>NC_081195.1:64161381-64516381 GCF_902713425.1 Acipenser ruthenus | reverse complement strand
GCTTAATATGGCCACCATGTGTCTAGAAGAGGCTTCTATCATGGAGATAACACTGAAAACTGCATTTTCACAATGGAACACTTTGTATTGGATGGCAAGAAATAGCTCAGTGACATAACCAGCACTTACTGGATATATCACTCAATGACATTTCAGACAACTGAATTAGGACCCATATATACAGTACATGTATACTGTGTTTAGATCATTTCCAGCTAGACAGAATCGAAATATGTGGGAATGCCCCTTCGTACCCTTACATATCTGTTACTGCATGTGGGATCAGTGTCAGATATGAAACCCAGACTTGAGTTTCCATGATCCGTCCCAGATGGGTGGGTATCACTTGACATGTACGGATCATGCAAGTATCCCTGCAGATGTGCTCTACAGCAATTCCATTTCTGCATAAGTGCAAATGATAAAAAGAATACCCCCAGGCCTTACAATAACTTACATCAGCCTCAATAATCCTGTGGGTAACGGAATGCCTTTGACTGTGGATTAGAGTGCTGTATCTGCTCCTCCAGTTACACATACTGCACTGGGGTCTGTTTTATTGATCTGAACAGTGCATGCATGAGAGTCTCTTTAATTTATGTAAAATGCCATGGAGGGAGGTTTGCATTTTAAAGATTTAAACAACTATTTAGATACAATGAGTTTGCTGTGGTATACCAAGAACCTTAATGAAGTCTTGGAAAGCAGGATAAATTCTGCTGGATTACAGGTGTAAAGCCTACAACTGCAGACTGACAGCCTTGTGGTTCCTAAGTGAGCATACTACAATGCAAAAGGATCAATCCCCCTGAGTAAGCACGTAGCTACCTTGTCTCACGTACAGGGTTCAGCAGTAACCAATTCAGCAATGCAAGAGAATGGCATATTGTAATTTTATATGTAAAATATACAAAACAGCACAACTGTAATCCGAGTGTATTTGCTTGCTTGAAATATTGTCTTAGCCTTTTGTTAGCTCTAGTACCATTTTACTCCTTTTCCACACAGTGAGTTAAATGTTCTTATATGAGTTTGAAACTAGCAAAAGTTTCTGATTCAGATAATATTCTTTTGCTCTAATAGGCGGTTATGACAACATGTTTTTCACAGGGCTGCCAGTTATCTCCTTTGAATCTGCGGAGAGACCCAACTACTTCCTGTGCGCCTCTGAGGACGGTTCTCTGCGTCTGGAGCAGTGGAGTGCCAGCGAGAAGTTCCGCAGGCAGGCCACCTACTTCCACCACCAGGGCCTGGGGATGGCAGGCTACAGCTCCTTCGAGCTATACAGCCAGAAGGGCTTTTTCATCACTCTCACGAGGACTGCCGCCAGAGCCTTGGGGTACGACTACTCTGAGGAGTTCAAGCACATCAGCAGTTTTACCATTGAAGGTGAGCAACAAGAGGGCTCGATTCTCCAAGCTTTTTAGAAAGGACCATTTCAGACTTTAGTCAGGCCTTCGCCATGTAATAATCTTCAAACTGAACAATGATATCAAAACAAGCTTTGATCCAATTAGATACTTAATGGCCTAACACATTAATAATACTCTGTGTTTTCATTTAAAGTGATGTCTTACTGTTGCTAAATTGGGCTTGGTTCATTTAACACCACTTACAGTGCAATAAAACCGTTTAGCACACTGGTTTCTTTCTGATAGCAATTAGATCGTGTCACATCTCTGTCTAAAATTACAACATTGAACTACCTTCATTACACAAATGCCAAACTTTGATTAGACGTGCAAACGCACTGCATTTCAGTGAGCACAATGGGAGCTTAATAAACCTGAAGTGCTGGAATGTAAGCAGAGAGGCCTTGTGAGCCACAACTAAGGCTGGCCTAGAACAGCCAGCCAAGCACTTCAGCCAGAACAATGTACTCTTCAGGGCCCTTCTCCTGTGTTAGCTTTCCTACCCCTTGCATATAAACAGTCAGTTGATACTCTGAGGGTGACAGGGTCACAGAATTTCCCTGCAAAGGGATTCTTTACACAGGCATAAATGTCTGTACACATTAAAAATGTTTTTTTTTTTTTTTTTTTTTGGGGGGGGGGGGGGTATGCTTATAGTATGTAGTACTAGAAATCTTACTGTTTAATAGATTTATAAGACATACCATTAATATTTACAAGACATACCATTAATATTACATCAGTGAGTAACTTTACGGAAAGATTAGGATAACTAATGAAATAGTTTCACTGTTATTATACATGAACATGATACTGTATCTTAGATTAGTGTACCTGGCTGCTGTTTTGACTGGAGTTATTTTTCTTCCAGTATTGAAGAGTTACACCCAGTGCTTTTAGTTATGCTTATTTAATATGAAAGAACCAGACTTAATTGATTTCCCAGCAGCCTTAGCGACTCTCTTCCAATAATTCCAAGCACGTTCCTCATGAGGCTGTTGCTAAATAATATTACATGAAAAATGCCAGAAATGATTAACCAAGAACGCGAGGTAATATTTACTAAAGTCATTTCTTAGATTTGTAGAGTATCTTCGATTTAAAATCCCTTCATCATTTTACATGACACATTAAAAACAACTTGTTTTTATTTTTTTCAGACAGCAGCACGGTTATTCCATACAGGATGATGTGTGAATGGAGGTACCACAGCTGTGCAAGTCCTTGCGTCAAAACATGCAGTGATCCTGATGCTATAGAGTGTCAGTTTTTACCCCCGTAAGTACCTGCATTCAATACAGACTTACCATTGGGTTTTATCAAGCAATTGCTTTAATTCTCATGTGTTTTTATTGTTGAATGTTGATCATTCTTTTTTGGTACTTCAAATAGGGTAGAAGGCTGCTTTCCTCACTGCCCTAAGAGCATGATTCTAGATGAGGTGACACGAAGATGCGTATATCCAGAGGACTGTGAGTATAATGCTTTGTGTGTGTGTGTGTGTGTAGGACAATGCAAATAGAGTCCGTCCAAGCCTTCAAATAGCCATGTACTGGCTATTTGATGTACTTGACGTAATATAGGTGTAATTGCTATGTCTTTAATTAATGAAATAAGCATGTAGCCTTTGTAATAACAGAAAATAAATTACAGTGACCCGCTCCATACATCATCTTTAAACCTACTCTCTCTGTCACTTCCATTTTATTTGGAGATAATCTGAGTATATTCCCTTCATCAGATCTATAAAAATACCTTTTACTTTCTGTATACAAAATGTATACAGTCTGTTATTAAAATTACCCATATGTTCTGCTTTCATTTGTACAGGCATTATTCTACCACCTACACCAACTCCTTATATGTTTGTGACAAAGTCAAACAGAACTACAGCAGCACCCACAACAACATCAGCCACTACTACTGCCTTTACGACCCCCACTGTAACCGAAACAGAGACCACCTCAACAGCAACATCTACCACTGAGCACAGCACTGCTGCAACTACCAGAAGCTACGCTACTGTGATGACAACCACAGCCTCGACCCTGGTTCCTCTGAGTCCGCTCACTCCAGTGGCCACCCTTTCCACGTCACCATCAGTTTCCACTGTCCAGACGTCCACTGTAACTGAAAGCCCCACAACTCCTCCCTTCCTAACCACCAGTCGGATCACTAGTGCTCTGTCAACCCTCAGTTCAGAAGACACTAGGATGACATCAACAATGACCATCACAAGCCAACCTGAAGTGTTGACCACAGAAGTGGGGACAACTACCCAGGCTCCATTGTCTACTGTCACAAGTGAAGTGCCTCCCACCTCTAGAGCTACAACCACATCAGAAGGGACAGTATACACATCTGTGAGTATCTTCTCAACCAAAGGCCCGTCAACTTTACAGCCAACCACCGTTACAGAGCCTTTTACAACTACAGCTTTGGTGACGGCAGCCACAAGTGTTTCCTCTCCAACACCTTACAGCATGTCCAGTGCCGTGACAGAAACCACACCTGTAACAACAGGAGCCACCACAGCTGCAACAACCGAATTACCATCATCATCCACAGAGCTGAAGACTACTCTTTCCACTGTGTCAGAATCCCAGCAAACTACAACAGTGCAGACAGCAGACTCAGGGCGTACTTCACAGTCTCTGCCTGACACAACAGCGTTCATGACTACAACTGAAGTGTCAACTCCGGCCTTGACTTCCACTACGGTTGTGCCAGTTCCCCCATTCCCACTCACAAGTGAAGTGACACACACATCCTTGTTCACTTCAGTGCCCTCTACTGTTACAGAAACGACACCTCCAGGGCTATTCACAGGCCCTATCACAACAGCCCTTTCTACAACCGAAACCCCCATAGAGGTGGAGAGATCTACGCAAATGGTCACAACTGCTACACCCCCATCTACCAATACCACTTTAACTGACCATGCCACCTACAGCACAGTGATACCTTCAATACTACAGCCAACGTCAATATGCACAGTAAGAGTTATATTGAATAAGTAACATTCAGTGGATGATTGTCCTTTAGTTCAAATCTGCCTATTACAACTTGGGTTTGAGGTTTTCATTAACTTCTCATCCCCTCCAGCTACGCCAGGGCAGATATTTGGAATAAAGCTTGTTCTTTATTTTATCTTGTCTTGTCTTCTTGCAGCCCCCATATTCCTACCGAGTGGATGAATGCAGTGAATATATCTGCTTTAACGGTCACTTGATGTTCCACAATGCCTCTTTGCAATGTCAGAATAACGTTTCTCAGCCTAACTGTGGGATCCTGGGAATGCCAATTCAGATTAACAAAGACAACTGCTGCCCACAATGGGAATGCCCATGTAAGTGCCCATTTTCAGCGTTCATTTTCTGTATAAGTTAATACGTTGTGTGTAGGGTGTCATCTCGAGCAGTTTTGTCAAGAGGACCACAAAGCAAAGCTGAGCAGTCTTGGCGGCTTAAACTGTATTAACTGTATTAACAAATAAAAAAAAATTAAAATATATTAGAAATGATGTTTTTTTCATTTATATTAAGGAATTTAAGTAAGTATTGTATTGATAAGTGAATTGTGAAATCATGCTGCCTCTTATATGAAATCCATATATTGCAGGTCGTTGTTCCATCATTTCTGATCTGCGTGTCATCACGTTTGATGGCAATAACGTTGCACTTTACGATAACGGCTCCTACATTCTGGTTCACCTGCCGAGAGAAAACATTGTGGCTCACATTGAGAAATGTCCAACAAGCGAGGTACAGTAAACTATCTAAACTATCTAGAATGGAATCTTTTCTGTAATAATACATATTTTGAAAAGCATTATTATTCATTTCGACTTTGTCAGCATGTAGCTGTACAGTACAAAGTTGCCAAAGGACATCCTGGACTCCCTTGTACAGTAGAGCTGCCATCAGTTATCATTATCATGAGAGAGCTCACATTGGCACGCTCTGTGCTACCTTTGCTCTGGCTTCAATTGCACCAAAATTCATCAAATATTTCTTTATTTGTTCTCAATCACACTCTCTTTCAGCTGAAATGTTTTATGTTCGGTCTGTACTGCATCTCCTTTAAGTAAATAATGTATTGTATTTATTTTGTTCGCAGAGTGTAAACTCCATAAGACGTCCCGTAAGTAGTTTTTATTTCATTATCTATTAAAAAAAATAACAGAACTTCATATCTTATTTACCAAAAATAAATAAACTATTTTTTTATTTCAAAGACTCCAACAGGTGGAACATCTGGGCTGTGTTTTAAAAAGCTGAATATAACAACACATTCATACAAGGTTCTCATCAATCGACTGGAAAGGAAGGTACGTTGAGAGCTGCTGTAGCTTGAATGGGGCGGTGCCAGTATGTGGTGCCCATATAAATGACTTCAGTGATCTCCAGTCTCCACCTACTGCTACGTTATGACTTTCTTTTTCTTCCAGGTGTCTGTGAACTTCATTAATGCTCGCCTGCCATTCACGAGGCAGAGTCTGCATATAGATGACACTGGCACCATGTATGTAATCAACACCCCAGGGGGAGTGAGCATCCAGTGGTACCACAGTACTGGCATCATAGTGCTTCAGTACAGCCCTCCATACAACACAACCAGCGGGACTCAGGGCCTTTGTGGTTAGTTTGCTTATAGGCATTCGGTAATGACCTGTACATCCTTGTGTAGTTCTTATTTATACCATTAATTAGATGCAGTGCTATATTGGAATATCAAAGTTGAACATTATTATTATTGCATTTTTAACTTCATAAAGTCCCTGAACCCAACAGAGTATATAAATGTCAGTGTGAAACACAGAGGGATGGATAGATAGATAGATAAGGTCGTTCCATATACCCCCACATATCGATACTAGCAATATCTGTAGCAAGTTTCATCAGGATTGGATAAGGTCTAAAGTTTGACATAGAGTAGGAATGGATATGCAACCCAAGCTGGGTTTAACAAATGCCTTCTCTTATAAGCATATCCTACTGTATAAAATGGAGAATTTGCTATTGTCTTATTGTCTATTGTCTCCAGTCTAAGCTACTGTATAACAGTATTTTAAATGTGTCTGAGCACCGCAGTTGTTTTTAAATAACATGTTACAAGCTTGGACTGGTAAACTTCAGATTGCCCCTCTGTAGTGTCAATAGTATAAAGAGCAGCTGCAACACGTTCTCTCTCCTTTCCAGGCTGCTGTGATGGAAACCCTGAGGACGATCTGAAGCTTCCCAATGGGACTGTCATTAAAAACGTGGAGGACATCCCTGTCTTCCTGTACAGCTGGATGGTGCACACGTCAGAAGAGACCGACTACTTCAGGAGGGTGGGAGACAACTGCACCACGGGCAACTGCACAAAATGCTTCCAGATGCTGAACCAAAATCCTTTCACTGTGTGCCATGACAAAGTAAGTCAATTCAAAAGACTAATAGGAATGTAAATTATAATGCAATCTAAATTTCCCCGTTGAATTAAGTTATGCAATGCTGAGGGATTTGCCAATGGGACATTTATGCATCGCAAGTGATCATATTGATTAAATAAATTGTATTTATTACTGCGACACAGCCTTGAGAATCTCACAGTGCACTTGGTTGTAGTTGGTGTTCCCTGTTGTGACTGACTGGTTTAGATAAAATAGCATTCATCTGCAATTAGCGGAAGCTAGAGGGGGCATGAAGTGTACAATGAGAAAGAGAAAGTGGTGTGTACAATCCCTGAGTCCTGTGGTGGTGTGTACAATCTCTGAGTCCTGTGGTGGTGTGTACAATCCCTGAGTCCTGTGGTGGTGTGTACAATCCCTGAGTCCTGTGGTGGTGTGTACAATCCCTGAGTCCTGTGGTGGTGTGTACAATCCCTGAGTCCTGTGGTGGTGTGTACAAGCCCTGAAGCCTCTTTCTACTTCATTACTCCTAGAGCATGTCCTAACCCATGTATTATGCAATAAAAGTTTATAATCTTGAAGTGACTGTCAAATGATCTTAGTTTGCTTACAAGTCGCCATAGTGTTACTAAGGAGGATTAAACAATAAACACATCAACTGATTATTTTACAACTAGTGGTGGTGGTGCTGTCCATTGTGAGATCATCAGCATCTCCTGTTATAGATATGAGACATCATGGAACTGATAATTTAATAAAGAACTCGTCCAATATAAAGTAAAAGCCTGGCTGCAGGTCACAGCAGAACTCTGGTTGCACTCAAAGCATCAACAGCTCTGTAAATTGTACTGCATTATAATGAAAGGCAGACTCATCTGTTGTGGGGGCAAGGTGCAGGATAGCAGGAGGGGAAAGGGAGAACAAGGGATGACAGAAGAAGTGAGAGGGGAGTGAGACAGAGGGGCGGGGAGTGTTGAAGGAGGGAGAGAGCAGGGAAAGTAGGAGAGATAGATCAGATGAAAGTAATTGAGCATGTGGAAGGAGTGTGTGAGAGAGAGAGGAAGGGGGGCAAGAGATATGGGCATAGGGCTGTGAGAGGTTGGGTATAGTGAGGGGGCAGTAGAGGAAGGGAGTGAGGGAAAGGTATGGGTGGAAAGAGAGGGGAGGGAGTGACCAAGGTAGTAGGATGAAGAGGGCAATGGAGGAGGAGGAGAAAGAGGAAGAAATCACAGACACCCGTATGGGCTGAGAGAAGAAAGATAAAGAGGTGATGAAGAATGGGGAGAAGGGTCCAGAGGAGCCAGAAGAGATGAAAAACCAAGTTGAAGGAAAGACACTGTGAAGATCTAGAAACAGTGCCAGGGCTACACATCCCCCAAACAGGAAGGTGCAAAAGAGCCCATGTAAAGCTCTGTCCCTTCTGCTTCTCCCTCCTGCCCAGCTTCAGACTTGATATCTGGAAACTCAGCTCAAGGCCTGCCTCTGTGCTTCTAAGTAAAACAATGTTGTGACACAGAGTACAGGTGCACTAGTCACACTGTGCTGGATCCGGTTCTGCAGTCCTCCATACTCCCCTTCACCAGCCTGAACCTCCAATGCGGAATGCATCTAAAAGTTCTAATAGATCTAAATTATTGAACCTTAACAAAACAGAGTATGTGTGTGTGCGCTTCTTTATTCAGCTAAGTTCCAGTGATTTAGTATTGGTTTTGTTGTTGAATGTGTTTTACTGTTATAAGTATAAAGCGCTGGTAGCTAACACAATAATTTCATGTTTTGCACTTCCATTCATTTCATAATCTAGGTCATTTCACTTCAGCAGTGTCTTCTGGGTCAAAGTATGTTACTGGCTGCAAGTGTGTCATTTAATGGGGGTAGCATTTGATTGGTTAGGGACAGGAAAGAAGGCAGTGAAGTGGTGCGGACAATTGAAATGACCAAGAAAGTGCAAGACTACCTAAAGCACAGAGCAAGCTTTAACCTAGTGTAGTACCTGGATAGGGTTTCTTTTTAGACCTAGATAGTGAATAGAAGTGTAGCAAATGAAATAATTATTATTGTTAGCAGCAACCATTTAAAACTCCAGCTAGACTATAATCCAGTGTTGGGAAACTGCATTCTAAACCAGATCTTGTATTAAGTGTTGATGAATTCAGGGAATTGATTCCATGTCTGGTCAAAATGCACAAGGTTTAATTGTCTATCTTTGACATTTTGCTCCATTTCCAGCATTCTCTTCTGACAGAATGAAAAAGTACAGTACCTAACAGACACCAATGTTATGTCCACAAAGGTTTCACCAGAGCAATTCTGTGATAAGATCTGGGCTGGAGATCTTCACTACAAGAACCATGAATGTGATTTTCTTGCTGCCTACGTGGCGATCTGCTACACTCACAACATCTGCACCAACTGGAGGACGCCGGAGTTTTGTCGTGAGTAGCTTCCACACTCATTACCTCTCACAAGGGATAAACTGATGTGCACCATTACTGTGGAAAGCCTAATTCCAGAACACATGTTCAACACTGCTAAGAATGATTATATTTGGATTACTTTTTAAAATATGGGTCCTATTTCACAAAACTTAAACTTTTAATTTACAGATAAGACCATTTGTTTTGTGTCCAGCGCCTGTTATTTTTACCTTTTTGTTCCTGGAATCCACTGGTGGTAGTGATGTTATTATTATTATTATTTATTTCTTAGCAGATGCCCTTATCCAGGGCGACTTACAATTGTTACAAGATATCACATTATTTTTACATACAATTACCATTTATACAGTTTTATACAGGTTTTTACTGGAGCAATCTAGGCGAAGTACCTTGCTCAAGTGTACAGCAGCAGTGTCCTCCACCTGAGATTGAACCTACTCCACACTGCTGCCCCTGTTATCTGAGACATGATCCAATATGTCTGTGGGTAGCTTTGAACCTTGCCTTTGGTTTGTATTTCTTTTTGATGCCCTTGTAGTTCCACACTAACAAAAGATGAGGCTGGTTTTGTATCTGGAGCATAGTTTTACTAAAGACATGAAACCAACTACAGCTGGAGAAAAAAGGGTTCTGAGATCAATACTCATGCAGAAATTGAGCACTTCAATTAGAATATTGAAAGCCATTCTAATAAAGACTGGCACCTCTAATATATTTTTTCCAATTGATACCTTATAAAGCACTGAAGTGTCCCCCGGGAAAGGAATACCAGGCTTGTGTGAGCACCTGCAAAACAAAGACCTGTCAGAACAGAGAGTACTACGAGGAATCCACGTGTTCCTACATCAGGGAGGAGTGTGTGTGCAAAAGCGGGACCATCCTACACCGAGCTGACTCTGCATTCTGTGTCACAGAGGAGCAGTGCGGTCAGTAATGCATATCCATTGAACATACGATAGGACTCTAATCCTAAATGTGTTGTTCTATGTGTCCGCCTGCATCTATTCTTTTGGGAGTCTCATCTTGTCAGCTCTCAGTAGTTGAGCAAGGTTGGACCTGGTCAGTGTGGAATAGGTAACCTTCAGGGTTGGGGACTTAGGAGAGGACACTCTTTACTGTAGGCCCAGGGCCCAACTCAACGTTCCAGTCCACAATCAGATTTCAAAATTTGGTAACAACTGGCAGTAATTTGTTATGCTATTATGATTGTGGTGCTGTACATCCTCCGTGAGGAATGTCAATAAATTGTGAATATTTCCCTTTGTTCCTCAGTTTGCACCGACAATGAAGGCGGGCCCCGGGCCCCCGGGGAGGTTTGGAAGGGCTCCAGTAAGGGCTGCTGCATGTACAAGTGCATGGAGAATGGCAGCATCATTGCAGTGGAGCCAGAGTGCAGCGAGGTGCCGTCCCCTATCTGTGAACGGGAGGGGGAGTATGTCATTGATGTAATTGAAGAGGGGGCTTGCTGTCCAAAGAAGATCTGTGGTGAGCAGATGACCTCACTGTACAATCAGTTGCTTCTCAGAAATGCTGGAAATCTTTTCTGAACTTAAATAATAGTTTTCCCTGAAATAATAGACTGAAAGACTCAAATTTGTCAAGTTCAATGTTCCAATAAAAGGCTACACTTGAGATGAACCAAATGGAGATGAACCTATGTGATACTTAGTATGACGTACATCTCTATAATATAAAGTTGTTTGAATCATACAGTAGATTATTTGAACAGCAACATAAATTAGTACTTTTACAATATTCAGTGAAAGTATTTTTTTTCTTTTTTTTCTGCAGAGTGTAATTTAACCATATGTGACAATGAGGTTCCTGCTTGCGAAAATGGGAATAAACTTATGATTGGCTACAGCACCATATCCTGCTGTCCCGATTATAGATGCGGTAAGTTTTAATCATTTGTAGTAATGTAGCTTTAATTACTAATCAGATTGCTAAGTATAATGTATTCTTTCCTAATAGTGATTCCAGTGCTGCAAATTTGCATTTGGAAACAATACATTTTACTTTTAGTGGTGCACCTCTAATTATGAATGAGTTTGTAGATGACATTTTTTCATTGCTGGATAGTATGAATCCCCTCCTTTCTATTCAACAGAATGCGACTCTCTGGCCTGTCCCACTGCTACACCCCCTGAATGCAGAGAGGACCAGTTCCTGGTAGAAGTCAGAGAGGATAAGTCATGTTGCTATTCCTATCTGTGTGGTACGAATGCTTTCAGAATAATTCATTTGAATTTAATTGAAAAGGATTTTTCATCCACAGCCTGAGGTCTATTCATTTGATCTGAAGTGTATGTTTCTTTCCAGTCTGTGAGTCCTGTATCGACCCCATCCCTTTGTGCAGTGAAGGAGAGATTCTCGCAGTTGATCTCAATACAACTCATCGCTGCTGCCCACAATACCAGTGTGGTAAGAAATGAAAAGGAACAAAGAGTGACGATTCAAGAGGCATTTTTTTTACATCGGGTCAAACCGCAGAATCTCAATTTTCTTTTGAGAAAAGTCATAGGGACTGCATTGAAAGGAGCTCAGTGTCACCCGTGTGGGTGTTTCAAAACCTCATGCCAACTTCTGATGAGAAATACGTTACAAACACCAGTCCAGCCTGCAGATTTTCATTTGTTTTTCAATGGGCAGTTAGAATCAAAGCGTTGCAGGGTGTGAGCTAGTACTGTACCTTCAACACCACCACTGAGGTTGTATTGATTTATCAAGCAGCTCCCTCAGTGGTGATGCCTTCCTTCACTGATTGATTATTTTGCTGTTACTCATTTAGAACCATCTCCAATCCTAGTATTGCATGTCTTGCATTGCTGGGATGACAACGCCCATAGCATAACGCAGCATGTCTGCACATGTCTACAGGAAAGCAGCTAAATGCTTTCTGCATTTTAGAATCATGGTGGCTCTTAGCACTATTTTCTTTTCTCTCCAGTCTGCGATGTGAACCTGTGCCCTGTAGCTCATGCGGATTGCACACCTGGCACAGTTCTGGTGAAGAAGAGCATTGCTGGACAGTGCTGTCCGGAATGGGAATGTGGTAACTATTTCCTGTTATGCATTATTACAGGTTCATAAGTAACTAGGCAGGTTGTTTATCTGTGGGTATTGCATATGATACAGAAATTAACAAAATGAACAGGATACTGTATTTACAATTGTACAAATATATGAAACTTAAAATTAAAACTTATAGAATTATTTCAGTCATCTACAATTCAAGTTGTTTACATAAAATGGTTTTCTTTTCAACAGAGTGCAGCTGCCAAAATAATTCTGTCCCATTTTGTCAGGTGGTAAGTTTAATATATATATATATATATTTGTTATTTAAATAACAGTGCATGAAATATCATTAACTTCATACTAAACAATATAACAATAGCAATAAAACAATGTACTTGCTAATGTAAGAGGGTGGAGTCTGGTCATGAACCAGCAACCCTGCCCCCCATGTTCCTCAGCATTCGTGGTTATAGAGCTTTTAACCTTATCTCATTTCACCGAAAGGGGACAGAATTCGTATATAGCACTGCCCGTTACACTAATGTACAGAAATGTCCCCTTTCTGATGAGGAAGGATGTTAAGTTTGTTGAACAATCTGGGGTTTGGTTCGCAGAGTTCTGTTTTCTTACACTTCATTTTCTTCAATAACCAGGGAGAGACCCACGTGGAGGACCCCGACTTCTCCAGTGCCTGCGGCTGCACTCGTTACTTTTGCAGTAAGTTTGCAGGGGGAGGAGGACAATCCCTACCTTTCAAACTGCACTACTCCACAACTCTGCTCAATTGTACATTCAAATATAATCAATACTCTAAATCTACATAGTTCTCTTTCTGTGCACCTTTGCCAGGCCTTGGCAGTATGGTTTGGCTAGTTTTAGCATAAGGACATAAGCATCCTCCATCTTGAGACCTCACTGCCACTGGAGGAGGTTACGGATAACACCTGTTATAGCTCTGAAAGAGAAATGGAAATCTGCATAGGGCAGAAAAAAAAGCTTTTAAAACCTCTTTCCTCTGAGGAATGAGTCTTGTTCTCTGTGTGTTTGTCATTCTAGAGAAAACCGACGTGTGCCTGTTTCAAGGAGTGACTGTGCTGAGCCCTGGCCAGTCCATGATCCAGTACTTCGAGAGGGATCTCTGTTACATGGTGCACTGCTTGCTGGAGATGGACCCTGGCTCAGGCTTCCATGCTATGGACGTGGCCACTGTCAACTGCTCAGAAAAATGTGGCGCTGTAGGTGCAATTCATCTGGCCCTGCATTCATCAAAGCTCAACATAATTTTCTTTGCTATATAACTCCAATATAACCCCCCCCCCCCACCCCCACCCCTCGCCACATTTCTCCCTTCTCCCTTCTCAATAGCATCAAGTCTACGTTCCATCTTCGGACCCCCATATTTGCTGTGGTTCGTGCAAGAATGTGTCATGCACTTTCACAAATGAAAATGGGACCATTGACTTATACAGGGTAAGTACTAAAACCTTTGCAAACATCTTAAAGACAAACTACTGTGGAGAAGCTCAGGCTCTCCTGCTTTAGTAATCCCTGCTCTGTGAATAACTGAGAGGATTTCTATACCCTGTACTGCACCCTTCACTAACCAAATTAATCACAGAATGAGGTCAAATACTCCCCTGTGGTCCCCAATAAAGCAGCATCTTGTGGTTTTAAACCGGGGTCTTCTGGCAAGTACCTTCTTCCAGTTCTCCTGCAAGTAAATGCATATAGCCTTATATATTTAGCTACTGTTTGAATTGTGAAAAAAAAAAATCTTTGTATTGCCTTGGTAAAATTGTATGGATCTCTTTGGTAATAATACCTTGTGTCTGTTTTCTCTTTGAATTGTAGGCGGGGAGTACATGGGTGTCTAACTGCACTAGATTTGATTGTGTGGAGTCAGCTGTCGGGGCTGTGGTACTTGGCTCTGGAGTTGTCTGCCCCCCTTTTAACGACACTGAATGTGTGCAGGTTTGTACCAGAGCTGTTGTGCACAATGTGGTTTGATTGTTCGGTTGTTTATAACGACTTGAACTTAGTTTATTTGTACTTAAATTCAGCAGCTGTGACAGTTCTACAAGTTTAGTCTGGAAGCTTTAAACCTGCGCAATGTTTAAGCCAAAACTATTAAAAGTATCCAGTTTAGGGAATCACAATTGGGTAAAATATTGTCTAGAATGATTGATAGGCATCACAAATTGGGCCCAGAATAAGCAACTGCAGTGGCCTACAGCTGTTCTTAGAACTTTCAAAGGCAGAATATGCCAGAACAGTGCCATCTGGTGTTCCAGAGTTAATGTCAACATCAAATAGTGTGTACTACTGTATACACCTAAACATGTAAAGCTGGCATTAACATACTCTGTGCTCTTGCCATTGCATCTCCAAACTGCAAAGAAGAAAATGGGACGGTGTCATTCCTACTGAACTCTATTTTCAAGGCTGGCTGACAGTCACAAAACTTACAGAGCAGTTTGTTATGTGTTAGAATGCTGTTTATCATAGTAAAGACAACAGGGTGAAGTGCCGGGCTCTGACAACTACAACATGAAGGTCTAATTATTAACACTCCATTGTTTATAAATAGATTAGAATCAATTGAAGATGTCTTTCTTTAAGACTTTAATGTTTGATGAAGGAATGAATCGCAGCCTTTATTTACAAAGAGACTAACACAGACAGTTTTCATCTGGTGAAATGTTCCTGCTAGTGCTTGGTGTTCTTTGGTTACTTTGGGAACGTGCCAATCTCTTTGTCAAGAGCTCACAATTAGCTATCCACTCACCCCAGCTCCTGCAAAAGCTTGGTGCAGTCTCCCTTGATGTGTCCCTCTTTCTCTTGTTTTAGAATGGAGGGACTGTGCAGAGCTACATCGACGGGTGCTGCAAGACGTGTAAGTGATCAAGGCCGCACTGTATGCTTGTTTGGCTTCTGGTACTGGAGTGCTGCGGTATAATTAAACTCAATGGCTGGGGGTGAAATGAGGACAAAGCATCAAAGCATGTAGAGCCCCAATCAAGCAAAAGTACAGTAAGATAAACACAGAAATAATGACGGCAACCTGGCTTATTTGTGGCTGCTGGTGTGAATACCTGTTGCAGGCTGCTGACTGATTTCATTGATCTGACCCTCATTATTTATTATTCTGGAGTATAACCGTGAACATCCCAAACTAAACACAAGACAAAGGAGTGTTTTTTTTAAGATGCTCTTTTGAGCCTACTTTTGGTTTCATAAATCGGACGTACTGTACCAATTTAACAATTCAGAGGAGATTTGTTTTTCTTTCTGGGAAAGCTGCATGACACAATCCCCTGAAAAATCAAAATCCTGTCCCAATTTATTTAGAACAAACATGGAAGCTTTCATTGTCTTTAGCGGCACGTGCACAGCGAGAGACTGTTATACTTCAGAAAAGGTGCTAGCTGCGGCTGCTAGGAATGTGATGCACCATGTTTCAATCTCTTTGCTAACCTGATGTGTTCGAATGCGCAATGTTTTAGAGCGGAGCCCTGGCAAACTAAAAGCATGTGCTCTATAAATAATAAAAAAAAAAAAGCAGAGCCTGAAAAGTGCCTCTGCCTTATGGCATTGTTTTAAAATAAGCCAGTAATACTGATGTAATGCATGCTGGAATGAGCTGATTCATATGAATGTGTATTCATATATATATGAAACTGTTTTTCTAAAATATTGATATTCCTGATAATTCTACTAGGTTCTGGATTGGGTATATTACCATTTACCATTAGCCCAGTAGCCCCTACTGGTAGTACTAATTGTGACACAGGTACTATTGCCATTACTGTACTTTATCTGTTCTGTCATGTTGCTGTATGTGTCAAAGCAATGTCATTAATATAGCTATTCTTAACAGTTTTGGTACAGCTACAACATACGGGTCAATGCAGTATGTGCCACTAATGTTAATAAACTGAGGAGTAATACATTGTAAGCATACTTACATTACATAATAACATACTGTACTGCAGCACTATACAGCATAAGAAATATGCCATGAAAAATAAATGTCAATTATCCTATTCATTTTTTCAAGAAATTGAGTTTGTATAGTGCAGTTATAAAGATTTATACTGCACTTTTTATTACTTTAAGACTTGAAAAAATGAATTGGTGTGCTTGTGTACTTGTTAATCTGACATTTGAAATCCAGGTACATGATTTAAATAAGTTTTCTTTTAGTGAGTAATAATATGATGTGTTATCACATCATTTGCAACATGCTCCAGTATTTGTATATCCAATTACAGCCTGTAGCACTACACAATATCCATTTGGCCAATAGAGATTGACCTAAATGCTCTGCTAATACTATCGTGATAGACCTACATTTTGATGGTGATGGGTTACTGTAGAATGCACATCCCTCGCTTATAACAGTTAGTTAATGATCTCTATTGGAATAGAGGTAGGCTTTTCTTAAACTTTAGATACCCATGCCCAGATGGGTATTGGTGCTGGGAATTAACATTTTAACACAACACATTGTGTCCTATGTTTTTGTTTGTTTTTTTACAATATTGATGCATGTAATTGTTATTTATTGTATTCATATAATGTGCTTTACACACATGTACTGGTACATGCTCCTTATGATTCAAACACTGCTTGTCAGAATCATGTACTGTACAGACTCACAGTGCTGCAGTTCCTTCTAGAATAACATTACATGTTGCCTACATATTAGGGGTGTGCAGATCATCTTTACTCCCTCACCCTTGAAAACACAATTACATCATTTGGGTGACATGGGTTATATGGAAGAACTCCATTAAAATAAATCACAATTACTGTATGACTGGGCAAGGTAAAATCCCATTCATAAACTGAAGTGGCAAACTAAAACAAGGAAAGATACTTAACCCACAGTATTCAGGTTTTCGTTTGAACATCCTAAACATGTATATCTATAGTATTGGTGATATGCATGACAACTTAAGTTACAATGAGAGTAATATGATTTCATAAGAAACAGTAAAGACCCCCACACATGAACCTGATATCTTACAAAAGACAAAACAGAGAAGACTTAATGGAATTGACCTGACCATATGGATCTGGGGTTAACAGCACAGTTCAGGATTTTAACTCCTATAGTGTTGCATTATGGAATTGGACAGCAATCCTGTACTTCATAAAGAAAAGAGACCTGTAAAACGATGTCCCTAACAGCCTGTGGTCACACTGGATATATCAGGTTCACACATGAGGCACTAGAACTGATGATTACTGTACTTTATTGTAATACAACTACTAATGTATTGTAATAAACAGCAAATGTATGTAATGTGTATATATATATATATATATATATATATATATATATATATATATATATATATATATATATATATATATATATAAGATGTATTTAAATACTATAAATGACTGTTCCCTCCTAGTCTGGGGAACCTTTTTGGTGCAAAGTGATCCTTACAGAAGAAATAGGCCTTAAGTTTTCTCAGAGTCTGGCAGGAGCCTGAGAAAGGGCAGTGCTGTGGCCTAGGCTGGTTACTGCAGGGAGCAGACCCAGAGTCGGAAAAGCTACAGTTTAAGCGTGGATGCACACTTTGATTAACAAAAAACAAAGATAAAACAAAAGGTTTAAACAAAGACACAAATCAAAAATACAAACCAAAATCACACCCAAGCTGGACTATCATGGCGCTTAGACTGAGAGCACACCCTGATGCTCTCAGCCTTTCCTTAAACTAAATCTCCCAAACAAAGGATCTGGATCCCATTACAAACCAGCAATTAGTCAATCAAGACCCAGCCACATTCCACACGTGAATCTGGCATCCCTGCCAAACTGAAATGAAAAAGAAATCTTTCACAATAACACAACACACTATTTACATGCAAGGTGAAAGAGAGATTCTCAGTAAGAGATCCCCAGCACAGGTGTCTGGCATGTCAGACCAATTCAGACACTGCCCTTGTTTCTATCCTTGACGAGACCACTGTGCTTTCTGTTTTTGTCTTGTTTTGTGACTCATGCTGTATCTCTATGTATTGTCAGGCAAGGACGATGGAAGAACATGCAAGAAAGTGACAATCAGGACGACAATCAGAAAGGACGACTGCAGGAGCAGCACGCCGGTAAGCATTCTTGTATTAATATCAGATTCTATTACTCTTTTGTATCATTTGATGTCCTGCTTTTTACAGTATCTCCAGGGTTTTCGTTATTAACTCTGACCAGTTAAACAAATCACACTCCAAAAATGACTGTATTCTAAATATGTACATCAATAGCACCTGTTGAATGGATATTTATTACTTACACACGCACTGATGTGAATGAACAACACCCTCATATATGTGGGGTCTGATTTGAATCAAAGATAGTTTGCTGATCTAGTTTGGACAAGTGGGAATTCCAGTACTTGCATATCTCTATTTAACGTGTTATCATGAAAAGATAAAGTTGCCCTTGTAAAGCTTTTTACTATAATAATAATAAAGCATCTGTAAATGTAACCATGGTGTGCTTGCTAATGTTGAACGTTCTTCTTCTTTCAGGTGACGGTGACCTCCTGTGATGGGAAATGCCCATCGGCCACCATTTTTAACTTCAACATTAATAGCCATGCCAGATTCTGCAAGTGCTGTAGAGAAAGCGGTCTGGAGACTCGCACAGTGCAGCTGTACTGCAGTAGAAATAGCACTTTGGTTGACTATGTTTTCCAGGAGCCAACAGACTGTACTTGTCAGTGGAATTAGATGCCAATGATGTTGATTGCAATTGTTTTCTCAAAGGCAGGGAGTCTTTGCGTTGCTCCAGCACTTACTTCTGATCAGATGTTATTTTACCAGGCTTTAAGAACCTACATGTTACTAATTACCAAGTTAGGATTGTGAATAAGCTTCAATATCCACACTGCCTGTCACTAAGTCATGAGGATTTAATATTTTCAATTATTATTATTATTATTATTATTATTATTATTATTATTATTATTATTATTATATTGCAGATGCCAAAGTGACATTTTACAACAATGTTTAGATCAATATTTTAGAGAATCATTGAAGGTATTTGAAATGACTTGTACAACATCTGATCCTCTGTTCTCCCTGTAATCCTGAATATAATGATATTATGTAGTACTTACTTATCAGCAACAATGCGGCAAGGACCATTTTATTGGTACCTCATTGGTTTTCTCAATAAAACAGTCTCAATAATGTTAAAGTGTTTTATTGGGCTTTGGACCACAAGTTATTTCATTATTTAGAAGTCAGTGCAATGTGGGTTATACTTTATAAATTGCAACTTTTGCATGTGCATTAACACTTAGCAAGGCATTTACATTTGACTAAGGAATACTGAAGTTATAAAAAGTACTGTGACAGTGCGACAGATGATTTTATTGGTCTTCAAGGATGTGGATCATATATAACTGTTTGAATCGGCTACAGCACAATCCCCCCTTGCGAATGTCTTAACTGCTGAACAAACAGTTCAGATTGCTTTGCACAGGTAGTTAATATTGCTTATATACTATTACCATCTGTTACACTTGAAAGCTCTGGTGTTTTAGTTCTTATAATGTAGATTGTAAAACTATGGCAGGGAATAGTTTCTCATAAGAAAACCAATTTCTTTTGAACCTGAATATTTGGTTTCAGTTGAATGTCCGTAACATTTCTACTAGATAACAGCTGTTTCACTGAAGTCAGCATCCCACTCAAGTACACAATTAGAAAACTGACTTTCTAGCTGACTCTTGTTTTGTCAATAAATAATGCAAAGTGTGCCCTTTTTCCTGGTTCCCCAACTACAACAACATGCTGATTCAAAGAAGAAAAGAAAGCTGTCAAAGATGCATTTCAGGTGAGTCATGAAGTTCTGGGTTACACGAACCAGCAGGTTAACAACGCAAGACATTCAACAGGATAGAAAAGGGGAAATTGTACTTGACAAGGGCAGGTGTACTACTACTGGTGGCATTCATTTGTATGTGACTTTAGTTCAACTAGCTAGCTAGTAAAAAATTGAATTTGGTAGTACATACTTTTGTTTAAATGGGCTATTCCTGACATCATGATAAGTTAATTTGTCATGCAAATGGAATCACTAAAGTGCATTATAGAAAATATAAAAAGATGTGTCTGTTGCAAATCAGAATTCAACGGCTTATAGTAGATGCTCAGTTGGCAGGTGCTTCATTATCCAGGACTGTCCAAATTCACCCTGGACATGCAGGGACTAAATAAGGTGACAGTTTGATGCCATCAAAGTATGAACCTGCTGCTGATAATAGTGTGTGAACTCATTAAAAAAGCCTGTTTTGGGGGTAGAATTGTAAACTTGGTTCTATTTCCAACGCATCATTTCCAAGCTCCAAAACTCTGAGTGGCTTGCATTCATGTCGCTTTTTTTTGTTTTGGCCTCCTCCTCCCCTGCCTCCACCTCGCAGCTGTCTTGTCCGGGGGGAAGTGGCCCATAGCATCTTTCTATCCGCGGCTCCCGGATTGCATGATAATGTTCGTGTATTCGCCTGGCCAGCCAGCAATGCGGGTAGCAGTCGTGCACCCTGGACAGGGCCTCCGGTCTAATTTATCATCGTCATTAAATCATATGTAATATTGCATCAATCACTATTCAATTGCATTCAATCATATCGCAGATTCTCCTTCCTGAAATAAGTATTCTCACAAGGTTGTAGGTAGTGGTAAAAAAAAAAATAATAAACATTTTGAACTGCCTAATGAGTGGACCAAATGCATCCAATTAAGTGATTATTAGCATAACCATTCACAGAAAAAAAACACTGTTGCAACCTATCAAACCATTGGGAGCTATAGACCATTAATACTCAGCTATTGGGGGCTGATCTGCATGAAGAAGGGATAAATATATTTTGTTTACACACACATATATATATATATATATATATATAAATAGGAAAAACAACATACCCCACTTGAGTCATGTATGTACTGTATCTGTGAAGTTTACTGAAAAACTGATCCTAAATGCAATGGAGTTCTCTAAACAGGTTTTAATTTGAACATTATTAAAGCACTGTGGTCTTTACTCCCTTTTTTTAGATAATGAAATGCCTGTGGCAACTGTTGCTATTAATTATTTTGATGCTGGATAACCTCCCTAGAATGACAGTTTAAGTCAACAACATAAATGCAAAGCAGCAAGTTCCACCCCAATGGTTTGATTAATGATTCTGTATACAGAGCAGCACCCACTGAGTCCGCAGCTCTGGCACTGTACTGCAGGGGAGAAGATAATAGAATCCTCTGGAATGGAAGCAGTGGTGATAACCTGCTCTTCAGCTGTTGCAAAATATCTTAAAAGCACAACATCACACTTAGTCTGGTTAGAATAAGTCAGGGCAATTTGCTATGGGCCTCTATTCCAATAGCATTTGACTCGAACTAATAATGTTTTTTTGCAGTATTTTGTAAACCCTAGGTTAAAGAGTATTTTGATACACACAATTAAGTCATTATAAATTTAAAGAAAGACACATTTGACACATTGGATCCTTTGTCATATTTATAAATATACATATTATTTTTTAGTATTTGTTGAAAAAAAAAAACAATGCCTTAGCTGTTGCAAAAATTGGAATTAATTCTGATAACCCCTTGTTGCCATTGAAACCCAACATTAAAATGTACAGCATCATATATATACAGTGAGCGCATGTTGTGTGTGGATGTGTGTGGGGGGGAATTGAGGTGCAGGTTTGGCGTGAAGGATGTAGGGGCGGAGGGAGCGAGGGGATATAAGGGGGTGCGTGGAAAAGACCGGGAGAGTGGAGAAGACAAGAGTGAGAGAGAAAGGTGTGTGTGGATAGTGAGAGAAAGAGGGGAAGGATAAAGACAAACAAAAACTACTTGTAATCATTTTATTTCATTTTCAATTCCCAGTTCCCACCCCTCACCTTATGATTTTATTTAATTAATTATTGTACAAAAATAAATTGTTTGAGCCTTCATTATTCACAGCTTCAGCCTCATTTCTGTCCCAGAAGAACCTGAAAAGGCTACACTATATATATAAAACTATGTTGTCCAGCAGGTGTCTAGGACAAATAGGGTTGAACTAGGTTTATACAACAATATCTCAATTTCCTTGTGTAACTGGCTATTTCATGACCCCTAAGCAGTTATTATTATTATTTGTTTACTTAGCAGACGCCTTTATCCAGGCGACTTACAGAGACTAGGGTGTGTGAACTATGCATCAGCTGCAGAGTCACTTACAGTTACGTCTCACCTGAAAGACGGTGCACAAGGAGGTTAAGTGACTCGCTCAGGGTCACACAATGCGTCAGTGGCTGAGGTGGGATTTGAACCGGGGACCTCCTGGTTCCAAGCTCTTTTCTTTAACCACTGGACCACACAGCCTCCTATCAAGCCCTGCACCAAGGATGACTGCTCCAATGGCCATCAGAAACAACGCTTTGATCTAGAAGTATTTATCATGAAGCCCAACTTTATCAAAGTGAAAACCAATACAAGTCCATGTCTGTTTATGAATTAATTTGCATATTAATGTGATCGGTATGAATTTAGTTTGCTTTATCAATAAAGAACACACAGGTAATTCCAGTAGCCATTCAGTTAGAGCATATGCACTTGTGTTTATTATTAGTATTTATGTATTTGTTTAATTTAACTGATTTGCATTATCTCACCACACAGCGGCACAAAAAGGTATTTTTTACAAAACATATAAAATCTACAAACTATCCTGTTCCCTTTGTTGTTCAGTGTAATACTGTAATTTCATACAGTTGATTCATTCAGAGCAGATGTTACAAGCAGAATACCCTCGAAATGTATGTGACTCCATTTTTATGTGACTCAATTTTACGGAAAATACAATAACAAGATACAGAGGAAATCTAAGAAAAACTAAAAAGTTCAGTTCAGTACTTTGCTAGTGATTGCATATTTTCTCACCAAGCAGTCTGACCTCACTGCGTTGTGAAGCAAACCTTCCTCCAAAAAAATATAAGATAAGCTTACTACACAATTTGCAAGTTACATTTTCAATAATAAGAAAAATACTAATATACACTCAAACTCACACAAAAACATAATACTTAACTCGGACATACGGGAGAAAGCGTGCCATTTTATTCTCACGCCACAGCGATGCCACTCCCCCACCTCCCTTCTCTATGGTGTCCAGTTGTGGAGAGGCTGCCTCCCTCCGTCGTCATGGCAACTTCCTCAGTCCAACAAAGAGAAAAGGGCAGCAATGGCCAGAACAAATTGTGGAGAGCAGAGAGGGGAGAGAGAGCACTTCTCAAAAGTGAATGGAAGAAAGAAGTGTGAAATAGAAAATCACATGCGTCCATTGCAACTGTCTGTCTTCTCAGGAAACAGTGTAGAGTGGAAGAAGAAGAAGCAGCGCGCTAAATTTGAAAAATAAAACAAGTCATCAAGTAACGGAATAAATCATAGCAGGTAACTGACTTTTTAATGTCAATTAGAATGTCAAAACAGCCGCGCAAACTCATTGAACTGAGACAAAGGATAGAATGTTGCACCAGTGTTTGTTCTTTCGTGAGTAAGAACTTTACCAAGTTTTTTAAACATCATTCAGGTAGAACAGTGTGGCTTACTGTAATAGAAACATCTGGCTTTATTTATTTATTGCTGGGCAGCATTTTGTAACAAACATTAACAAAGCCAAAACTTTAATGGGTAATTCCATGCGGTTTTTTTTTCATATGGAGATATGCAACAACAACAAAAAAAAAAAGTAATTTAACTGTCACGCTGTAATGATTTGTGTTTGTATTTTAGGGTGTCATGTTACAGTACATATTTAGTTTTAAAAGGCTAAATATGCTGTCTGTTATTTATTACATTACATACCAGTAGTTTGTACTGTGCAATGGACACCGACACTGACAGTCTGACACAAACTTTGTTTGAATGTCTTAAGAGGTGCAATGTACTAGCAGTTTAACAAACTGACTCAATTAAAATCAGAATAATTGCTTTGACGTTTTAACTGACTTCTGCCTGCGTATATATATATAATTGTGGATTATTATTAAGAATATTTAAAATAATCTTACTGAGACTACATTGTCTGCTGAGCGACGCTTTTTAGTTTAAGGTTTTTCAAAGTCATAATCCAAATCCATCAATGTTGTATTTTAGGTTTCGTGTCCACCTCTATAAAATATTTAAGACACTGGATATTAAACATCACTAAAAACGTGCTTTTTAAAGATGAACACGTTTTATAATGCACGAAAGGGTGGCTTTGCCATCTGTTTTTCTGTTGTTTTACATTATATATTTCCCTATGCAGATTAACCCTTCTTTTACCTCCATGCCAGGTTGCTCCTGGGTCACATGCATTACTGGAGGAATGAAACACCGCTGCCAAATGGACAAAGCAGTTCTTCTGCTACTTCTGTTAGATTACTGTCTGCAGGTTAGTAATTACTCCTTGTACTTGCACCTATTTATCTTTATCATATATCATATTGTGGAATTGGAAACATTTGCTCTAGAATGTCCAGAGATATAATTTTTGACACTAACATCAGTACTGTAATGCATGTGATCTTGGCCGTCTGTCAAAGTCTGACAGGTCTACTGTCTTGCCTCTTGCAATGAAAGTGTCTTGCAACAAGGAAATGCAGACTTTTTATATAGTACAGAATACATGTGCATAATAAATCAGTCATGTGAGAGACAGTCCAGGTGCACAAAAGTGTGTGCTACATAGTGTATGTGGTTGCCACTGTTTGTAGCCACTAGCCATCATTTACAGTGCATTTGATTGCATGGACCTGATACATAAATAGTGTGGCATTATGCATGCATCCTGACAGTCTCAAATGAAAACTGCTAACTTCAAGACTGTTGCAGGTTGTAGATTGTCTAAAGTGCCAGAAAACATCAAGCCATGCAACGCTTTTTGTTGAATGGAATGATTTCCCCGAAGGAGAAAAAACAGAATGTTATTTAATAACATATCAACTTAGCAACCAAACGGTAGGAAATACTTCTTTTTTTCAGTAGCTGAATTTAATGAATGTATGCTTATTACAGTAGGTAGTAAAATAATATTAAAAAACCAAAATCATTTAGTAATATTATATTAAGAAGGTAGCATTTCTAGTTGATAGTTGATGTGAAAATAGCTGTATATAACTAGCAAAGGTATCTGCTGTATATGGGTGTGTCTCAAACAGCTTCACTGACACAGTAAATATGGGAAAGAGCAGTAATATTTCTTTATCGGAAAATAGTAGCAAAAATATCTATTTTTTAAAATAAATGTAACAGTAGTTTTTTATTCATTGGAATGGTTTACAGAATGGTAGCAATTGCGCAGGAATTCTTATTCTTGTCTCTTTTATTGTGCTGCCTGTTTACCCTCTAGTAAGTTACACTGTACTTTTCCGGTTTGCCTTGCTCATACTGAGTGCACTTACTGTGCTTCACCACTATGGCTTTTTACCAGGCCTTAATATACTGTGCAGTAACTGCTCATACTTTTCTGGACTTAACCACAGTGCTATTCTTTAATATGATGTAGCATGGTACTCTTTCATATGATGTAGCATGGTACACTTTAATATGATGTAGCATGGTACACTTTAATATGATGTAGCATGGTGTTCTTTAATATGATGTAGCATGGTACTCTTTCATATGATGTAGCATGGTACACTTTAATATGATGTAGCATGGTACACTTTAATATGATGAAGCATGGTATTCTTTAATATGATGAAACATGGTATTCTTTAATATGATGTAGCATGGTACTCTTTCATATGATGTAGCATGGTACACTTTAATAGGATGTAGCATGGTACTCTTTCATATGATGTAGCATGGTATTATTTAATATGATGTAGCATGGTACTCTTTCATATGATGTAGCATGGTACTCTTTCATATGATGTAGCATGGTATTATTTAATATGATGTAGCATGGTATTATTTAATATGATGTAGCATGGTACTCTTTCATATGATGTAGCATGGTACTCTTTCATATGATGTAGCATGGTATTATTTAATATGATGTAGCATGGTACTCTTTCATATGATGTAGCATGGTACTCTTTCATATGATGTAGCATGGTATTATTTAATATGATGTAGCATGGTATTATTTAATATGATGTAGCATGGTACTCTTTCATATGATGTAGCATGGTACTCTTTAATATGATGTAGAATGGTACTCTTTAATAGGATGTAGCATGGTACTCTTTAATAGGATGTAGCATGGTACTCTTTCATATGATGTAGCATGGTACACTTTAATATGATGTAGCATGGTACTCTTTCATATGATGTAGCATGGTATTATTTAATATGATGTAGCATGGTACTCTTTAATATGATGTAGCATGGTACTCTTTAATATGATGTAGCATGGTACTCTTTAATATGATGTAGCATGGTACTCTTTAATATGATGTAGAATGGTACTCTTTAATATGATGTAGAATGGTACTCTTTCATATGATGTAGAATGGTACTCTTTAATAGGATGCAGCATGTTACTCTTTAATATGATGTAGCATGGTACTCTTTAATATGATGTAGCATGGTACTCTTTCATATGATGTAGCATGGTACTCTTTCATATGATGTAGCATGGTATTATTTAATATGATGTAGCATGGTACTCTTTCATATGATGTAGCATGGTACTCTTTAATATGATGTAGAATGGTACTCTTTCATATGATGTAGCATGGTACTCTTTAATATGATGTAGAATGGTACTCTTTAATAGGATGTAGCATGGTACTCTTTAATAGGATGTAGCATGGTACTCTTTCATATGATGTAGCATGGTACACTTTAATATGATGTAGCATGGTACTCTTTCATATGATGTAGCATGGTATTATTTAATATGATGTAGCATGGTACTCTTTAATATGATGTAGCATGGTACTCTTTAATATGATGTAGCATGGTACTCTTTAATATGATGTAGCATGGTACTCTTTAATATGATGTAGAATGGTACTCTTTAATATGATGTAGCATGGTACTCTTTCATATGATGTAGCATGGTATTATTTAATATGATGTAGCATGGTACTCTTTAATATGATGTAGCATGGTACTCTTTCATATGATGTAGCATGGTACTCTTTCATATGATGTAGCATGGTGTTCTTTAATATGATGTAGCATGGTATTCTTTAATATGATGTAGCATGGTACTCTTTCATATGATGTAGCATGGTATTCGTTAATATGATGTAGCATGGTATTCTTTAATATGATGTAGCATGGTACTCTTTAATATGATGTAGCATGGTACTCTTTCATATGATGTAGAATGGTATTATTTAATATGATGTAGCATGGTACTCTTTAATATGATGTAGAATGGTACTCTTTAATAGGATGTAGCATGGTACTCTTTAATAGGATGAAGCATGGTATTCTTTAATATGATGTAGCATGGTACTCTTTCATATGATGTAGCATGGTATTATTTAATATGATGTAGAATGGTACTCTTTAATATGATGTAGAATGGTACGCTTTAATATGATGAAGCATGGTATTCTTTAATATGATGTAGCATGGTATTCTTTAATATGATGTAGCATGGTACTCTTTCATATGATGTAGCATGGTACACTTTAATAGGATGTAGCATGGTACTCTTTAATATGATGAAGCATGGTACTCTGTGTGGTAAACTCGCTGTATAGAACAGCATTGACACCGAGTGGCCAGAACATGATTGTAGATGGTCAACCCTACAGGTTTCTGGTTTAACACTTGTCTTTGATGTTTACTGCAGCATTTGCTGAATGCTTCCGCTGTATCTGGATGTATTCCGGATTCCAGAGTCCTTATCAGCGAATTAGAGGAAAATGAAGGGTACCTCATTATTTTAAAGGCAACAAGAAACAAAAACATACTGGGCACAAAATCCTTCAATATACGTAAGTTAATGTATGTGGCATCTATACACTGTTTATTTTGGTTTCTTAGATCTTAGGAAAAAGGATTTCTTTAACTGCAAGGTATGGAAAGTTTATGTTTTACTTACTTTGCTGTTTACACTGTGATCCTTAACAATTGTTCAGCTTGTGTTTATTGTGCTGACTACTGATGTGTTGTTTTCTTCTATAAAAATGTTTGTATGCTATGCTAAACTACTACTGTATTCTATTCTTTAGGCACACTGTCAAGAAACAGTGTAAGAACAGTAACGACAAGCACCACTGGCTTTCTAAACTGGAGCGTGCCAGACTTTGAACCAACAGTTTCAGTTAAGCTTGATAACATTTCATGGATTGTACCCCAACATGAAAATGCATATACATTGACTGATTTAAAACCTGGTACCCTTTACAATGTTTATTTGGATTTTCAAAAACAAATCCATGAAAACGTAATCAATGCCACTCAGAAACTACACTTCCTTCTTGAAACAGGTACGTTTTCTACTCCTTTGCCCCATTACATTCCTATGCATTTACTGTTAATCCAGTCAGCTCCTAACACAAAACAAACAAAAACACAGAAAAGAATAGCAATATGTGAAAAACATGTTGCCCACATAGACAATATATTAACTTCAAGAAAACACACGCTGACCACATCTAAATGTGCTTTTTTTCACAAAATTTGATGTGGATTAAATGCCTTTTTTTGAAGATGGGAAATATGTACATAGATGGCCACTTAATATGAAGTTATACAATGCACATATCTGTATTAAACTGGTGTAATTCAATGTTACACAAATGGCTACGTGTCACAAGTCATTCATCTGTGATGATAAAATAGACATTGTTGACAGCCAACTAATAATTTGCATACGAGTAGTGAGATCAATCACCAAAATCTTTTTACAATGATTGATAGAAAATCTTTATTACTTGTGTCAGCTGGGACATGATTGATACAAACATAGCAAAACGGCAGAGCAATGCAAAACTGAATTAAACTGTAACATTCATACTGACAAACTCTGCAAAAAATATATGAATGATCAATCATCAGTCATCTAGGAAGGTCCCATTATCAACGTTGATTTCACCCACAAATTCCCATGACTAGCTGGTAGGTCAGCCAGTGTGCTTATACCATACCATACGTGATAGACTGTGGGAGAGGAGCCCTTACAATAATGGAGAAGGTGACTCTTTGGGAGGTCCAATAAATCTTTCTTAATGTGTCTTCACAGCTTCATGTCCACAGGGATGGGTCCCTTTTAAGAGTAGCTGCTATAAGACTGGGAAAGGTATTGAGCAATGGAGTGCCGCACAGAAATCCTGCGAGTTATCATTGCAGAGAGCCCATCTCGCTGATATAGAAACTGAAGAGGAGTACCTGTTTATATCTTCCTACCTTAAGACCTTCAATCACATGATCATGCTTTGGATTGGTCTCAATGACAAACAGGTAAGCCTTTTTTTCTTAATTATCAATGGTCCATGGCATTAGATGCTTGTTAACTGACTGCCAGCAGTACATATAACATAAGAAAATAACAAACACAACTTAGTTGCTCCCTTGTTCTGTAAATAGATTTGTAAGGCCTCTTCACAGATTCAAAACACATCATTCAGATTGTTTAAAGCCTCTGTGAAATGCTGGTAGTAAACCCTCCTTGCAATGATTTCTAAAACAAGGCTTGTAGCCCTGAAGGTCTTGCTGTTAACTGCAGGTGGTGCTTTTGAATAAAAACGGCCTGCCAGTATGGTAGACAACACTAAATAGGTGCTTGTGTGTAAGCACCCAGTAATAGGCAGGTAAGACCAGACTTTAAAACTTTGAATTGTCAGGTAGCCAAACACACTTAGCATATCAATACACACCTTTGTAAATTGTTACAATGTGAATCAAACAATGATCCTTAAGAACTTTCATCATCAGGTAACACTAAATTATTTAGATTTGTAGCAGCTTCCTTATTTTGGCTTTGAAGGCGGTTGTGGGGAGTAGGAGTCACTATATGTACACAATGTATATTACTTGCTGATCCTATGCTATGCTGCTATGGTTTTGTTCCATTTTGCCATACATTTTAATTGATTGTATATCCAAACCATGAAGACCAAGATCAATTGTGAGGTTTCAAGAAACAATTAGAAATGTGTGACAACATCCTTGCTTTATCCATCTAGTGCACAACCACTGTGGATTGCCAGCAATACAAAATGAAACTTGATCTAAAGCTGTTCACTAGATGGTGCTGGGTCTTACTACTACGCAGGGTGTTACTACTACGCAGGGTCTTACTACTACGCAGGGTGTTACTACTACACAGGGTGTTACTACTACGCAGGGTGTTACTACTATGCAGGGTCTTACTACTACGCAGAGTGTTACTACTACACAGGGTGTTACTACTACGCAGGGTGTTACTACTACGCAGGGTGTTACTACTACGCAGGGTCTTACTACTACGCAGTCACATTGACTGATCTTGCCTGTGTAAGATATGTATATGATTGGAAACAAGAAGTGCAAGTGAAGAGCAGCTCCTGAACTCAGGTCAAATCACCTGAAGGGTTACCTTATTTGAGTAACTGCAATGCAAACGACTCGGAATGACTGCAAACGTCATAAAAAGTGAAGCTTCTTAATTCTTATTCAACAAAGGCTGAAACACATAACCCTTAGAGTTAGAGAGACAAAGTCAAAATTAAAAAATACAAATAAGAACGCAAACGTTTTTGTTGAATGAGTAGAGTTCCATGTTTTTATATGTTTGGTTATGTTTCTTTTAACTTAAAAAAAAAAAAAACATAAGCTACTGTGCAGTGAGTTGGAAATAATAATCATTTATCGTTATATATATCTATATATATATTCTGTTTGACAGCAGCAGCTGTTTCATTTTAACTTGTTATCTTCACTGCTATGTTGTGGGAGTATAGTCAGTTTCATTACCCTCCAGGAGTTATTCCTTCCCATAGAAACAGTTCCGTATTGAAATACTGACTTGCTGTTTTTAATGTTAAATTCAATTTACTCAGACTTTTTGTTTTTTATTTTTTCTGTTGAGCACAATTACCAAATGCCAGTTTAGATGACAGTAAAAGTAATATTGATAGTGTTACACATTATAGTTTTATCACATTATATTAAACTTTACTGTATTGGTATTGGTGCACGGGATATAATGGGGCTATGTGGAGCACGAGTGATTTAAAATGTATATTTGTAATGTGTATTTAGGCATGGGGAATGCACAAATTAGTTCACATGCTGGGATTCAAGTGAATAATTAATTAGCAATTGAATCCTGGCACAACTGTATATATAGGTGCAAGTCTCACTCACTCGGGGTTGTGTGTTTGAGAGTGGAGAACGGGAGAGAGAAAGTAGGGAGTAAACTTAAAATTATAAAAATAACAATTGCTATACTGTACGTGCTGGATTTCGTCCAGCACGATACTGGTTTGTCTGTTCGTCCAGTCTGTTTTGTCTGTCTATGTTCGTTTGGCCATTGTGCTCTTTATTTTGAGTGTTTTGTTTGTTCAAACCTTTTATTTTATTTGTGTATTATTAAAAAGCACCGCAGCACCTTTGCACTCAACTCAGCTGTGTCCTGCCTCGTTTCTGGTTTGATGTCACCCCTATAGTCAGCCTCTCCACAAGGTTGTATCACGACATCATGTACAAGGACATAACTGCATCTTATCACAAATGATAACGAAGGACCTGGAAGTTTGATTGTTTCAAAAACAGTACATGGAAAACAGAAAGACTGAAGTTCATTTACATTTCAATTCTAAACAAAAAATAGTTTCAATGCAGTTAAGCACCAACTCACAGACTCCCCTGAGCTGCTTGTGTGAAATACGCTGAAATGCTGAGGCTCGTCAGTAGAATGGAATTGTAAATGTAATCTGAAAATAGTAGATAGGCATGTTTCACTACAGTCAGTTCAGTTTTTCACTTAACAGTACATGATCTATTCAACTTTCTAATTTTAGACTTTTTACTGACAGCATTTAATGTTACTCTTATTTATGTAGTTTGGGGAGTAAGTTGTCTCATGTTGCTGTTTTTCTCATGCAGTATGAATTCTGTCCAGCATAACAAGTCCTTTAGACTGGAGACCTTTTTTGACTCAAGGCATTACGGAATATATAGAACTTTGATAATCTTTTAACAATGCAGATACAATGTGATGCCACCAGCCAGCGATCTGTCATCCTTAAATCACGTCACACCCTTGGGAATGCTTGCAAATGTTAGGGAACAGAGACATTACCTGCTGTAATAGGTTAAAATACGCTCTGCAGAATAAGGTGTCTGTCTGAGTCCTGGCTGCACAGACATAATTTGATATACTGGCTGTAACTTTTATTCATCGTATTGTTCTGACAACAAAGTAAAGGATGTATCGTGTTTAGGGAGAGATTGTGTCTTTGTATCCCTCTTATTCGGATGAACTTTCACTTTATTTATTTCTTTTTCTTCCTATTGAGATGACTCATACATTGTCAACTGCTTCATCTAGGAATGAAAAGGTTTGCATGTGCAGTCCTGGGGAATGATATGCATTTTCAATTTTTTCAAACAGGTTGCTCAAACTAAATTTCAGTATGAAAAAAAGTTAACTTGGTGGTTGTCAAACTTCTTTAAATTACTTTGGTCTGGTGGTCTGATAGACAATTATAGAAATAATATATGAATCTGGAATGATTCATGTAAATAGCAAATATATGAATAAAAATGCAAAAAAAAACCCCAACTTTTTAATAAACACCTACTGCAATGCTCTTTTGTTTTGCAACCCCCCCCCCCCCCACCACTGAGTTCACTAATAACATATGAGACCCCCTTGCACCAATGTCTCTAATTATTTTAGATTATTTGGTGAAAGGTCATCTAATGTGGAAAAAGTGATATCGGTAAATTTTGAAATGCATTTGTCCTTGAAGGAAACATAACACTATGGTCTGAGGGTTTTGCAGAATTGTGAATTGGTTTGTACAAGTATTAGAGCACATGTCAGTAAACCAGGCCAAAGATCTGCTTTTCCTCAAATTCATGTTTTGTCATTTCAACAGACAGAGGGGGAGCTTCGTTGGACAGATGGATCTGCTTATAATCTCGGGAATGTCATGACATCAAATTTGCCACACAACGAGACAGACTGCTATGCCCTGCAAATGAACGCCACTGGTCCCAACTACTTCTTCACTGGGTTTTTCTGCTATATTCCCTTACCGTATCTTTGTGAATATGAATGTAAATACATCTTTATTTTGGTTTCTATACTATTTGTTCCCTCTTTAAAACTGTACCATAGAATGTTTACGGCAGAATCACCACCAGTTTTGACCAACATCCATGGCCTCTATTTCCAAATACTATAGTATTTTTTTATATGGTAATTAATAGGTTATGTGCAAAAAGGCTATGCTGTTCAATATAAGGACAGATGAAGATAATTTTGTCTGTATTTACAAATATGTGCCATATCTGATTATAGTCTTTCCTCATTGTGGATAAACTGCTATAAACAAAATACAATTGGTTGTGATTTAAGTCAGAATTTGTCCTGTACCACAGTGTGCTAATTATGAATGTGCTTTATCAGTTCCATCAGCACCTGAACATTTTGGATTTCAGCTGGAAGATGTAAAGGAAACTGAGGTGTCTTTTGTATGGAGTGGGTTACAAGACTGGATGGAAGCTTTAGTGAAGTCTGACGTGATCATTCAATATCAAATGAAGTTTTCTAGAGTGAAGCGACAGTCCAGGATACTGCCGTCCAATATCACAAGGATGACCATTTCAGGACTGTCTCCTGGCAATCTCTACCTGTTTTCACTTACAGTGACAAGTGCTGGTGGTGCATCAATAACTCTGGGCCCCATTCTCTCAGCTGAAACTAGTAAGATCTTTTTATCATTGACTTCTTAAAACACTTTTGCCTGTAGGCTGAGCACATCATATTTGAAGGATGGAGGAGTGTGTATTGTGAGATTCCTTGTTTACTGTGCACTATAGTAAAAGTATGGTAAAGTATAGTTAAACTTCCGGGGAAAATCTTCGTACTTCATGATCAAACATAAGTTGGTTCCCGACTACTCTGACTGCTGGCATAGAGGAATTGGTAGCGCCCATAGAATTAATCTTTGGTTCTTCTGTCCACCATCTTTGCCATGATCCTGGTCAATCTGGGAGTAGTAGAGATGAAATGGGCTTATAACAAACCAGTGCTGTTTATTTCCGGCCATTTGTATTGACTCCTTCTCCCCACAACTTTTCTTCCCACAACTCCTTCCCTGCCCATAACCGCCTCTTACAGGTAAGTGTATGGACCATCTTTAATACACCCAAATAACGAATGCCTGGATGTATTAAAGATGGCATTTACACAGGTTGGCCTGCAGAACCAATCAAAACACTGAACTAGCTGCTATCTCCTCAATGCAACCAGGCATAGATGTGGGAAGAGTCAGGTACCATCTATGACTAAACCTAGCCTGTACTGCAGCAATATCATGAAACAGCAATTATCATTTTGTCCACAATTACAATGTCTTCCATGTACAAAGTGAGAATTCCATTAGAAAAAGCCGTTGTTCCATGGAAGCTTCATTGGTTTATGATTTATCTTTTTCTTTTTTTTGTGAGGGCCCAATCCACCACTAAACGCCGCAGTAAAGACAATAACTTCAAGGGAGATCCCTTTGTACTGGACTGCTCCAGATAAGTCCCAAGATGCATCTTTTGACCACTACCTTATTAGCTACGTGGATGTACAGACCAATAAAAAGGAAACTTTAGTTGTGGAAAACTACAAAACATCTGCAGTTATACCCAGCATCAAGCCGTACCACCCTTACTGGATTAGCATACAAACTGTGACTGCAGCTGGCTTAGGGAGCTGTGTGGACGCATCAATATCTGTAATCACTGGTATGTCACTTTAAGATAATTTTCATGCATCCAATATGTTTCTCAGTTCTCAGTTCTCATTTGTGTTTTTTCCTGTGTGTTTCATGTTTTTACTGTATTTTTACTGACAAATGCATCCTTAAACTTCTTCCTCACAAGCTGATATGGAGACCGATATTTAAGCCTTGAGTTCTCATAAAAAATATGGTTTAGTCCATATTGGAAACAAGCCATGAGGCAATTAAGAACGATTGGAAGTCTTTATTCATATTCAGTGCATTCCATTTCTGCTACTGCACAGTGCCAGAAACTTACAGTCTGTAAGTTTCTGGCACTGTGTTGACAACTTATTTTGGATTAGGACGAGTTTTGGAGTAAATAGTTTTGAGAATCTAGTCCTTTAAAATGAGAAATGTGTGCTTTTATTTGTGGCTTTGTGGCTGCCATGAACATCTTTATACATTATATACTCTTTCATTTTCAATGTAGGTGTCAGCCCGCCCAACAGTGTTTCTATATACCTAGAAGATGTGGGTGAAGAGAATGTAACTTTGCAGTGGGATCCACCACAAGAGCAGATTGATGAATATTATATCTTAGTGAGATCAGTCACTATTGGAGGTGACAGCAAAAACTACTCAGTAAACAACTCAAACAGTTTTGAACTTAGCATGCTAACTCCTGGCATGACATATGAGATAGGGGTGGCTGCAGTTAGGAATGGAAACATGAGTGAGTTGAAGACTATCCAACAGACTCTAAGTAAGTGTCATCTTCTATCAGTGCTTCCCTGCTTTACTGTAACATTAAAAATTAGGAAAACAAAAGCATCTTTGAATCTGTTCCTGCATAGACATTCTGTATTTTTTTATGGCTTGCTTGAGATCTCAGATTTTAGATTTGTATAAAACTTTGAATAATAAACCAAGACCAAGACTACAGTAGTTAAGTTATTGCTTATGCCTTGACGATCTCTGCTTTTAATAAAATTAATGACATTTTTTTTTTCTTGTAGGGCCCAAAAGGGTTCAGATTGTCGTTCCATATGAACTAAACACTCACTCAGTAGTGCTGTATGTTCAGAAGCCTCATGCGGGGATATATGATGGAATTAATGTCACTTACAAAGAGGGCAGCCAAAGAACCCCTGTGTCTGTAGGTGGTGATACGATAACCATTGAAAACCTGACCCCTGGAACTGCATATGACTTCTTTGTGTACACTACAAGTGTAAACATGGCCAGTGCGGCCTACCAGGTCCCAGCTGTGAAAACATGTAAGTACTGATCTCCAGTAAACCTTTTCAATGTTCTCCGGCAAGGTTTGATGTTGTTCCATTCTGACACTGATAAAAACACTTAGCTCTTCAGTTTGAGCAATATGTAAATGGTTGCCTATAGTAAGGCAATATGTAAGTTTACTATATATATATACAGTAGGCTTGAGCTCTTTGGCTCAGCAACAGCACTGTACAGAGTTGTTTGGGATGGGTTAAAGTATGCAAGCTCAAGTTATTGGTTAAGACATTATTGGAATAAATACCTTAACTGAACTTACTGATTATAACACTTTATTATTTGGAACTTCACATATAAAAAAACATTTTCCAATTACTAAAAGAGCCAGCGCCATGCTGAGTAAACATACTTTCTGCTGCTTATATTAAAGAACCAAAAGCACCTTTACTAAATGGGCAGTTCATGAAAATGACTAAAGAAACATACTTATAAGTAAGATTTAAGTATGTTTTTTCTTCTTTTTATATTGTTTTTTGTTTTTCTTTTTTTCTTTTTTTTTTTACCAAACAGTGCAACAATAGTGTAGAAAACCATATCTGAGATTGTCCATTGAAATTATTATCTGTTCATTTTAAACCATCCCAGGCTTGGCTCCACCAACAAACGTCAGGGAAGGGAACACCTCAGAAACATCAGTAGAGATTGTATGGGACAGAGCCGAGGGACACCTTCAGAATTACGAAGCCATCTGTGTTAACTGCGCCTCTACTTTTATGGTAAGCATATTTACTTTATACTAATACCGTGTAAACAATACATTAAATGAGTGGTGAATACTTAAAGGTACGCTAAACAATGCTATAAAATCAATCTGCTTACCCTATTAGCTTTGTTAGCATTTTACTGGTCCTGCTTGCAATGTGCTGAGAATCTTATGGTCCTTGACTTGTTTTGATCTTATTCCTCATTTCATTTTTTTTTAAATGCTGTATCCTGGTATCGTTCCTGTAGCTCCCATGGTCAGATTGCTGCTAGACCACGGGAGTATTTGAATAACAACACATGCAGTGATTTAGTACCAGGAAGCAGCAGCAACTTTGCATCTACTGTATGGCATTGTCTTTGAAGTTGCTGCACATTCCAAACTGAAGTTTAAGCAAAGACCCAAAAGATCTTCAACAGGAGAAAAGGGGGACTACTGATTACTGTTTTTTTGTCGGAAAGCAAGAAAAGGGATTTCAAAATCTTAGTAAATGTATTTACTAACATTAATGCTTGTTTTTTTCATATTATAATTATGTTTTAAATCCTGTTTCTTATGTTTTTGCCTGCTGCAGTGGTTGCATACTGTATAGTGAAGTGTGTGTATTTCAGGTGCAAAAGGTTTATCAGGAGAGAGCAGTGTTTACACATCTGGTCCCTGGCAAGATATATACTTTTTCCATAAGAAGTGAGAAGGAAAAATACAAAGATAGCATACAGGTGTTCCAGAAAATCCGAACAGGTAATAGATTTATGTTGCATCAAACTGAAACTTACAAAGAAAACTAATGAGCAGTTTACAATAACAAATCCTATGGTTTGATTTGTCTGAGAAATATTCCCACGCAGTTGCTAGCAGTAATCTCATATTACTTTTATAATGCTTTCCCAACTGACCTCTCCTTTAAACTAACTACAGTAGAGAATCAATTATCCGAACTAACGAAATAATCGAACAAGTATTAATAACAATTACTGTACCTTTAATAATGAATAGAATAAAGTTAACATACACAAGTACTTAGTACACAAAGTACGTACTGAGGGTATATAGTTAGTAACCTATTCAGTCACATTAAGCATACAACATTACAAAGCTTTACACATTATTAAATTAATGCAATTCAGTAAAATGTTTCTATACTTGCTGTTAAGGCATTGTAATAACTGGCAATTGAAATGAATAATGTACAAGTTCTTAGCTGTTCAATAACAGACAGGATCTCCAGCTCTTAATGACAAAGTAGAAGAAGAATCCAGAACGAGGTGACTGTGTTAATTTGCTTAACTGCAACAATTTAAAGCACACAATGCTCCAGCTAAGGTTTTGGTGGTCTGAATAATTCTGTACTTTCATTTTCCTCAGTCTGCTGGTCCTCTTTTTGGCAGCTAAATCTCATAGCCGTTTTAGCAGCAGAATCTATGTGTATAACACACCACATGTAATTCATCACGTGATTACAGGTGCGTTCGGTTGATTAGACGGTACGGTTGATCAAAGATCGGATAATTGAGTCTACTGTACTGAAGAAGTATGTTTGCCTCACATAGAAAATCACACCAGTGTGCGTTCACAGCTAATTATGCCCCTAGATCTATTACTAGTGTTTTGGGGGAACAGTTGGGTATAAAATGATGTAACTGTTACAAGACTGTATACATCATCTATGTGTTCAGAAGTTATAGAAACAACATTCAAGAAAATGTATAAAACAGTATGTGCGCTGTGCACATAATAGGCAGTCTGTTCATAAAAAATAATACAAAATGTTCAGTAGGAGGGGTAGATTGAATGATAGCGCTTGTTACATTTCATTTTTCACAGTAAGCTGACATTCTCTTTGTTATTGTAGTCCCAAGTCAAGTGGAGCGTTTGAATCACAGTAAGAGCTCTGACACCATAGCAGTCAGCTGGACACAAGCTCAGCATGTATTTGATGGCTACATTGTTTCCATAACCAATGGGAGTTTTCACAAGGAGAAAACCCTCTCCACTAAAGAGCCAAGGTGGGATGACATTCCATGTGTAACATCAAGATTCAAAGATGTGTTTACAATAATAATGCAATATATATAATATTTAATAACCTCAGAATATAAAACTAAACAAATAGGAGAAACATTTGGCAAAATGAGATCTAGCTGAATCATGTAAAAAGTGCCAGATTTTAATACCGAGGACTTTTTACTCATTATCAAAATCACTAAATACAATGAAAATACAGTTTAAAAAAAAAACTCAAATTCTAGGTGGTTTAGATCATGAAAATAAACCCCAGTGTTTTTTTTGTTTTTTTTCCCCCAATGACTATATTGATTTTTATAGTTTACCTCATAAGTCTTAACAATATTGACCCTTTTACACCCTGTCAGAAACATTAACTCACAGGTGAGCATTGACATGCAGTCATATTTACAGGATAGAAGATTTACATTATGAAACCTCCAAGTGGTGCCATTTTCTATTTAAAATTCCCTTAAGGTAAAAGTAAAAAAAAAAATATATATATATATATATATAGTCTCTCCTATATATATATATATATATATAGGAGAGACAGATACAGCATTATATAAAATAATACAGAATCATTTATAAAACATAAGGCATAAAAAAGTAAATTAACCAATAGTTAAACACTTTACAAAAAATAAACATAACACGAATGACCTAAAATTTGTAGTTTTAGAAGATACACAATTATATAATGAACAGTATAGCAGAATAAAGGGGAAAAATGATAAATAGACTTAACAATACTATGATGCCTGAAACATCAAAGGCATATATAATGATTCTCTTCTCCAGATAAGCAGAATGGCAGTTATATGGGACAGTAATAGTCAGTATTTGAGCAACATAACCAGTATCCACTCAGAATGGATGTAAATGCCAGAGCAAGGGAAACGGGTGATTTAAACCAGGCTGTAGTGACTGAAACAGAAAATAAGATACAAAGTGAATCTCTTCTCAATAGATCAAATGAAATTTGCATAATAATGAGATACGCATTCCTAACAACTGCATTTTTTGTATGCAATTATTTATTAAAAAGTAATAAGTGAAACATTGTCATGTAATTTTACAGAACAAATGAGTTTGGCAGCCTTTCACCTGGGAGCAGCTATATAATTAACGTGGTGACAACAAGTGGACAAAAGAGAAGCATTCCAGCTATCATTAGTGTTACAACATGTGAGTTCACATTGGACCAGGGCTATTGACAGCCTTATCTGGAAAGCTACACTGATAACAAACAAACACAAAATCCACATTTACTTAATAACCATGCTATAAACATACATTCTAACCTTTTATATCACAATAGTAATTGTAATGTCACTTGTAATGAAATGGTTTTGTTACAGTAGCCTGAACCCTAATTGCTTTTGTCCCTTATGATTATGTAGTACATGAAGTAGTATGCTAGAGTTTTAATTTTGCATTCTAGGAATATGCTTTCAATATACTAGTCTATTTACATGTATATGTTTGGATGTTGATGATCATAGTGAAAAATCCAATAGTAAATGTAGTCAATGTAATTAGATTAGATGTACTATGTTCTGCATGTAATTCAGAGACTAATATAATACCATATCTAATAACAGTGATACAGCAATTACATAATGATGCAACTGACTATTCTGCATGTTCCAGACCCTGACCCACCTCTGGATGTCCAGTTTATTGAGCAGGATGAAAACTCTGTGTATGTGTCCTGGAAACAACCCAGGGGACTTGTTGATGGATATAAGGTAAACCCCTTTGAACCATAGAGTCAATTTATATGTTATATTATTTGTTTAATATTCAGGTAAATATGTTTCCAGTCCTTAGGTGAGGGACACTGAAAACAAGTTGACGTGATGCTCAGTTTACACCTGCCTGCATGAATCAGCATGAGGCTTTTATATAGGAATGAGGACACTGCTTAATGTTTCATGAGCGAGGCATTATTAGTCTGGTTGCCAAGCAAAGAGGACCTGCTAAGGACAGATCGTATTCCTCATCATTTATGAATTCATTATCCCGTCTTAATGAAAGGATGGATAGGGTCTTGATGGCCAAGTACAGCTGAATACATCACACCCTACAGTACAAATATAAAAATAACTCATGCTTTTAAAAACGTATTATTTTAACTATTAAAGCTCAAGTATGTTGTTGTTGTTGTTGATGTTGTTGTTGTTGTTGTTGTTGTTGTTGTCTGGGTCTTGCTCATTGCTAATTACATAATTTAAGACAGAAAAAGCCCTTTTATTGTTTCTGTTTGAAAGTGAGTATTGTTGGTCCGATTTCAAAGTGAAGCTTTGAAGACTTTAGCTTAAAAAGCACATTTTCAAGCTGGTATCTTTTCAGTTTTTTTATACGGAATGACCAAATTTAGTGCACTCAGGTGTGTGTGAGTCTGCATTGGTTTTGATGCATTTATTTGTACCACTCTCATGTCAACCTTATTTAATTCAATATTTTTATAATTTTGTTGTACATTTGTTCATTTATACTGGTTCTCTATTGTTCTATACGAGTTTCATTTTCATTATTTTACTCAGTTTTAAACCAGCATACAGCATATCAATTATTATTTGTGTTAAATGACTGCAGGGACTGCTTTCACTGAATATATATACCTGTGTGTATATATATATATATATATATATATATATATATATATATATATATATATTATTTTTTTATTTTTTTTTCTACCCATAGCTCACCTACAGATTGTCAACTGGAAATGAAATACTTTATAAAACTACTTTAACCAGCAACAGCATTCGAATTCAAAACCTAACCCCTGGGATGGAGTACATATTTCAAATCCAGTCTTTAAAGGAATCTGAAAGCAGTGTGGCTGTTACAAAAAGAGTTATAGCACGTAAGAGTTTATTTATTAACTATACTTTGTATCATGATCTAACTTTATTTAGTTTTACAACTGTTATATGTCTGTTGCAAAAATAAAGATGATCACTGACACATACAACCTTGCGTTCAGTCTTGGTTATTCCTTCTAGCTATAATGACCAATATTATTAATCGATGCTGACTGTGAATTTCTGTAGCTAACATTTAACATATCTCCCTTCCCCCTTTTTAAAAAAAACAAACATATTGTTTCACTTTCTGGTCACTTCAGTTTTATCTTAATAAACTACTTTCAACAGATGTTTTGCACAAGTCACTCAATGCTACATTAAACAGATTTTAATTTTGAATTAAAAAAGGTATTTTGAAAGTTAGGTAAATGTTTGTGCTCATGTCAACACATTCTGTAGGACCAGCTGGGATCTGTACCCTCTCACTGACATCTGTGAGCACAACAAGAGCTGGAATAACATGGAAACCAAGCAGTGGAAACTTCAGCCATTACAAACTCACACTTTCAAACTCTACTTTCATACAAGAATGGAATGTTTCAAAGGACTGGCTGAATTACACAGCCACAGACCTGGTGCCTGGAAGTGTCTACAATATTACAGTGCAGCGCGTTAGTGAAGGAGTTAATGGGGTGCCTGCTTTTGTGACGGTGACTACAGGTGGGTAAACTAAATCACATGTCTCCAGGAGCTAGTGCAGTGTGCAGCTTGTTTACGAGGTGATAGGAAGAGTTCTGCAAAAACAGTTAAAGGGGAGACAAGAAGCTAAAATGAAAGCTTTCTAGTCATTAGGTAAGAGCACAACGATCAGAGCTCAAAGAGCAACACCTCGCAGAGCAGCAATTGGAATGTGAGACAAAATAAAATGAATTCAGACAGCTTTTTATATACATTGTTACTGTAGTGCCCCTTTATTTTGCTATCTGACTTACACAACATTTTCTTATATTATTAGTGAATTAGTAAAGAGCCTGTGTACATGGAAATATGGGAATGTTATAGTTTACTGACAACATGGCCTAACAACAGTGAATTAACCAAATGAGTGAATTATGGCATGTTGAAATATCGATGGAGCATAAGCAACAGAGAAACAGTTTCTCTGTTTCATCTGAGGTCAAGGTGGAGTTAACATGAGGGATATCAGTCTTTATGAGGGAGAGTGCAGAATCCAGAGGTGTATTCGGACAGAAGCCACAACCCTTCCAAACACTGGTTTGACAGCATAAGTACTGGGCATTTAAAAGGCTGAAAACGTTTTCGTTCACAGAAGTAAATATGCAGACACATGCTTACCTTATAAACTAAAATAATTCGAATGTGAATTAGCTGTAAAACTTATGTATCTCTTTAGACTGTTATACTGTAGGTCAGCAGTCTGAATCGTGTGCTTTTTCTAAACATTTTGCTATATTATCTGGGCTCATTGTTTTAAAACTGTTTGCTACATGTGAGACCATTGCGAGCTAGTTTAAGGCCACCAAACCTTCACTTATGACCAATGCCAGATTTGAACCAAGACCAGTTATTGCTGAATAATGCTGTTTTTACTTGTTTTAAGTTCCTGAGAGACCACAAGAACTACAGGTCATGAATACGTCATCAAGCAGTTTTTCTCTGCGTTGGAGAACACCTTACGGTCATGTCGACAGATACCAAGTGGATCTCATCCCAGACCAAGGTTTTGTTACTGTTACAGAACTTGGGGGTGGAGAACTGCAGGTACTGGATAGTATTCATGAGGCTGTCCTTAAGGCTTGCTTTCGTTTCCTCTCACTCAAGCATGTAGCTGTGCAGTAGCCTTTTAACGTGGATTATAGACACAACTGTAGATATCCAGGATACTTCAAAAAGCATCTCTGCTGTACGAGCTGCTTTAAAATAAGTTGCTTTTTGGCATGTGGTTTGCCAGGGCTTCAGTTTAACAGAGCAGTAGTGTAACAAAGGAAAGGCAGTGGTATTGAGTAATAGGACTCATTATTTATTACGTAGTTTCCTGGCAGGTCCACCTTTAAATTAATAATGTGGTGCACCATTTCACAGTTTGACCGCAGGAGAAGAGCAGCAAAAACTATCTGATCATTTTGATGAGATATGTATGTAATAGTATTGATTATAGCGATTTGCCTGGAATCTAAAGCAGCACAGGTATTGTAAAGGTTTTTTATATATATATATATATATATGCAAACTTGTCTTATTTTTAAATTCATTAAATGTTTTGTGGGGTAATTTATAGTATGAATGTGTTTGCATGGGCCATTGTAAAATAGGACATTGCTTGCTGTATATACTAGTGCTATATATATATATATATATATATATATATATATATATATATATATATATATATATCAAGGTGTTAAGTTAACCCAATTTAAGTCTTCAAATGTAACTTCTAGCCCATTTCCTTTTTTGTTTTTCTTTTGAAATGTTTAGGCTGATGTCTCCAGTACGACCCCCGGACAGAGCTACACTGTTACAGTCTCTGCAGTTTCTGCATCAGCATTCAGCTCACCTGTTAGCAGAATTGTAACAACAAATGAAACAAGTAAGCCTTGAGATGATGTGCCTGTTTAATTGATGGGTCTGACTAGAAATGAAAGGGGTCACTGTAGCTGGAGAAATACACGTATGTTTAGTATATTTTGTTTTGAGTTTTTTGTAAAATGATGTGTCCCCTTTAAACCAATGGTGACATGAGAAAGGAATTTATCAGAAAAGAAACTTAGTTATGAAACTAAACACATTTTGTTTTTGATCGAGTGTATACATTTAGGATGAAAGCCAATTAACAATTTGATTGAACACTTTTATATGTAATGTATTCTACCACTAATATAACTGTTAGAATATCATTTAGGCTAAACTTCTATCAGCTGTACGTTAATACCAAAGCTGTAGGATAATCTTACAGGAGAATTATGATTTTCACTGCATTGCTCTCTTATCACCAGCCAAGTCAAAAGACTCTCTGCTGCACATCTATCTATTGCTCCTTCACAGTATTGTTTATGTGTTCATTACATGGCTTGAAGCCTGACAAGATGACATGTAGCTTAATATGTAGAATGTCAAAGTATATTATCCAGTTTCAGGTCTGATTCAATGTTACATGTGAATGAAAGTATTATTAGTTTTGCTTCAAAACTACATGTGCACATTATCATCTAGTTGCACAAAAGAACATCTATATATTTGATCATACTACCAATTGCATGTAGCTTGAGAATTTCTGTTCTGCTTTAGAATCATGTGACCAGAAATAAATTGTCCGAGCCCATAGCATTGTTATTCCAGTTGGTTTGTTGTCCGTTGTTAAAATGTATTTTCTTTGTTTAAAAAGATCCAGGTGCTCCTTTAAATCTAGAAGGAGAAAGAGTTGGGTCTACAGCTATTCTGCTTTCCTGGACGGTACCCCCAGTTCTAAATGGAAAAGTGTTATCTTACATAGTGCAATACAAAGAAGTCTGCCCTTGGCCTGAATCAGTCTTTAGCCAGGTGTTAACTCATTCGGACAGTCCAGAATTTCTTCTCAATACTTTAATCCCTGGATCCACTTACAGCATTAAGGTAAATGAATATAACACTGATATGTTACCTGCTTTCCTGCTTCTGGCTTTGCACAGCAAGTTCCAAACCAAACCCTAGTAAACTATGGTAATGCAAGTGGGCTCTTTATTATTATTTAAATTCAATTCACTTTATAGTCTCTTAGACTTGGAATGCAGGCGATTTACTTATTAAAATTAAAACAACTATTTTTATGTCAATAAACTGGCATTACAAAGTGTTTACCAAATGATCATGTATGGCTTTGAAGTTGCATAGTTCTTCACAGTGGTAACAGTTGTGCGTGATATGATCCAATACCATATCAGTACTAGTGTGCTTCCCAAATCAGGTCCACTGTTCAATATTGTGTTCCAAATGTACAGCAGTTGGTGGTAAAGTTGTGGTCAGCTAATGTGTCTATTAGGGTTTCTTTCTGGTAATACACCAGTATTATCATGGTATCCCAATGGTATTTTTCAGACTTCTCTGCAAGTGAGATCTGTGTGCAGGGCACCATCCGGTTTGTCCTTGTCTTCTGAAATGTTTTTTTTTTTTTTTCCTAATCTCTTTCTTGTTTAAAACATGTGTTGTATAAGAGAAAGGTTTTAATGCATTCCATTGCCTTTGCTGATTAGTGAAAGATGCATTATTAATCAAACGCATACTCCACTGCCATATTTCTAGAGGACAACAGTTTATCATTCGAGTGTAAACTCTTTTCAAAATATGCAGTCAGATTGTTTGACACCAGTATCGGTATTTTATTTAACAGTGTATACAGTTCTATATTTCTGCACATGACAGCAGGCAGACGATACATTGTTGCATGACTCTTGTATACAAGTTTAGAGCAGTCTTCATGACAAGTTACAGTGTGGCTAGCACCTCACATCAACAGCAGAAGCAGTTTTTTGTTTTTTTCTAAATTTGGTATTGGTGTTGGTGATTTGCAGCAGTTCCCTAAGTGGAATGGTATGATCTTGACCTGATGGTGCAGTTTAACTTAAACAGACCTTATATCATATCACACATTTCTACATTCCTTTATCACCTGATCCTGATTAGTACTACCTAATGTTAACTAGTGATAACTGTCTCTGTGAAACATGTCATGTGTGTTTATTGCATTGCACTATATGTAAAACCTTTGCATGTACTTACATGAAATCTAAGAACCATTGTTGACTACACTGTACTACGTACATACGCATTCTGTTACAATTTATCAGGTAAAATATGACAACGACCACAAATGTTTTATTACATTTATGTTATTTACAGTAGATGGTCGCTTGTCTCTCCAAAATACTGGGTGCAAATAATGTTGAATTATTTGCTTTTGTCTTTATTCAGCAAGAAAAACACTGTCTTATCAAAACATTTTAACTACCATATCGTAGGACCTTCCTATAAAACAGGTTATACTATAGGAATAAAGACAGGTTAATGAATTTAATTCCTATAATAGAATAATATGGATTAAGACTAAAACAGACGTCACTGTGTACACCTTACCATTCAAACCTGTGATTGATAGGCTTTGCTATTGAGTGAAAGTGTTCAGATTCTGTGTTGCAATAATTCTATACATAGAGCATTCATTGATGTCTGTGATAATGTGGGATATGTCTTGAAAGGATGTGTCTACCTAACAGTTCAATAGGAAATCATGTGTTTGTTCATCCAATTCCAATTTCTCTTTCTTTGTTTTAGGTTGCTGCTGAGAACAGTGCTGGCAGTGGTCTTTTTAGCAGCTCAATCCTTTTCAAAACTGCTGAAAGTGGTAGGTACTGTGGTAGCATTTTTACAAACCTGATTTTTAAAACATTTATTTTGCGGTAACACGTTAATCAGCCGTTGAGTTTCTTTTGCTACATTACTTTTATCTTTTTTTTCTATTTTTTAGTACCTGGTCTCGTTACAAACCTCACAGCATCCGCATATAACCACACAACTGTAAAAGTGACATGGTTTTTACCAAGACGTCCCAACGGGCTTATTACTAAGTTTCTTATAAATGTAAAACATGCAAGAAGTGGTCAACTGGAAAGAAAATTTGAAATCAACGCAGAGGAGATCATGAAAGGAACACTACCTAACTGTCATGTAAGCATTCGTTTGAACTGTCTGTCGATTTATCAACCTGTACACCCAATCTATCTACCTATACGTACCGGTCTATGTATTTGTAATAACATGCTTTAGCTGTATTTCTTTATTTTTTATTATTTTTTTTTTTTATTCAAGAACATTGATTTATACAACATTACAATTGTGAAGTTTCACAGTAGCCAAAAATACAATGATTTGTATTTTACAGCTTTCAAATATCACAATAAAAACATTCTCACTTACAATTATAGTTCTTCTTTTTTCTTTTTTATAGTACATGGATTGGCTGTTTCTTTTTAATCGTTCTTATTTTTTGTGGTGAGAGCAGCCCTGTACAATGGCAACATAACATTCATTTTGCTGTGTTTCTTAAATATCTAGTCATTGCTTGTGGATTTAGTTCAATTGAGATCCAATGTAATAGTTAGACAGTTGTTTGCTTATTTAACAACGCTCTGGAACAGGATATATCAATCTGTAGTTTATTAAAAAAAAAAAAAAAAAAACAGACTTTAAATAACTTTTAAAGCATTAGGAATAGGACCCAATTATCGTGTGATTTCAAGGTGACCTAAATTAACATAATCTTGATATAATTATCTTGTGATTTATAGAAAACCTTTAAATGTCATATGTTGATGTGATCTTGCGTAACAAATTATTGTTTTATTCAGGGTTTTCTGACTTCAGAATTATCTTATTGTAAGATTAAGCTTTTATCAAGTTCGTTTTTTTGGTTTGTTACTAAGATCCTCAGAAACATTACAGCAGGCTGTACTTAGATGAGCTTTTAGAGCATTGTATTCATACTTATTTCTAAAATATTTTTCATATTGCTTCGTCAGTCCAACACTGAAAAGGATTAACTTTAGCCAAGGCCAAAGTTTACTGTAAACTTAATGTAGTAAATCTGTGATATATACTGTATACAGGGCAGCAGTGTGGAGTAGTGGGTAGGGCTCTGGACTCTTGACCGGAGGGTCGTAGGTTCAATCCCAGGTGGGGGACACTGCTGCTGTACCTTTGAGCAAGGTACTTTACCTAGATTGCTCCAGTAAAAACCCAGCTGTATAAACAGGTAATTGTATGTAAAAATAATGTGATATGTTGTAACAATTGCAAGTCGCCCTGGATAAGGGTGTCTGCTAAGAAATAAATAAATAATAATAATATATACCAAACACCCTTCTAACCTTACAGCAGAAAATACAAAAATATGACAGCTTGTATCGTGTGTTTTGCAGGAATATAAACCTTACCAAAAAATGGGTTATTGTTAAAATAACTTTTAATAGAGACAGAAAAAACAAATAAAGCTGAACTTATTTTGTTACCATGGTGGTACGTATGTTATATCATATTTACAGACGCTTTGAGAACATGTAGGGTCATTAGGTCTAATGTAAGAGCTGATAAAAGATGGGCCTCTTAAGTTACACTAAGCTTTCAGACATTAAGTTGTTAGAACAATTGATTGATTGTCGGAATAGGTTAAGGCTAGGTAAAAACGTTAGGGCAGCTAGTGCGATTTGTCAGCGGACACCAGACACTGGTAAGCTCCTAGATGTGACACGAAGAGCAATGTATTTTATTACCCTGAAACCGTTGAAAGAATGTATTCATAATTTAAGTAAAGTATTTTGAGTTCAGTCACTTTAAAACTCCAGCGATACTGACCTACACCAATGTTATTGTCTTTGATATTTACTAACAGTAGTGTATTTTTTTAAATGCCAGGATGATGCTGAATTCTATTCAGGGAGCACTCCCAGCCCCGCCACCTCATCAGCCTCTCCTCCTCTGACTTCAGCCTTCTCATCAATGACTGCCTCAGCCTTGCCAGCACAGTTTTCCTGGACCAAGCCCATCACCTTAATAGTGGAACAGCTGAAATCTTACACTGCATACGTGTTTGAAGTGTCTGCATTCACCAACGAAGGGGAAGGCCTAATTGCAAGCTATATGGTCAGAATGCCAGAGTCAGGTAACTTAGCATGTTATTGCTTTTCACGTGAATCCTGCCAGTGTTGTGCAGTTGGCATCGAGAACTATGTAAGGATGAGACCGTGGGCAAAAAAACCTTTCATTATCATCATTTGAATTTGTATAGTGCAAGTGGAGACATCCCATGCCAAAGAGCTTAATCTGCAACTAAAACCAGTTAAAAGCAACTGATAAAACAAAAAAACAAATAACTTTTAAGACATTTTAGGAACACATGAAGGGACTTGAGTCACTCGTGTCCCTTGAAAGCCCTTGCATAACTATAGCAGCTAAACACCTGGTCACTCACAGCATCTACCTACTGTAGCTGGGGGAACAACCGAGCCTCAGCTGGTCACTAGGGTTAGGGTTTGGTTAGGAGGGTTAGGGCAAGTAAGAGGCACCAGTGGTGCGCCAGTGTAGTGAATACATGATAGGGCTGTCTTGATCATACAAATTAGACTGAGTGAGAAGTCTGGCAGAATGCTGCAAATTAGCTATAGAAGTATATGGAAAGCATGAATAGAGGACAGTGCAATAGGTAAGTCAAATGAAGACTGCTCTGAAGGTATTTATGTCTTTGATTGAATTGCTACGCTACTGGCAGTAACATCTAATAAATAATTTTCATTTGGTTAAACCCGAGAGTGTAAATCGGATGTCAGGCTGTGACACCTGGCATCAGTTACTGTGTTGTGGGATCATCTGATTCTGTTTCCCTCCCGGTTCTGTTTCCCAGGTGCCTGTTTTGTAAAAACAGCACACAAAACAATGAATACGCAATTACAGTATATTCTTCATTCAATATGGGTGTTGCTAATGCCAGTACTGTATGTGGCTAATGCCAGTTTTCTCATCCCAGCAGTACTTGTGTTTGTTTAAAATGCATTGGGTGTAAAATGGAGACTGGCAGCAAAACATAAACAGTGTGCAGTGGCGTTTGAAACCGACTGAATCAGTTTATTTTTTGTACCCATCTTATCATTATGTTTTTGAACCTGATGTAATAACTTGTGAGGGATTTCAGTTGCAATTATCGAAAGGTAAAAAGGTTAAGATGGTATTATTGCTGTAATTTATTGAATAGAAAACAGTAACGTTCTTAGAATTTTGGCTTTCATCTGTATTCCTTTAAGAACAGTGGTGATATATATGTGGTGTTGACAGCTGGGATTGATTTGTTTTCCGACTCAGATAATGTTGCACAGTTATTCCACTAAGTGAGAAAGGGTTTGGTTTAAAATATGGTGATCTCAATTTTTTTAATGTGGAAATAAGTCATACATTTTGAACCAGTCAAACCAGACATTTGTAAAACTATGCAAAAAGCATAGTTTTACATTTATTATTTTCTTTCATATTTAGGTCATTTTCCTGGTACAGTATAAAAGCTTTGTATAATTTGTAACCACCTCTCTGCTTACTTACCTTTGAATGTACAGTAATATTATTTTCCTCTTAATTTAAAGTGAGGTGGGGAAGCATATCAGTGTTGCACAGGCTTCAGTGCACAATGTTTCACCTATGGGCTTCAGTGCACAGCGCACTGCTAATATGCTTCCCTACCTCACTTCAGAAAAGTGGAGTCTTTTCTTAAGCAATTTTTACTAGAATAGTTTGTAAGAATGGCAAATTATTATTTAAGCAGAAACAACAATATGTAACACACTATTATGATAGTGTATTATGATTTGTGTAAGAGACATTGCAACCTACAAGCTCCTACATGACAATCCCCCAAAAAACAAAACAAGAAATAACTTGTTATTAAAAATAATTATATAATGATTTCCAGGTGCACTATTTAGAAGACACATTTATTTTACTGGCATTGAGTGGTCTCCTTTGCAGCACCTCTTCATTACAAAAACTCAAATTAGGTTTACTGAGGGGGGCTCCTGAGTGGTGCATCCAGTAAAGACACTTTGCGTGAAGTGCAGGATGCACTCTATAGCCTGGAGGTCACCGGTTCGGGTCCAGGCTATTCCACTGCCGGCTGTGGACGGGAGTTTTCAGGGGGCAGCGCACAATTGGCCGGGGTGGGGGAAGGCTTGGGTCGGTCAGGGTGTCCTCGGCTCACCGTGCACCAGTGACCCCTGTAGTCTGGCCAGGCACCTGCGGGCCTGCTGCGTGGTCCTCTGACGCTGTAGCTCTGAGGTAGCTGCATGGTGAGCCTGCAGAGTGAAAAGAAGCAGATGGCTGACGACACACATTTCGGGGGACGTGTGTGTTCGTCTTCTTCTCTCCCGAGTCTGCGCGGGGGTTGCAGCGGTGAGCCGAGTTTAAAAATTGGGCATTTCAAATTGGGGAGAAAATGGGGTAAAAAACAACTGGCGATTCCAAATTGAAAAAAAAAGAGGTTTACTGTAGGCCCCTGTTTCAAAGAGGGGGGAAACACAGGGAGGGCAAGAGGGTAATTCTAAAACAATTCCCATTAAGGTCCCCCTCTCCCCCCATGTAAACTATGCCTGTATGTACAGAAAGTAATGTGGCTTTTCAGCTGCACAGATGAAGTGGTCCTGCTAAATGAAAACAGCTCCCAGTGATGATTAAAACATAAGGATGGGCTGCAATGACAATGTTAGCTCTGATGCCGTGGGATGACATTTAAATACCAACTCTGGGTCATTAAGCCAAAGAAGGAGAAACATAGAACTGGTCAGCTATGAAGGACAATGTCTGCCTCTGAGGAAGAAAGAAACATCAGGCTGTTGAAGCTCTCTGAGCATAAACCCGATACCAGATATCTCCAAGCAGGAATGAAAATGCTTCTCCAAGACAAAGAAGAACTTCAAACGGGATCACTTCTAGCAGGCACAAATTCTAAGTGCGTGCTGGCAACCCAGAGTGGGTAATGTGATTCTACACAGATATGCTGCTGCGTCCTATCTGTTTGACGTGGCTTACTGCATCAGGGCAGGCTGGGCTCTCTCAAAGCAGATGACTGGGTGTTTATATTTTTTTGGTCCAACTTTAGTTTTTTTGGTTTGTACATCAATACAAAGCATCCAGTTGACTCCTCTGGTGAGAGGTGATTAATCTCTTTCTGGTCCTGATACCTAAGTGCTCTTAACGCCACTGTTTTTTTTTTGTTATCAGTTTTGAACTAGAGCAACCACTTTAAAGCTCTAAAGCTATTTGATAACAACACAGGAAGCTGACTTCTGGGCAATTCTGTAGCTTGGCATACCTGTGTTCCGCTACCCTTATGAATCCAAAGTAACATGCTTGGTTTTCATCTGCCAAACCCGGAAAGATCTCCAGATAAACTCAAGTAAAACTGAGCCTGGTGGTGTAATTTAACACATGAGTTTTCATCTGTTCAGAATATTTGTACTGTTCTTTCCTTGAATAGGTGTTATTGCAGGACAGTGTGTCAATGTTGAATGCCAAAGTTCTATCAGTAATTGGGAGGGTTAGGGATGTGTAGGAAGTGAGATGTCTCTCTGAACAAACTCCTTTTCCGATATTAAACATGAATGCCTTTTTAATTTCAATATGTGGATCTGTCTGCTGTCCACTGTCATTTAGGATGGTATACCTCTGCTTGTCAGTTAAATCACAGAGCTGTTGACACAATGTAGAGGGGAGGGAGTGGGCAGTTTGAAATGATTGCAAACAGGGGAAGAAGATACCTGCATGTCAGGGGGTTTAAAGATAAGAGGGGGCTATCTGTTTGCTCATTTTGTAGGCATCTGAAAATTACAGAGCTACATAACCACTACTACTATTTAGGAACAAACAAACAACCAAGTGTAAACATATACAGCTTGGTTTTGGGTTTGAATTCATGTGCCATGAAGAATATCAAAATGTTGGGTGGTTTGCCAGACGTAAGTTTAGTAATGATTAATGTCATAAATAAGGGTGCATCTGCAACTGGCACAGTCTGGGCTTTGGCCTAAGGTGTAGCAATGATTTATTCGTGAGGCAAATCAAATCCTCAAGCACTGCCAGAAATCATGCAGATGGTTTCTCTTTTTTCTGAAGTTTGCTATTTGTACCATTTGATTGGACACATGTTTTAAATCAGCTGTCATTCCAGTAAAAGCACAGCAAAGTCTAATAAAGCATTGTAAAAGCATGTGAAAGCACAGATGAGCATGGTACTGTAAATCACAGAAATATGGTAGAGAATGGTAATTGTATAGGACAAGTTGGGTAAAGTGCAAAATGACCAGACACAAACTTAGCAAACATGGCACACTTTGCAGAAGGACAGCTCTTCTCTTTCATTGACATTTTGAAACATTTTTAACTCTGAAGACACCTGGTCTTCGTGAAACAACTTTAAAAAACTAAAGAGTCAAAGGTATGTTAACATGTGGAATCTAAATGAAGGAGACCTGGTGAGGTGAATAATAACTCCTATCTGTATTACTGCTTGTACTGGGTCATGCAGTGCTCTTCAATATTGTGCAGAACAGAGATAAATGGCCTCTTTAGAAACCTAAACTTGAAGGTAGGAGTGCACAAGTGTTTTCACAGTATGTCCTGCATACTCTACATGTGCTTTGACTTTGATGGGCTATATATTCATAAAGGGAAGTTTTGTCTGACATGCAATCACAAAAAGAATGGCAGCAATGTTTTCACTTACAAGGAGATCTTGATATGGAGCAAGACACTGTTAAATTGAGTTTATTGTTTGCCGTGGCAACTGTCCTTTGTAGAGATGGTAACAACAATAACAGCATAGGCTGTTTTTTGTTGTTTGTTTTAATATGGTTAGAAGCAAGCATACAGCATACTTTAAATGTTAGGTTTGTCTGAGCTCTATAGTTAAAAGTCACTATAAGTTTTACTTCATATAAGAGTCAGTCTTTTAAGTAACTTGATTGAAAATTGAAAAAACTGTTTGTATGACTTTTAACAGAAGAATCTGATGCTTCCCCTTATAACAGTTTACAACGGTAAAGGCATAGTGCAAGACTTATCAAAGTCAATACTGCTGTATATGTTCCGTATTTTGCCCTATGCCACCCACCAACATTCAGTAGGACAGTTGTGGCCACATGGTGGTGTATTTGATGTGAAGAGGCATTCCTATCTCACATGCTTGAACTTATTTGTTCATTTTTAAAGTTAAGCATTATAATATAAATTCATGATTTTTTTGTTTTTCAGTTCCTGAAGATCCACCCCAAAGCATTGCAATGTGGAACATCACCTCAAAATCTTTCACAATTTCTTGGGATCCTCCAACTGTTCAAACAGGAAAGTTCAACTACAGGATCGAGCTGTACGGGCCATCAGGTAAACAGTTAAAAAAGCTATCTAGTGTGTGCAGACGTGTTTAGCGCAGAACTCAAGACACCTATTACAGTAGAATCCCCTTTATCTGAACTGTTGAAATGTCCCTCAGTATTTTCTATCAAACTTAACTCCTGTGGCTATATAATAAAAGATTACTGTATTATAGATATTGGCTCATTTTCTGTTCTGTTTGCTTTTGTTCACAGTCTGTTTCAATTTTATATTGCAATTAGAAAACCATTAATGCAAATGGGAATAATGGCTAGCTTTTCAGAATCACTTAAAAATGTGGAAATTACTCTAGATTCTCCTTCATTTTAGTTCCTCTATCATTATTACCATGCTGTGTCCCTGTTCAATTGTTTTTCCTATAGAAACATTCTCATTTGTGTTCTCCTTAGCACTTAAACCACATATTAATTGGCATAGCTAGGTCCTGTTTGTTGATTTATTTAAAACTTAACTACGATTATTAACGCAGCAAATGTGAAAAAAAAAAAAAACTGAAAGCCTGTTGCAATACACACAAAGAAATGTAAACCACTGTTAGTCATGTTCAGTTTTATATGTTTGCATTTAGGTCACATCTATGACAACAGCACCAGGGACCTAAAATTCACCTATTCTGGTCTAACACCATATACAACATATACAGTGTTTGTTGGTGCTGAGACTTTTGCAGGGCCTGGACCAAAGACCAATGTAACCCTCGTAACTCCAGCAGAAGGTAAGTTACCGGGTACTCGAAAGAGCACTAAATCCACATTACTAGTGCCTTTAAATAGCCCTCGTAATGTTATCACTGCCTCCCTTCCTTCTGTTGAAGATCTGTTTTGTTCTTTGCATGTATTTTATACTTCAGTTTGGAATACACTGTGCAAAGACAGCACTACACATTAACAGTTTCTTGTACCTAATCACTGGAGCTGTTGCAGTTCAAACTCTCTCTAATGGTCTAGCTGCAATCAGTCCATGTGGTCTGCTACAACGGTCCAAGATGAAGCAGTTTATATATAGGTTTGTATTTAAAATATTAGCATAGCCTGATGTAAAAACAAAACAAAAAAAAAATAGGTTAGCATTGTTTTAATACTTTTAATGATGTACTGTAGTTATAACATAGGTTGAACTGAAACACTGTGTAATATGCAGTAGATTCATGTCAATGGTCTGTTTTAAATTCCAGTAAGTTTCTGCATTTTACAAAAGGGTTTCCTTTTTTCATTATCTACTTATGATTTATTGCAGTTGTCACCAGAAGAAAAAAGTCCTGCACAAGTGCTTTTATTGAATGTTTAGTGCCCCCTTGTGACAGATAGGTTAGGTAAGGTACACTCTGCCAGTAGGTGGCAGTAACAGACTGATTAAAAACAAGCATCTTCCTTTCTTTTACTGCAGATTAACTAACATGTGTTTCCTTAATACTATAAATCCAAATGATTTACACAGTGGTACACAGATTACCAAAATGATGAAAGTAAGATATATGCCATTGGAATCAGTTAAACCAATTACAATCAAGTGGTATCATAAGACTATATTTTAGTGTGGGTCATGGGATTAGCAGCACATTTAACTTTGTTTTTTAAGTTATTGATGCAGTGGTATTTTTTAAATATGTGCATGTTACAGCTGATCAATCTTTGCACTAAATATTTTCACTGTTAACATATTTTTCAGCTCCCAGTGCAGTAAATGATTTGAAAGCATTAGCAGTTGATTCTACATCTGTGAAGCTGTCATGGAAAAGCCCACTGCAGCCAAATGGAATCATTACCCAATATAGGATTTTGGTTTTCAGAAAACCTCCGGGCATTCTTGTGCAAAACATTACACTCACAGGAAAAACAGAGGTATTTTTCCATCGGTTTCATAGTTCCATCTTTTGGTTTATAGTATTTAGCAGTGGTTGGCCACCTCTTCTTTTCACCAGCCTCTTGCTAATACAGCTGTGAGGACACTCACACTTTTGCCCACTCTTATCTAATGTGATTCACACTTTCATGCATCTGTTTAAAATGTGCTTACATTGTGTGTGTGTGTTTTTTTGTGTGCTTGCTTTTATAGTAAGAAGGTAATATAACTTATACATCTCTGCAGGGATGCTCAGGAGAAATGTATTCCTTATAACTGACCTGGACTTGTTGGTTCAGTTCACATTCAGGATTAAAAATCTATTTTAAATATTTTGTTTATAATTTTCAGGCCAACAATGTTGCTCTTTTTGCACATCTCTTATTTAACAAGACCTTTTCTATTGTTTTTATATAAACCATATTAACAACATTTGCTAGCCAGTCGGAGTTCTCTATTATAGCACGGCAACACAATTAAATGTGATGCTTAAAAAAATGCTTTGAATAACAATTGGACTTTTTGATATGATATTTATTTAAGAATGAAACTGATAGACCAGTCTGAAACTACTGTATGCTAATGCTAATGACATTCCCTATATGAGGAAACTTTATACTATAACTGATTAGAAAACCAGATCATCTTGTTTTCTAAATGTGATACAAACATACTGCATATTGATACAGATTTTTTTTTCTTTTTCTTTTAGGATTTAAATGACTCAACATTAGTCAATGACGGTATGTTAAAGCCGCCTTCCAAGAAGGACACTGACATACTAACTGACCCTTACGAAGGCTCGGCAGACTTATTTTCATCGTCCCAATCGCCAGTTTCTTCAGTTACTCCACCCTACTCTTTATCAGCTAAAATACCCCTCCTCACTGACAGAATGAGCACCACTACAGGGGTGTTGGAGAGAAGCATGCTGTCAACCACACAAACCCCACTAACAGCCACACTGACACAGACCCCCTCGACTGCAGGGAGTTCAAGTGCATGGTTATATAACACTGTCTATTCACTGCCCTCCACTGGCTCCGGCACTACTCAGCTTACTGACTTCACAGCGCCATCTGGATCGTTACCTACAGAAACTCTGCCACCGCAGCGAGGAGCCATGAGATCAGTTATTACAGTTGTCAAGGCAGGTGGGGCAGCCGAGGCTTCTTCTCTACACTCAGGTCCCACACAGCCTCCCGCTTCCCCGAGAGCTCTGGGTAACGGCTTTCCAAATGTCACTGGAGGTAAACAAGTCCTTGATATACTCACCGCCCCGCTGCATGGAGAGGAACAGGTGGAGCTGACCCTCTGACGCGGTGATGTCATTAGTATACTCACTTGCTGTGCTGTTGCAGTTTAATGTTTCTTTACCTTTACCAGGAATGTGTCTTTATGACTGTGTAAGCAGAACCTGGAATGTTTATATTGGAGGGTTTTAGATAACCTGCTCATTCTTTGGCAGGTCATATGATCCCAAAGCATCTAGTATTTTTTTTTTTTTTTTTTTTTTAAGAGCTCCGTGATGTGTACTTTTTATTTGAATTGCAATGCAATACATGCCCTCAAAATAGCATAGTTTTTAATAGTTGTTATTTGCACAGCTTGCATTGGGTCATTGTTTTCCTTGTTGGTGAAAGAGTAATATTACTCAGTATGAAATCTGGTACATTCTGCCGTGTTTCTGATTTACAGCAGAATCTACAAGTGTCCTGGTCACCAATCTCTCTGCAGAACAGATGTCACATGTTATTAAGACCCTGATTCCTTTCACTGAGTACGTGTTTAGTGTAGCTGCATCTACCGATGTTGGAGAAGGGCCATCTACCAATATCAGTGTGAAAACAAGGGAACAAGGTATGGTTAAAAAGTTGACGTATACAATATGAAACAAAATTACAATCAATGTAGTTTAATTGTCATAGCAGCTGTGGTATCTCTAACATGTTTTTGTTTGTTCAGTGCCAAGTTCGGTTCAAGGAGTTTATTATCAAAATATAACTTCAACCTCAATCCTGGTGTCTTGGAAACCACCTACCAACCCCAATGGCAAGATTACACATTTTACAGTGTACGGAATGGAGTTGCTCACTAAGGAAGCCTTTCACAAAGTCACCAATGAAACCAGTATCATCATATCAGGTAATGCTACATCATTTTCAATTGAATTTTCAAATGATGACAAGATGTTGCTCCGACAGTGAGACATGTTAGATACCCAGCATGTATATCATCCAGCTTGCATACTTTATCTGCACAACCCTTGAGTATATACCTTGCTTATCATTGGGCAATTGGGGGTTTTAAAAATACATCTTAATTTAATAATATGACCAGTACGTGGTCAAACATAGCATTGAACCCAGAATCTCACGGCCTTATACAGTAATTCATTACTTGATAAAAAACACTTCCCTTTTTTTTACACCAAAATATACAGACACAACACCACCAACACTAAATAAATCACTGTGCAGTGAAATTAATGAAAAATACCCAAGGACTGACTGTGGCATTGTTTAGAATTAACAGTATATATTAGGAACATTTGGATAGCTGAATGTTTTAACTACCTCCATTGCTCTAATATACTACTGTGGCAATGTGCTCTGCCCCTGTGTGCATTTCTGTGTTGTACGTTGCGTGTGCTGTGTTAATGTTGGTGTATAGGCATTGGTACACGGGATATAAACGGGTCTGTGTTTCACGTGTGATTTAAAATGTATAATTGTATTTAGGCACGGGATTGCACATCACTTCACATGCATTTAAAGTATATAATATGTGAGCACGAGGTTGCACATAATTAATTCACGTGCTGGGATTCAAGTGAATAATTAATTAGTAATTGAATCCCAGCACAACAGTATATATAGGTGCATGTTTCACTCACTCCGGGTTGTGTGTTTGAGAGTGGAGAACGGCTGTGGAGAGGAGAGTTAAAGAAAGTAAACAAAAATAATAGGTATTTGTTTGTTTAAACTCACCGTGTTTGTTTGTCTGTTTTATTTGGCCTCAAGTGCCGTGTCCTGTTTTCTGTTTCAAACCTTTTTATTTGTTTATTAAACACTGAGCGCTGCCGCGACTCAGTTTCACTCATCATCATCTGTCTCTGTATTCATTTCCTGGTTCTGACGTCACCACTCAGCCAGCCGGGTGACAACTACCTAACTCCCTGATTCCCTTCCAGGACTGAAGAAGTATACAGAGTACAAACTGCGAGTAGCTGCATCTACTGGTGTGGGTGAAAGCTCACTGTCTGAAGAAGATGACATCTTTGCAAGAACCATGGAAGACGGTACTATCAATGCTTTATACTGCTTTACTACACTCAAATTTATTTCTGTAGAAACAATATAGATATGGCTACCTGGTTTAAAGCTTCTGGACTATGAAGAAGACTTAGGTATTTGTGAATCAGACTTTAAAGTACTTCAAAACATTGAGCAATTGCACTATGATCAAGCTAGGAGTTAAAATGCTTTTAAAACACAAGCTGTTTAAGAATTGGGCTCCATTTTCCACTTTGCCTGTATGTAGTTAACGTACAGTATTCATTTATATACAAACAAGGACTAAATACAAATGATGGATGCAAGCAATGAAGATCATTTTCTATTATTTATTTATTTATGTATGTATGTATGTGTCTGTCTTACAGAACCAGAATCTGCTCCTCAAAACCTCACTGTTCAACATGTCACAGCATCTACTGCTGTCATAAGCTGGTTACCCCCAGAAAAGCCCAATGGCATTATTACATATTACAAAGTTACTTATGCTGTTGACACAGACTTCCATACAGAGAACAGCACAACGACAACCGTTACGCTTCAGAACCTGAAACCACATTCAGTCTATAACATCTCTATAAGAGCATATACCAAATATGGGGATGGAAACCAAACGTCCTCAGTGTTGAAGGTGTTGACTGGTGAAGACGGTAAGCACTGATTTATTCATATTAATCATCCTTTCAGCTTAAACCTTGGACACTGGTTTAAAGTGCTTTGTAAATTAAATACATTATGATTTACTGTCATTCAATAGCAGTGCTGTAACATTTTAAAGACCAATATGGTCTGATTCCAGGCTTTCCAGAACCTTTTTATTTGGTATTTATCGTGCAGAGCAAAAGCCTATTGTTTCGATCTGTAAACAGGGTACATAAAAAGTAAAGGTTAAACTGTATAAGTATTCAAGACCAATTTTTTGCTAATATTATTATTCATCTATGATTCTTACAGCTCCTGGCAGTCCACCATTTAATTTGACATATGAGAGTATTAGTTCCACCAAGGTTGAAGTTTCATGGATATCCCCACTGCATGCCAATGGCATTATATTATCTTACACTATAGAATACTGGAATGCATCCCACTCTCTCAACATCAGCAGTAATAGAACTACAGCGATCTTATCCAACCTGAGGAAATATACACAATACTGGGTAACAGTGTCGGCTAACACAAAGTTTGGAAATGGAAACCAGACCAGTGACATTTTAAATGTGACAACTTTGGAAGATGGTAAGTTACTGTAGTAACAGCATGAAGCTATTCAGGTAGCTCTATGTAATAAGATATAATTGACATCAGGTACAAATCATTACATTCATGGTGATTCGGTGTTGATAATAGGTTTAATATGAATAAGAGTGGAATTTGTCATGAACAGATGTTTACTTCATATGTATTCAACATGTCTCCATTGGGAAATGATGTGTTAATTTATGCATACTCCTGTTTGAATCGCTGACACGTCAGCAATATGTAATCCTCTCCTAAACAGTTTTTGTTATCTATGTTTGGTAACAGGTGGTCATTACTCTACAAACTCATGACAAAAGGTCAAGGAGTTCTCATACACATAACATATGCAATATTCTTATATGATGATTATACACTGTGGGTCCTCAAATAAGGAGACATGACTGACTTTGTACAATGTACAAAACTGATAACGCAAGAAGAACAAATGTTCTAAGTTGTGGATATATGTGTTTTTTTTCCCCAACATAAAGGACAGGATTTTATTTCTGTGATCAATTTTGGTTTCCCCCCGCAGTTTCCGGTGACCAACCTAATAATCGGTTTTACAGAAATCTCAGCTCTATCTCAACCTTTTCACTTTCCACCCATTTGTTTTCTAATGGCAAGATTCAGTCCTACAGTCTCCTATGCGGGCGGTGTCATTGTTCATCATCACCATACCAACTCTGCTGGCCTCTTTGTGATCATTAGTGACCTTCAGAAGTATAGCGACTACTTTGGAATGCCAAAGTAGTCGCTATACTTCTGAAGGTCACTAATGATCACAATGGAATGCCCAGGGGAATGCCAACAAGACAAGTAAAGTTCTGTTCGTCTGAACAGGTCAAGATGGCAATCTTCATGTGAATGCAGTTCGTCTCCCACTAACGTGGGTGAAAACAATAACGTCATTTAAGGAACAACTGGATATAAATGAGTTGCACATCTTAACTAATGTATTTTTCATGTTGTTTTTCTGTTTGTCATCGAATCCTGCAGACGTTTTAAAAGTCAGAAGTTTAAAGCCTCAATAGACTTCTTAAGATCATGTCTAAGCTCCAAGAATATCTGGTACACCAGAGTGTAACAATTGACCATTCCCCCTGCAACACTCTGCCACTGATGGATGTAAGAAATATCATATACAGTAGTAAGAGTGCTTGTTTAAATCAGATTAACATGCATCCCAGGGGAAGGTTCCTAGGTGAGACATTGTGCTGTAATGGGGGGATATCTTTAAAGGGTATGTTCTTGTAGAATGAGTCTATAAACAGAATACGTCATTATTACAGCACCTGATAACTTACCTGAGAATATCACATACAAGCAGCTCTTAACGGCCTCAGAAGTTATCTCATTTCTTCCACCAGGGCTTCCAAATGGAATCATAAAGTAGTATTCCATCTACATGACATCACAGAATGAAACTATGAACCAATTTCCTGCTCCTCAATACGTTCTCATGTGTGCTTTATGTTCTTTGTCTTTTATGCTTCAATATGATTTGGTTTTTTTTTGTTGTTGTTGTGCTATTTTGTATTATCTTTAATTTCACACTTACAGGTTTAAATACATATACCTACTGCTTCTCTTCAAATAACTGCTAGTACTAGCAAAGGTGAGGGAGTTCGTAATGAACCTATCTACGTTTTTACGGGAGAAGATGGTAAGCTAAAAAAAAAAAAAAAAAAGTAAATTTGTTTATTACTGCCTGTCTGCAAAAGAGTTCAGGTAACCAGATTGTCATCCATACCTGATTTATATATAAATCCTGACATATTTTAAATTACAGTACCATTAATAAGAACTTGTGGTTCTTTCATATTTCAAATTTGAGATGAATAGCATGGCATTCAAGGTAAGATTTGATAGGTTATTTATTAGTGTTTAATTCTTAAACCCATTTAGGAATTGCACACCTACCTAAATATGTTCCAGATGCTTTAATTTGTGCAAAGCAATTTGCAATATAGATTTTATTAACACAGTGATGACATAGCTGTTAGTACCAATTAATCTCAAGCTCTTGAAATATCATATATGAACTTATTCAAGTGGTACCTTGAGCGATACTTGTGTTACAGGCTGGATGCAAACCAGCAGTCATACACTCCTCAAGTAAGCATCTTAAACTCTGCCTGTAACCTTAGAACCTCATGTGAACAGCAGGGGTCAGAATCTATCAGGGCAGTGCATCACACAACACTACCACTTACACTGGCTTACACTTCAAACATGTCCAAATCTGAGGAGTAATCATTCTGCATTATTCAGCTTTAATAACACGAGCAGCACAATGCTAAAACCCTACACAAGAAAAAATATGCTGCAGACTGTTTACTATAATAGAGTATGTTATTTTGGGTATGTTAAAAACATTATTTTTTTGTTTACAGTGGATAGATGGCATAGGATTTAAAAACCCACTAGAACAGTAAGTTTTGCACACATGTCAGTGCAGGTGAAAGTACAGCATAGTAAACTCGTGATGTACTGTAGGTCCGAGAATTGGTGGCAATGTGTTTCTTGTTGGATGCAGTTCACAGACCCTAAATTGCCTGGGATACTCAGCTTTTACGAGAGCCTTCAATGTTCTGCTCAGCAGGGATCTCATGTCCCACTGGTCCCATTATTATGTTGTTTTAAGTTTACCTTTCCCGTTTTCTTAAGAGCCGCACAGTATTATGTGACTGACATTTAGAGCTATTTAAAACTGTAATCTTGTATTTTACTATTAGTTCCAGGGATTACACAGGTGATATTAGGATGTGTTGGGTTCTGTTTATTTTCATGAAATTAAAAAAAAAAAAAACATTTTACTGTAGCATTATAAAAACAGATGTTCTAACATTAGTCACCTAAATAATCTCCATACCATTATATTTCAACTTCTTCTAACACTACAGTCATAGTATAACTTGGCAGAGCTATACACTTGAAATAAAATAACCCACAGTTTAATGGGTGATTCAGACTTCTGATTATATTCCGTGACTTGACCACACAAATAACCTTTTGGACTCTATCTCCCATACACCACAGTTCCAAGTTCTCCTCCACAACCCCTTTCTGCAAAACAACTGTCTGATTCAATAGTAGTGAGGTTGTCTTGGAAACCACAAATACAGGCCAATGGAAAAATACAGTGTTACACGGTTTAGGTATGGTAAGATTGCCAATAGTTTTTTTAATTTTTTTTTATTTGTATTGCCAGGATAAAAAACTGACTGATAGTGTTTTGTTAAAATGTAATTTTATTATTTTTTTAAAATAATAATAATTCAGTAACTTGTCAAAAGTGTTTATTAATGGGGTTTTCAGCTGAAACAGACACTGAAGGTAAATCAATCTCTGCAGCAGGAAGGACTTAGTTCCAGCTCTGGAAGGTTGAAACTTGAGTTGGCTGTGTTGGGAAAGTACCCTTTGCACTGTTCACACCTTTGCTCAGGCCCACACCACTAATTACAGAAACAGTAAAGGTTGTTTTGTTTGAGTTTGTTTTAGTAAGGTTTCTCTAATACACACACTTTCTTTTTGCGGACTCAGTTTAAAGGGATGATTATGTCATTAGCACTTAACAAGTTAACCTGATGTCCCTTCACCAAATGTGTGTAAATATACAATTGGTTCAGGATGTCAAACATCACAGGATAGTAGCTAACAAAGAAGTGCTGGTTCAGGTAAAAAGGAAATGCAGATTGACTAAGTGACACGTTATTGTTTGTCTTTGAGGTGGTAATTAGAAGCTTTGCAATGCAAGAAAATGAACTGTCAGGACATCATTTGTTTTTGATCAGGGCTTGTGCAGGAACATGTATTGTGAGAGGTGAGAAAATGGACGTGTCTTCCACATCCAGCCAACCACACAGTGGAAGTGATCCTTCCAAGCACTTTCAACCACACAGTGGAAGTGATCCTTCCAAGCGCTTTCAACCACACAGTGGAAGTGATCCTTCCAAGCGCTTTCAACCACACAGTGGAAGTGATCCTTCCAAGCGCTTTCAACCACACAGTGGAAGTGATCCTTCCAAGCGCTTTCAACCACACAGTGGAAGTGATCCTTCCAAGCGCTTTCAACCACACAGTGGAAGTGATCCTTCCAAGCGCTTTCAACCACACAGTGGAAGTGATCCTTCCAAGCGCTTTCAACCACACAGTGGAAGTGATCCTTCCAAGCGCTTTCAACCACACAGTGGAAGTGATCCTTCCAAGCGCTTTCAACCACACAGTGGAAGTGATCCTTCCAAGCGCTTTCAACCACACAGTGGAAGTGATCCTTCCAAGCGCTTTCAACCACACAGTGGAAGTGATCCTTCCAAGCGCTTTCAACCACACAGTGGAAGTGATCCTTCCAAGCGCTTTCAACCACACAGTGGAAGTGATCCTTCCAAGCGCTTTCAACCACACAGTGGAAGTGATCCTTCCAAGCACTTTCAACCACACAGTGGAAGTGATCCTTCCAAGCGCTTTCTTTTTGCTGGTATTCCATATACACTAAATACTTTACCAAAGAGCACTGCTGCAGCATTTGAACCATAAACACAAATAAGAGATTATTATTATTATTATTATTATTATTATTATTATTATTATTATTATTATTATTATTATTATATTTCAGAATGTCACCAACTTTGATTTTGAAAACAACACTGAAAATGCATCTTACTCCAGACTGATAGAGAACATGGCTACATACATTCATTACCATCTGTGGATGACTGGAGGCACTTCCCTAGGTGCTAGAAACCAGATAAGTAACATCCTATATGTTTAGATTGACAAGAGTGGTAGGTGGCAACGTAAAATTAACCCTTGCAAAAATGTGGATAACGTGTATATTGACAATACACGAGTATACTGTAGTAATGCTAAATATACTAATATACACAGGCTGTTTGTACCACCTAAATGCAGTTCCTATGAGGGTCGGTCATATCTGCCGTGATCTTCCCTGGCTAAAGTCATCTGTTCTGTTCCAGTTCCTGAAGATTCCATTCTAAACCTGACTGTCCTGTCCAGGTCATTGCATGGGATCTTGCTTTCCTGGCTTCCACCTTAAAACCAAATGGCCTTATCACAAAGTATCAGCTTTCAGTGGATAACAATCAGACTTACCAGGTTTTCCTACTGAGGTTTCTGTTGTGTCCGTCAGTCATAATTGTCTTAGGCCATTTAGTAGTTATGGTATTACCAGTAGCACCTGTACCAGCAAAGGACCAGGACCAAGCTACTCCATCAAAGTAACGACTGCTGAAGACAGTAAGTAACTAGAATGGCAAAGCCATCAATGTTATTTACTTTGGCTGATGCAAAAACAGTCACTGAAGTAAGTGGTGAAAAGCAGGCAAGAAGATTAGGACCATCTTGTAAACCTGTCAAACAGTCAATCACACCCAGTCAATACAAACCAAACATTAAATATAATCATCTGATGTGCAGGCCTTTTAGTTTTTTATGATCCCAACAGGATGCTCTCAGGTACAGTACTGTAAAACAAATGCATTGTGTGATTTGGGGCAAATAATAAGGCAGTTGAATAATAAACATGACGATGCTGCATGTCAACACTACAGTATTGATAGCTGCAGTGTTGAACTCAGTTATTTATATGCTGGATACAGTTGGTAGTGATGTGGCTGTCCTTGGAAAGGGCACAAACAAGAGAAGGTGTCTCTGCTGTTTGAGGTATTGTAGGATTCTAAGACTAATGGTTTAATGGTACAATATTTTATAACAAGAAAACAGGAATTTAAATGTTTCATTATGTATTTATATCTGCTTTCATATTGAATTCACATGAGTAAACATCAATCGATAATGGTTCCACACCTATTCATATTAAACCCAAACCTTCATCATCAACAGGCACTTGCTTGTTAAACGTAACTGTTTTTAGACACATGGACCAAGTTATTAGTGCGCACATGCATTTACCAGCATATTAGTGCATTATGAATAGAGCTCCAGGTATTTGTTAATATATTGAAATCCTATTTCTGTGCACAATAATATTTCATGAATTTGGTCCATGTGTGGGTTTTTTTTGCATCAATACTTATATTTAATCTTCAGTTCCAGGTGGATCTGTACACAATCTCACCTACCAAAATCTTTCGTCAACAACGGTAAATGTAAGTTGGTTCCCACCAACTTCCCCAAACGGGAAATTGTTTTACCATGTTTCTCTGTGGAGCCCTCAGATGGCCATTCCTATATCAGAGGTCACTACCAATAAAACAGACTTATTGATTGAGGATCTCCAGAAGTATACAGGCTACATTTTGAAAGTTACTCCCGCAACAGCTGCAGGCTTCTCTGAAAATACAACAGCAACCTTATACATCACAACCGACGAAGACAGTAAGTTGGCATTTTCATTTAACCTGCCTAGTGAAATGAAATGTTCAAGTCAGGTTATTCTGTTGTTTAAAGGTTTGTTTGTGTATGTACTGTATGTATTATTATAGTTTATATGGGGTGCAGACATTTATTACCATAAGCACAACTTTTAAATGTAACCACCTTTAGGACACTGGACATTACCTAATCCACAGTCCATTGTCCTAAATTGACCCCCCCCCAAAATCCTGATTGTGCTACATTACGATCATGATGACAAATGTAATTCTACCAAAATTGCCACTCTTGCCTTTTAAAGAAAGCCAATCTATACTCTATACTCTCATCTTGCAGTATAAAAAAATCTGCCAGCACCTCCCCAGAATGCTTTGCACTAACTGGTATCTGCTTTGTTGTATTACTGATTTCCAGCACCAGAAACACCTCCAGTGATCACCACATATAAAAACCTCACTGCATCCTCTATCCAACTCTTCTGGAACCCCCCTGCCCAGCCAAATGGAAACATATTATTGTACAACCTAGTGATCCATGGACCAACAGGCACCAATTCCTCCAGTACCTCACATACAAGCCTGATTTTGTCAGGTCTTTTGCCGTCCACAACTTACAATGTGTCAATTAATGCAGAGACAAGTAAAGGTCCAGGCCCTTCAGCTACACAGCTGCTGTACACAGATGAAACAGGTAAGCCTTGTTTTTATAAGCTTGTCTAAGAAATTACACTTATGCACTGAAATTACACTATTAAAATAAATCTTGTATGTGTTTATTTCATAGAACCATCCGCTTCTCCACAAAACTTGGTAATGGTTAACCACACAGCAGATACAGTTTGGTTAAGATGGGATCCTAGTCCTGAACCAAATGGAGTTGTGCAGATCTACAGTTTCAAAATATTTGAAAACAACAGCCAAACAATATCATATAAGGTATTTCCCTAATTCTAAGTGGGTTTTGTGATGACTTTTTATCTAGTTTATTTGATACTGGTAACAAAATAAATGAATTGCATTGTGACTTAAAATCTGCATAACTTCATCTTTTATTTCAAGAATACATCAGGACTCTTCACAGACGCACAACTAACAGGATTTAAACCTCATAGCGTCTACCTAATTAGTGTCTCAGCATTCACGAAAGCTGGGAATGGAAATCTGTTCAGTAACTCTGTCAGTTTTTCAACAAACCAGTCAGGTATGTGAGCATTTATGTACATGTATATGAGGTCGTACACAAGAAGTCTCCTGATCTGTGTGTTTCATTGTTGTGTTGGGGAAGTCACTATTTCTCTTCACACTTTTTGTTATATATATATTTTTTATTATAGATAAGTACAGTACAAACATTTGATTTGCTGCAGTGATGGGCCCTTGTCAGTATGGGCAAGAGCTCTTTTATAATCCCTTCTAAATATCCTGTTGTTGAGGTGTACTTCTAGTATTGCTCCTGTGGACTCCATTAGAAACCTTTTTGACATACCCATCTTTGATGCACCCTGGGAACCACATGCTTACGGGATAGCCATTTTAGACACCTCTCTATCGTATGGCAGAAGTTTTAATGGCATTCCATTAAACTCATGTATAACAAAAATCACTCTGCAGTTGTTATCATTTGATCATGAATTTATTTGGATGACTGAATCAAGATTCACAATGTTCTCTCGGGTCTAGTGGCAGTGTGTACTTGGCTTGTTTTAGTATATATATATATATATATATATATATATATATATATACTTTTTTTTTTTTTACAGTTCCAGATGCGGTTCAAAATCTGCGCTGCATTGGGACAAGCTGGCAATCTGTTCTGATCCAGTGGGATCCCCCAGCTAATTCAAATGGAATAATCACCCATTATATTGTACAGTTTGGAGGTGATGCCCAGGAATTAAAGCCAACTGACCATGTGTACACTGTTCGAGGACTGCTGGCAAATACCACTTATACATTTCGTGTAATAGCTGCCACATCTGCTGGCATAGGACAAGACCAGACATGCTTTGCTGAGACATTACCAGAATCAGGTAAGGGACTTTATAGAATAACAGAAAACAACATGTGCATGAACACTCTTGGTAATGAAATAATGGCTTAATAATACTCAGATATGTATCTCTATAATGCAATATTTATAATACATCTGAGATATATGTTCCACCTTTGCATAGAGTTTCACCTGGTTTTATTGTAAAGCAAGTTTGCTTCCACGGCTGAACTTCAGGGATATGGTTTGTGGAATAATGAAACAGTGCAGATTATATGGTGATTGATTCAGCTTGACTAGCAGTTCCAAATTATTGTTATGCTGGTTTTTATATCGGAGATTCACAGTTTTGGTATGAAATAAGTAAGAAAAGGCTCCAAGTTATTAGCCGTCTAGTATTAGTCATACTTCTCAAGCCAGGATTGAGTCATTCCCAGTGCATTTATCTCAGACTTGGAACTAAAAAGGAATTAGTTTCACTATAGTACTCATTGTACTGGCCCTGCATTTTCCACCAACATTTTTTTTTTTTTGTGGTCAAAAGATTATTAGAAATTTTTGCAGAACACAGCTTTAAAGCCATAAAATAAAATAAGTATGAAATATAATGAGAGTATTTTTCCAGGGGAGGGGGGGCTGGGGGGGTAGTTGGTGATACACAAGTTTTCTTGAAGTTCATGGGAAGCTGCACATGTCTTAGGTTCCCTGCTGAAGGGCCTCGCTTAAGCAGAAAATAGTTCAGCATATTTGTATCCTAAACTTGATACTGACAAATGCTAGTCACCTGCAGGTTCGTGCTATTCATCTTTCTTTTCAGTAATGTTGTTTTTTGTCAATTGTTGCTTTATCCACAAGAAGATGTATCAGTACAATTAAGTATAGAAAGTTAAGTATTCTCCCCGTAAATTTACACCTAATACGCACATATCTCTTGGTGAATGCTCCCTTGCATTATTACCTTATTAAGGGTCTTGGTAGATCTGGCTACAATGGAGAGAGATCCTAAACAGATCAGAGAGGTAGTTTTTCCTGTTAGAAATGATGTTCCTGTCAGATGATGTATTTTTTTTTACATAACTTGCTTGAACAATACAATAGCAGCTTCTTCTCATTAGTTACGATAGCATCTGTGCACAGATTTCATGAGGTTGAAATGGACCCATCTGGTTAAAGGTACAGTATTAGAAATATCTGCACTTGGTCCTACAGGAGGTGTTGATGATGCTAACTCTTTATCACCATGTGTCATACCAGTAGTCATGTTGATAAAATGGAGAAAAGCTGCGTGACTGTTTTAGGAAGTGTAGTATGGTTCAAATTGATTAACACCATATGTGGTTAGACAGTTCAGGTGTATCATTCATTTTGAAGAGTTATTCATGACATTACAAATGCTGGAGTCTAGCAGTTGAAGGATAAATGACTGTGTTTTATCATGATAGAAGGTTACTCAACATTATATAATCTCAAACAAGAAAGTTTGTACAGAAGGCTGCACTAGCTGTATATTGTGCATGTTAGAAAAAGTACAGCAGATAACATTAATGCAACAAGGTTCCTGCAGCGATATTGTGCTATACCATTCTAGTTAAACCAGCCAAAACATTGCTATGTAGTGGAACAGTAGATTAATGGTTATTTAGAGACCACCTGGGATCTGTTCACACAGCACAGGTTGGGAACCTTTGGCATAGGGGAACAAAATAGGGATCTAAGAGCACAGTGGGTAACACATTAACCTTTCACCTATGGAAGCCTGCGTTTGAGTCCTGGGGCCCCTATAACTTAAAAGACTGTTTAAAGAATGCTTTCTTAAAACAGTTTTTTTTTTATTTATAAGCATTCTCTTAGGTTGATTAATACATTCAGTAATGAGAATAAACAAATGTGCTTTAAAACAATTCTTAAAACAGTCCTAAAGCTCTCAAGTGAAATGAGTTTAGTGGTCTAAATTTAGCCTTCAGGGTACAGAAATGTGCTTCACAATTTGGCACAATGAGCACCAGGCTGTATAATCCTATATTTAGATTTTATTTTATATAGCACTTTTTATGACAAAGTCATCACAAAGCACTTTATACACAGAGAAAAAAAAAACAACAATATGCCATATTAAAAAAGTTAATGTTTTTAACCTACTTTTAAAACATCCAAGTGAATTAGCCAGACGGATAGATTCAGGGAGTGGATTCCACAACTTGAGGGCATAGTTACAGAAAGCTGTGCCAGCCATGGATTAAAGGTGGACAGCAAACACTGACAACAGACCATCATCAGACGATCACAAAGAACTACCTGAAATATACATTCATTAGAATCCAGATCCATAAGAGCCTTGTAAGTCAGAAGCAAGATCTTAAAATCAATTCTGTGTCTTCCTGGCAGCCAGTGTAACGAAGCAAGAGTGGGGTAATATGTTGTCTCATTATATAGACCAAGATAGAGCAGAAAAGCCTGCAGCTGTTGCTGAGGTGTGGAAGGGAGATATATTTAGTTTCTGCTTTTCTGTCTACAAAGTAATCCACTGACTTGCCATCCTCTATATTGAAGACCTCCTTACTGACACATTTTGACATTACTGTCCTTTAAAAAGTATTTGTGTATTTGTTAAGTAAAGTCAAAACACATGCCTCATCAAAGTAGCCCCCAACACTGTTATTTGAAAAAAATAATTTTCCTCTGTAGGAACAAGCATTCATTCCCAAGTGCAACATACAATTGAGGAGAAAAAAACTCCCCTTGCAAGACTTGCAACTGCTTTGACCCTAAGCTTTTTCTTTATTGGGAGTGCCAAGTAGTGCAGTCACATGGGCAACCACATGTGAAATGCCCTTGTTTTTTATGGGTTATGCAGGTATGGAATTACATTACGGACACCAGTCAAGCAGTCCAGGAATGTGCTGCCCAATATATATCATCCATGAATTACTGGACAGACTGGCTGTAAAACAACCTGAAGGAAGTTTCAGTGTAACAGTTGCTGACTATAAATATAATGTTTTAAAAAGCATGCCCTCAACTCCTCGTTGCAAACAACATGTTTATTTTTATTTCCCCTAGTCCCAAGTGCTCCTAAGGATCTAAATATAACCAAAATTCAGTCATCAAGTGTCACCTTAAGTTGGACCCGACCAGACGTGGTGCCAGGCTACCTGCAGAATTACCGGATTGTGGGGCAGCTGCTGTCTATGCTGTGTAACAACTGGAACACCAGTGGATGTATCGAGAATAAAGTAGTCCAATACGTCTCCGGGACAGACGATTCTCTGGAGACAAGCATATACTCTCTATTGAAATTCAGGCGATATAGGTTCAGTGTTGCTGCTAGCACTAATGCAGGCTATGGCAATTCAACAGACTGGATCTCTACAAACACTTTGCCAGGCAGTAAGTAGAGATGTGTTTTTTTGGGGGGAGTGGCGGGGTATTTGGTGAATTTCATGCTAGACCAACCAAATTATACAATACAGTAAACATGCTTTAAAGAGCTAGGACAGCTTTTGGAGTTTGGACAGCAAAAAATGGGCAAGTATGAAACATAAAAGTTATATTGTGTTGCTTTGTATTATTGTTGCATAGATCTATTTTACCTATATTTGAAAAAAAATCTGTTCCTGTAGTCATGTACAGTACATCGATATTCAGCAATACATCAGTTGATATAACTCCCCTGAGCCCTTATATTTAACATAAAAATGTCTACAGAAATATCCACAAATACAACAAGGGGTTATGTATATATTTTGTTCTTACTCATTATATTTAAAGTTTAAAAGTGTATTTTGTTATAAGTGTAAAAAGTTGTCAAGATGTTAACAATAAAAATAAAAATGACAGGTACGTTATTTAAACAGTTATAGCAACACGTGGGGCTGTGTAACGCTACTCGCTCTTTAAGCGTCACTAAACTGAGACTAATGCGAGACATGTATAATTAAATGGGTTGAAGGTTGGTGAAAGGTGCAAGATGCAGTCAACACTTACAGACTTGACATCCATGTACTCATCCAGGACATTCCTTGTTAATAAGTTAGCCTGCTAGGACTATTGGTTGGGATTGTGTGTTACATAATGTGTTATCCAGACTCACCTCCCAGCCAACCTCTGGAAGACCCACATTCCTGAGGAAGGATGGAAGCATGATAATCAGGAGAGGACGGTTATTAGTTACAGAAAATGCATTATTATGGAAGGCCGGGGGAAAGCGCTGCAGAGAGGAAGCGATTGGATTATGTGGGAATGCGAGAATGAGGACAGGGCATTTGTACTGAATAAATTGCTATGATTTATAAGGCCGGTGGGTATAGTGATACCTCGCCCTAGTACTGACTAGACTTGATTTGCGAATAATCTTAAATCTGTCCATGACAGTTGCCAGTGGGCCAAGTAAAGTTCATAGGTAAAGTTAATTCCCAAAGTTATTTAAATATTTTTTTTCTTCTTTTTAAACTTTTTGGCTCACATAGTTGCTCACATGGATGTCATCGGTCATCTGGTCATCTAAAACGCTGCAGTGTAAATACCTAAAGGATTTAGCTGTTAGTTAGGTGGCTGTAACATGGATGGACGGGGCATGATATTAGATGCCCAAGTCGTTGCAGCACCTGTTTCCTACACTGCAAATGCACCCTCTGTGTTACATGTCTTTAAGGACTGGCAGACACCCAGAAGACAAACGCTGATCATCCACAGTATGTGTGGTCTGAAGAGACTAATGACTCGTAGAGAAAGAGTATTAATATTCACCATGCTGAAAACACTGAATGTGGGTAGTTGACTGGAAGGGAGTTTAGCCAGGTAGATTGTCATTATTGTGTACCATTACACAAAGCTTTGCTGACACCATGAAACATGCTCAACAGTAGTCTCCCTAGCTATCTCTACCATGCTATCTGAAGAAGGCGGAAGTCCAAACGTTTATTAAAATATTGAGTTTTCAGCTTATCAATTACTTTTCTTCTTCATTACGTATTTCTAGTTATTGTTGAGTATCCTGCTGGATACTGATTGTCCTTGGATATGGAGCTGTTTGCTGTTTTTGAATTCTCTCTCTCTCTTTCTCTCTCTCTATATATAAAGCAAGCCAACTGATTTTGATTGAAAGCATAGCAGATATGATGGTGATAAAGTAAAAAATGTGCTCTAATGTGTCACTATGTTAGTGTAAACTAGAGAAGACTGGTGGTCTGAATACATCAGTTGGCACGGAGAACATTTTACTTGATAGTGCCTTTTCCATCAAGAGAAGATTCAGAGTTGCATGAGGGGACCTTTATAGTGAGCACCACCTCACTTTCAAATGAGTAGATCTCAGATTCTTAATGGAGCTCAGAGGTTAGTCAGAAAGCTCATCACTCTGAAAACGGTGGAAGATTAAAATAATGGTCGTACTGTGAGATTCATCAGATAAACAAATAATTACATAGTGAAATCAAAACAAGTGAGAAATGGATACAGTAGAAGTTAACCCTTTAAAAAACCCCAGTCTGGAAACTGAGATGGTGGACACTTGCCATAACATAATCACTATTGTAATAATAGAGTGTGCTATTCTTGGCATTACAGACCAGGTTACTTATATCATAACATTTTGAATGTCATGGTGTTTATAGTTTGGGTGCATGCGAATGGCTTCATTGTGTTAGTACTGATTATGTAGAGCAGGATTTGTTTATTTTGTGAATCACAAATGTAACAGTAGTTCTTCCACTCCGCTGTTCAGCCTCGAGATAATCTGTGAGTAAGTGGACGTATCGCCTTAAATCCTTGAGAGCTTTTTCAGTCTAAGTCTATAATATGCTTAATAATCAAAGGCATCGGAGCATCTACTTTTACTTTTTTATTTCTAAATATGTGTTTTCTTTATTCTACAGTATAAAAGCAAATACGGTTTTTAGGTTATTCCACCTAGATACAATGCTGCACCAAGTTATATGGATTATTCTGTATAAAACTATTATTATTATTATTGTTGTTGTTGTTGTTGTTGTTGTTGTTGTTGGCAGGGATGTGTTCTATCAGTGTGACTGTAACTCGGTTTTGTTACAGACAACTGCAGTTCAGATCATCGGGTCTGTTTTTTAGGGTGAAGGTAATAGTAAAAATACAGATCAATAAAATGTATCTGTTTTTCCGTGCTTGCATTTTGCACCCCTCTGTTGTGTGTTGGACTTTTAAATTGTTTTGTTTTTAATATGGATTGCATTGTATAGTATTTTATTTACTAAAATATGCCCACTAATACAAAGAAGGACTTGCATAAAACAATGCACAAAAATACACAAGGTTTTGAAACGTAATGCTTTCTTTCAGACCCTGACACTCCTCCTCAGAATGTAACTGCGGTCTCAAGATCCTACCATACCATTGATATCAGTTGGAGGGCCCCTGAGGTCGTTACTGGCCCTACAGCCTATCTAATAGATGTGACTTCAGTAAGTAAATGTTTGTTTTTGGTGCAGTATATCATAACAAGTGCGTCATTCTGTAACTGTTTCTCTGACCCAAAACCAAGACACAATTCTGTTTTTTTGTTTAACACTACACTTACAAAAATTTTACAGCAACAGGAAACTGTTAAAGGTATCAGTGGTCATTATTCCTCCCTTAACAGGACTGAATCTCTGTGTGAGTTATCCATTTTACAAGCGCCCTGTAAAGGTTTCACTGTCACGTTGCCTGTGTCGGAGGTGTGAAAATGAATCACACTTTTGATTGTCATTGGAGGGAATTAAAGTCTGTTTAGTGCATCAATACCGTCAGTCTTGGTCAGCGCTCGGTAGAGACAGCTGTCAGATAGGAACCATGTAACATCATTACACACACCTCTCTTACCCAGTACTGAAGCAGCTGCTTTTAATACAAATGGGACCCAGTGGAAAAAACTACTGTGTGTGCTACTTGGAGGATACCCACACAGGCATCCAGAAGCACAGATAGCACACACAACCACAGAGACGAGTAATACTGCACTTTCATATTTAAAGGCAACATGCAGCTATGAAACCAGTGGAAACCTTGAACAGTTTGCTTTGGACCTTTTTTTAGTTTTTTTCTTCTCCATTTTTTGGTTTTCACTGCATTTTTTAAATAACTCTGGTTATAATCACTCAGATAGACAGCAAAATAGGTTGAAAGTACTTTTAAGCCATTTCTATATAGCACTGTGGAGCGACACAGTCCCCTTCAGTTAAATGACCATGGTCACAGCTGATTGCACGCCATGTAGATTGTGTCTAGTTTAATTTCATTGCTTTCTATATCTAAAACCCACTTAGACGATTCTGTTTCATGTAAGTCTACTGGTAATAAAATATTTTAAATAAATGAAATCTGAACTTTTTTCTTTAATAGCAAGTTACCCATGTCATCCCCAAAATATACACTGCACTCCAACACGTTTTGGGACACCCTGTAAACCAGCACTATCCAAGTGTGTATCAGAACATCATAAACTGGAACTCTGTCAGCATTTCATTTTTTTTTTTACATTTACAGGTAGACAGTCAAGACTATAATAGGACCTTCATGAAAAGAGATGAGGAAAGTAAAAATATTGAACTCTCCGACTTAACCCAGTTTACAAGGTATTCTGTAATAGTGATAGCATTCACTGGAGATGTTAACGAAGCCCGGATCTATGGAAAAGCCAGTGCTCCTGTGATTGTCACAACACTACAGGACAGTAAGTACTTTACACTTCTCGCTTAAGCTTATATTGGACAACAATCTAATAATAATGTTTTAATTAACAGCAGACTTGCTCCTAGTAAGCAGCTTTACAAAAAAAAAGGTCAGAATTGAAATGTAATGACCAGTTATCTTATACAATTATCTTGTGGCACCCAAAAACACAAAACATTCTTTTCTCAACAGATTTTACTATGGCTTGTCTATGTTCCACAGAAAACTATGTCACCCCAGCCCTTCACTGTAGCTCCTCTGAGGGTAAACAATGTAAAGTAGTTTGCATCCTCAATCACTGTAATAACAATAACCAAAATCAAATTAATTTACAACAGAATGTGTCAACTGCTGAGGGGTCTTTCAAATAAAAAAAAAAAAAGAAAAGGCTTGCAATGGTAATACAGGTATTTCTGTTGGGCACCATTTTATTAAATAGGCCACACAATATAGGGTCATACAGTAAGCAAACGCATTGCTTTTTCAGCACCTAAAGACCCACCGAAAAACGTGACTCTTCAAAAGATACCAGATGACGTGACCAAAGTCTATGTGATGTTCTCACCTCCATCTGAGCCTAATGGCGATATTCAGTTCTACCGGGCAGTGGTTTATAAAGAAGAGGATCCTACTGACATAGAAATTTTGGACCTCAGAATTATCGAAAATAATACCGACTCGTTGACTGCTGTCATAGAGGGGCTGAAGGGAGGGCACACCTATAATATAAGTGTGAGTATCATTTAGAATGTCGCTTCACAATGAGAGTTCCATCCAAAATAGCTAATTAATCATGCCTTTGAAGCAGGCTTCTTTTTTTTGTTTGTTTTCTTCAAATCATATGAAATCTTTCAAGAAGTTTTTTTTTTCTGTTGGAGTTTTTACATTATCTGTAACACGTGTTGTTAAATCTTTCTAGGATAACATGTAAGAAAAGCTGCAGATGATAGCAACATGTGTTAATTGTATGTACATGTGTAAAATACATCTATACATTTACACACATAATATGCTTTCTTAAAGGTATATGCTGTCAATGGAGCTGGTCCAGGTCCCAAGACAGAGCTCAAAATAACCATGGACATCCAAGGTAGGTGTAATGCTATCAAATTATACAAATATCAAACTTTCAAGCGACACCACTGTATCTGTTGTTTCTTTTATATCAATAATATGTATTTCCTTTAATGCAAAGGTAATTGGTGTTTAGACCCACTGTTAAATATTGCTAATAATCAAATACATACAATGTACAGCAAGTCCATACTGGACAGAATAAGACTACATCGAATGAGAAGATTAGCTTCATCTTTGATGATAGGAAACTGTTTAGCAGAAGGTGTCAGAACCAACAGACACCTTGCTGGATAACAGGAAAAACAGCAGGGGGGGGGGGGCTTTGTGTCACAAAATAAGCTGTCCTTGACCTGTAGGTATTTTATTGTGACAGAACAGGCTTTATTATGGCAAGGCTTCATTTCTGAAGTAGCTTTTCCTCTGGGATCCACACAAATGAAAACAGTAGTGGGTTGAAAACCCCAGAATGGGAATTGCTTATGGTTGCTTGGTGTTCTTTGATTTGCTTTGCACTTTCCTGATAATAAAGACCTGTTTATGTATTACAGATTTTGTAAATAACACCTTACATTACATATCAAAAAAAAAAAAACATCTTCAGTGATTATACATAGTGTCCCGCGTTTCCAGTTTATTCCGAATTTTACGAAAAAATTACAGGATCTTTTTTTTTTTTAACTGAACTTCGTTTTTTAGTGATTTATACCTGATTTTTATCTACTATTCAATATTTTCCCAGTACTATTTTCTAGGAAATACACAATATTTTGATTAAAATGCTGTTTTATTTTGACTCCGACATTGTAATAGCAGCCCTACACTGTATCCTAGGATACAGCAGACATTTAGACATCAGAGGATCAAATAACGTTCAAACGTGGTTCTCTGTTCACAAACATTATCACTTGATTATGCTGGCCAATCAAAGTCTGATTATTGTGGCAATTGTTGGGCGTAGTAACTACTAGCTTGATCAAACACTAAACTGAAATACTTACACAAATATCATATTTTTAGTGGATGAGGAATGGGAAGAAAACATAAATCAGTTTATGAATATAGAAAAGAAAAGAAATGTTTCTAAGTATACAAATAGTAAAAATAGCAGAAGTGGGTCAGATGAGGCAGAGGATGCATAGCGTTGCAAATGCTTCTGCATTGAGGTCCATGTTCGCGCTGACAATAAAAGAACATACTGAAAAATAAGCGACACATTAAACTAAAACAAGACAGTGAACTGAGAGACGAGCAATCAATTTATGCAGCTTTTACACGCGCTTTAATTAAAAGAGCGCAGAATGACTGTTAATGAGTTTGTCACAGTGCTGTGCTTTGCTGGACAACCACTGTTTATTGCAGAGGGGTATGTATTGGTGACTTTGTGCGACAGTACTGTCCATCAACTAAAACACTGCCTAAATAAATATTTGACAGAAAATGTTGATGCGTTATGGAACGCATTGATGGAAATGTCCAGTGTGATTTTTGACACGTCTCACAATGGCTTGGACCGTCCAGTTCTGTCAATTTTCTTTTCTTTTTATGATTTCAAGGCGAATAAACCTGGCTTGTTTTGTGCTGATGTGATGTTCATACCTTCTGCAGGTACTATTTCCGTCAGCACAGCGATTGCCCAAACGTTCTCAAAGTACCAGCTAACTTGGGAAAATGTGGCTTTGACTTGCACAGATTCTGCTTCATCATGCATGCCAGGGACATTAAACTTAATCAGAAACCAGAACTGCAACGCATCATATTACACATGTAAAGTGTGCATACTGAGATTTTCCCCCGAGTTTTACAGATGTTTCAATTATTTATTTATTTATTTATTACCGATTTTACCCTTATTTTAATATATGTAAAATAAACTTCGAAAAATTATATAGTATTTAGAAATTAAAATTTTGATTTCCCTTTATTTTTGCTTTAATAAGTTTGGTATTCACATTTTCTAAATAGGCGTGATTAGGGCCCAATTCAATTACATTTACACTGGGGAGAAAAAGAGGGTTAGGAAGAACACAAAATCATGCCATAATCAGAACTCCTGTGGATCCATCATTATTTTTTCCACATGTTCTCTTCTTGCTCTAATGTATCCTCCAAAAGAACTTCAATTTGACTGTGATTTTGGTTTTTAGCACCACCAGAGTCCAGCATGATTCCAGTCCCTGCCTATGATAAACATGGAGCCGTGATCATAACTGCTAGAACAATGACAATCCAGATGCCTGTCTGTTTCTTCAGTGATAGCCATGGGCCAATTGAAAAAATACAAGTTATCATTGCAGAAGCAAAAGGTAAGAAAGAAAAACAAATCTGGAGTTGACGGGTACTCATGTCGAATCCATCGGTGAGAAATGTGCTAACGAGAGGATTCTCTTATTTACATTGCATTGTCAGTTTTTTTCTTTTTGGGCCAGGATATATGCATGTGGTTAAAGAATCAAATTAACTTAATTCACTTTTCATGGGAGCCTCTTCAATGTACTAGAAAGATTCCAGTAATTATGTTCATTGATTATTAATGCGGAAATGGGCTCATCTGCATATCATCATCCTTTAAGGAAAAACCTGGTTCTGAAATGAAAGCACCAACAAACAAAAAATGCAGATAACAAAATAGAATACAATCATTGTTTATTTCATGTTATACATGTTTTTAATAAACAAATAAACAGAATATTTTATTGGTATGAATCACAGCCTAAACACAAATAATAATATAAATGAAAAACTGAATATTAATACCAGCAGACATGACAAGTGACCAACCAAGTGCTTCAGCTTTAGTTATCAAGTCATTTTAAATTGTTTGGTTTGCCTGAACAGAGATGCATGAATGAACCAATTGGTAGGAAGTCATATTTCAGAGTACTCATTGCACACTTGTTTATGTTTTGTGTGTTTCTTTGTGTTTTCCTCAAAGTCAGGAATGATGGCAACATTACCACTTGGAAGGATGCTTACTTCAATAAACCAAGACCTTACTTCTCTAATAAAGGCTTTGAAAACCCTCCCTGCACTGAAAGGATGAAGAGACAGACTACCTCAGTTGGCACATATGTTTTAGGAGCTGAAGATACATGCATGTCAGAAGGAAACGAAGAGCGGTTCTGTAATGGCCCTCTTAAGCCGAAAAAAGATTATGTGTATGTTCATATTGTTCAATTAATAGTGTACAGGGTTAGTAAGTATTCTTGTTGCAGTGAGCGTTGTAGGCCCTTCACATTTACTGTTGTAAACTTGGTAAGCAGCCTAGATCAGGATTTTCAAGATAATGTTTGCTAAATTAATAGCACTGTGTTGTGTGGAATTCTGAATCATGAATGAATGTTTTAAATTATTTTAGTACCGTACTCCCTTTAAAATGTAAAGTCTGAGAATAGGTTACTGAAGAGAGGGTGGATATGGTTTAATTATTAATTTACAGGGTTTTCAGGTAAACCAATTAAGCTATCTGTAGGTATTTGTAAAGCTTGGTTTAACATTTTTCATTTATTTTTCATGTTTAGATTCAAATTCAGAGCAACAAATTTTAAAGGCCAATATACTGATTCAGTGTATTCCAAGATTGTTACAACTGCAGGTAAAGTATGATCTTGAATTCACATTTTTCTATTATGCAAAACCAGTTAATCTCACAAACATATCTGTATGTAAAATGCATCTTTTAATATGATACAAAATGTTACTGTCCAAATATAATAATTTACATTTTATACACACCGATTTTCCTCTGGTTGTTCTGCCATTTAACTTAAAATAAAAGCAAACTCTCTTGTTTAATTATAGCCTACTTGTTAAACCACTGGTTAAATTGCTGTTAATTGGTAAAGTAAATTAACAAGGAAAAACCTGTGTAAATAAGTTCTCATTGTGGTAACCAGATCAAAGGTAACACTGCCACCGATAATAAAACACGTGTCTGTGTTTTCCCATCGGTGCTTCAGATTAGTTCCTGCAGCTCTTAGATGCAGCTGATCAAGTGTCTGGCTGTGGTAGAGGTCCTGTGATGTGAAAACCAGACTGCTCCGTCTGCTCCTTACTCGAGACGCAGCTTGCATTAAACATGCTTGTATAGTGAAGGAGAGAAGGCCTCCAGGGGTATAGCTTGCGGTGATCGTTCGCTTCGGGCACAAGGATCAACTTTTTTGGATCGGAGTTATTCATGTTTCTGGTGTTTAGAGAGTCTGTTCATAGTGTAGTTCAGTAGGGGATACGTGTCTAACCCCCCCCCCCTGTGGTTTTACTGTTTGTTTGTTTGTTTGTTTGTTTGTTTTAAAAGTATTTTACAAACGCCTGCTTGTTACAGTATAAATGTTGCAGTGTTATTACTGTTTTAAAGGACTTGAAAGAAGTGAAGTAGCAACCTTATGATAAAAAGTATATCAAAATATATACACCAATAAGAACAAATAAACATTTAGAGTTTATATGTCTCAGTAACACACTTAATTAAACTTAATTAAAATTAGACGTTACCAATACAAAAGAGGAGGGGGGGGGGATTATCAAGAGATAATTAAAGTAAAACAATAGGTAAAAAACTTTATATTTCAAAGTATTTGTTCAGTTCTTCTGCAGGAAGCTCCCAAAATATATACATGAAAAAAATATTAGTCCATTAGTGTTAGAATTATAATTGTATGTATATGTTTAATAATTTGCCAATATCTTATCTGTGGAACATTAGCATGTAGACAACAAAATATAACACAATCATCCTTTGTTTTGTGTTCTGCATGTTTTTACTGAAATGCAAATTCAGTCACCTTTTTCTTTGTTATTGATATTTTTCTTAGTCTTTCTTTGCCATTATGGAAGGGTATTGTTTAAAATTATGTTTCATTTCATTGCATTTCATTTGCTGTGTAAAATACACTGTCCTCCAACAGTGGAACAGTGTCATATATAGCAAACTTTGATTTTAAAATCTATATTTAAATAACTCACAAGTTATTTGTGAATAACCCAATGTATAAAAGAGCGTGCTTACTTGATCCTGAGCTCATCAGAATTTTTTTTTTTTATTTGAAATAAATGATTTAAAATGTATAATCTCAGTGCCATTGTGCCAGCTGTTGTCTCCTATAGCTAAAGAGCAAATCTCAGTAAATCATCTTCAGTTAATCCGCACAGAGCACCGTGCACTTTTCAAATGTTAAGGGCATAGTAGCATGTCAGCTGGATACAGAGCATTAATTATGTGTAACATGAAATATTGAGGTTATGGGGTGAGGTTTGGTTGCATGGAAAGCTCTAAGTGTTCTTGCTGATTATACCAGTGAACATCCTTTTTTTACATTTTTATTATTTGTATTCCTTAGTTGAAAGATGTACTTAGACTTCATTTTTCTTTCAGGGGAGGGGTTGTCCAGTCGAACCGTGGAAATAATCTTGGCTGTGGCTTTATGCGTGCTTTCAGTAATCCTTCTGGGGGCTGCAATATATGCTTTTGCAAGGTAAGATGATACCCGGGGTTGTGTCATTAAACATGTAACATAAGCCTTGGCTATACAGCAACATGAAATACTTATGTGCGATATAATGCTGATACATACAATACATGTTGTTACTTGATACTATCAATTTCTATAGCCAAATATTGTTATGTGAAGCACATACATTTTGCCGTTCACTATATTAGCTGTGTTAGTTAAGGCAATTCCAGATTTCCAAAATTCACATCCCTTTTTATGGTGCATAACACTTGCTTTATGTTGTTGTTTTTATATTAGATTCAGCCTGTTTTCTTAATTTTTATGTCTCTGAAAAGTGCTCAGGATAAAAATAAAACTGTCTGTAGAAAGGTTACTTGATGTCATGTTGATACTCTCATATGATACCTAAGGGTTTTCTGTACCAGGACTGACATATTCATTATATAGTAAAAGCATGGTGAAGCATACTCTAGGCAAGCATTAGAAAGTCCAGTATGATAAAGCATGGTCAAATTAAATGATAAGTGATGGTAAATGCATGGTGAACTGCAAAATTACCAGATTTACTATGGGAAACTTTTATATGTATTTCATTTTTCTCCCATACAGAATCAGGCAAAAGCAGAAAGAAGGAGGAACCTATTCTCCACGGGATGCTGAAACCATTGACACCAAATTCAAGCTCGACCAGCTGATAACAGTAGCAGACCTGGAACTGAAGGAAGAGAAATTAACACGGTGAGTAGATTTTCCTGTCGGTAAAACAGTAGTCCACAGGTTCCCGGCCTGACCCCCTTATGACCTTTACTTGTTTGTCAGTGTTGTGTAACACGGTGTATTTATCCAAGTCAGCGAGCTCATCTTTCAAAGGTGACCCTCGTCTTCCAGGCACTTAACAGCGGCATACAGAAAAGCACTTCATCTCTGGCTGAACAGTCTGTGGGAAAAACAAGACAAAGCATTTAAAAACAGTGTAAAATATCTAGGGTGAAAGTGAGCGACCACCTTGTTAATTACGTTGTACTAATGGACTCCATTCACAAAGCATTAGTTATTTGTTTTCATCTATAAAAAACAGTTAGATACGGCGTAGACTGTTATTTGCTTGTTCAACAACAGTCTAGAACAGTTTCACAAATATGAACCTTAATGTTATCCATAAAAATATTCTTTAAATAACTCTTAAAGCATTGTGAATAGTTAAAGCATTGTGAATAGGCCGTAACGAAACTAATCATGTTTCAAATCTTTTTATTTTTTTATTAGCTGTATACTTCCACTGTTTTAAATGCATTTCCGAACCCACTGCAGGAATTCCTTTCCCATGTACTGTATGACTCACTAGGCATACTCTTTTCCTGACCCTATTCCTAGTGACCAGGGAAAGGACCTGAGGTTATGGTTTCACAGTGCAGTCAATAGTATTGTGTGCCATTTTAAAGAGCCCGGCTTACCTAATTAATTATTAGAAATATGTCCATATTGACTTACCCATATTCACTTAAAGACTTGACACAGATATGATTTGTAAGTTAGGAAAGATTGATTCCATACCTTAGTTCAGTTTGGCTGTGGCCATACCACCTTGGCTTCTGGTCCCATTGCAGTTGAAAATCAAGGCTGGGCCTGGTATGTTCTGTGATTGGATGATCCTCCAAGGGAACACATTTGCTGCAGAAAGTGGTGTTGATTAACCAGTAGGAGGCGCTGTCCCCTCTGTGCTGTAGCTTAATCAATAAGTCAGCATGCTATTAGGGGGTGGAGTGCTGTTGGACATGTTTGCCCTTCAGATGATGAACCAGGGTCCTGTCTCCTCTGTGGATATGAAAGATCTCCAATCAAAGCCTATTGACTAACTAAATAACCCATATACTGTATTGGCAAAGACCTAGCTGGAAAAGTGCTAAAAAAAACTAGTAGTCTCCTGATCATCATTGTGTGATGCTGCTAAGTCTACCGAGCATACTTTATGCATGAGGCGTGTTGTAAATCTGCTAAAGATAGTTTTCAAGTAGAATCATGTAGGCTCTTCTAATGCAGAACAATAAGAAATGGGTCTTAGGCATCCTTTCACTTCACTTGCACATCATAATTTGCCAATAACACCATCTTTAATTTAAAGGCAAGTTTTTAAAAAATTCTGATCACTTTCGCCCCCACTACCTGACATTATATGTAATTTCGATGTCAGTCAAATGTACAGTATAAACAATTTTTTAAAATCGGATTTCTCTTTTCTGTGAAAAGGTTTTGGATGCAGGTGAATTAATTGCCACTCTTTACTTTGTCTATCACAGCTTTTCACTGAGGTTTATTGGCCTTAGTTGCTTGATAATTACTGCACAATTGTGTATTCTATTGTTAATATTTAGTATTGAAAACTCCAATCCAAATGGCTAATTATACCCTGATACCACAGTGCCTTCAAAACTGACCTCTTTTGGGAGACATGACCTTTAACTGGCAAATGTGGTCTGTTGTTTATTTGGGGTTAAGGGACCCAGAATACCTAGTGCTAAGATTTCAGCGCCCTGCTGCTATAAACTATGGCTGGTACGGAGATAAAAAAAAAATCCATTGATGTTGCAGTTTGTTTTTTCCTGGCTGTTTTCATGTTGGTGTGCTTCATGGAAAAATGACAATGCCTGTACAAGCCTGAACAGGTCTGGGGAACCAGTAGGTTGCCATTATTTGTCGCCAAAGTGTGAGGGACCAATGTTGTGAAGCATCTGCCACTTGCTGTGCACTGTGTGTGCTTCAACCTGTGTGGCATCATGCGTATCCACCTGTGCTCCTGCTGTGTTTGGAGAGTGTCTGGTGTTAATAATAGAGGTGGTCAGTCTGCCGACAGCCACCATTGCTAGCACATGTTTGTTATCATTAAACAGCATGAGACCCACACACACACACACTGGGACAATGAAAAAAAATGCTTTAACATGTTAACAGATCTTAACCCCTTCACTGCCTGTTTTGGTATTTTGTTTTCTGCTGCAGAGGTCCTTGCAAAACTTGTGTATCATCTTGTCCTGTAGGCTGAGTAATTACAAAGTGCTTCGGACAAAACTATTGATAACATCTGTGACTCAGGAGCTGTAGGATCATTTTACCTTTCCCAGTATTCTGCTTGTGGAGTAACGTCTTAGATTTGAGAAATCAGCCCTTGAAATTATTCAGGACTTTTTTTTGGTTATTCAGTAAATATTGTACAATAAAAATATACATACAATATTGGGGTTTCACCATAAGATGATGCAATTTTCCCTCTAAATAAGGTAGCATTTGCTTGCATACTAACCTGTTGCTGGATCTTTTCTTTCCAGATATTCATCATTTTTCTTTAGACGGAAGGAAATATTTGTCATCCAGTAAGTGGCTGATGCAGTCCTTTCAGCTGATTGCCATGTAGTTGTGTGCTGGTTTAGTGGATTGACAGGATTTGCTTACAGACCTACTGTGTTACTCATACCATCCTGGTTTAATTCCCTCTGGCTTGTGTTTTGTTAAGTGCAAAGGGATTTTTACTATATAACATTTTTTTCATGTGTCTCATTTTAACTTTATGTAAAAAAGGAGCATCACAAACTTTGAATACTGACTATGGCAAAACACAAGACTTACTCAAAGTTTTTTTTATTATTTTTTATTATGTATTGCATTTATATAGCGCTTTTTATACTAAAGTATTGCAAAGCACTGTACAGTACATAGCAGAAAAAAAGAACAAACCACAATACATTTGTATAGCATGTCACACATACAACTGTCACAATCAGACCATTTAAATAACAGATTTAAATAACAGTATACACATAATACAAAAGCAGCCATTTTAAAGTTACATTAGAACTCACTAAGATAAGAAAGCCATTTTATAAAAGTGCATTTTTTGTCCTGACTTGAAAACTATAACGGTCCCAGCTTCCCTGACAAACAAAGGCAGAGCATTCCATAATTTAGGAGCTCTACAAGAAAAAGCCCTACCTCCCCTATTGCTTTTGTTGAACCTTGGAATAACCAACAGCCCCGCATCCTGTGATCTCAGAGTGCGGTTTGGAAGATACCCATATACAGTGGGTTTATATGTTTTATGTACTACTGTACATGATGGAGGCTTTTTTGTGCCACCCAAACTTATTTTATAATAAATTAATATTACTGTTATTTTTCATTATTAGCTCAAAACATTATACTCTACAAATTTCTAAAGCAGGAATAAATAAGCAGTAGACAATACTTAGTGTTGATAAGTAAATTATTATTAATTTGAATTCCTCTTAAAATAACTTAATTTGCAGTAGATTTAAATTACATTTTGTGATACCAAGAATCAAGTTATATTATATTATTACTATTAAGCATAAAGCATAGATCAATGTGAAAGATATATATATATGTTAAAGGAGGCAATTATGAGATTAGGGTACAAACAAATTTTGAGGCATGCTGACAACTGCATTGCATGCACATGACATGCAAATGACAGTTTAATGACTATCACTGCATATTAAATATAACATTAATAATGCCTGGAAAATGTTGGTTTTCTCTTGACAGTAGTTTCCCATTCTATTCAGGAATTCCTGTAACGGTTAGTTTATCTCCTTTTCTTTTGGGAGAGGATCAAACCAAGTTTCCCAACAGGCTGACTAGATTTTTCCAGGGCTACAGAGAGGAAGACAAGCTTCTTTAGCTACTTACATTTCTGTTTAGTGCTGGGTCTAATGGAAGGCTGTGATACACGATCCTCATATTACATTATCCACAGACACCCTATATTACATAGCAGTGTCTATCAAAGGTGATAAATCTTTATATAACTGACCTATTACAGAATTTCAAAAGCAGCTTTGTAAGGCAAGGCTGGTAAGGTCTCAATGCGAAGCAAAGATTTATTTAGCTGATGAGCAAAAAAAATAATAATTAAGCTAATTTATTCAGAGTAATTGAATTTGCTTGCATTCTGCAGAAGCACCTGCATGTTTCCTGTGGCTTTGCAGTGCATTGCTAAGTTCTGTACTTACAAGTTGGATAAAGACAAATCAAGCTAAAAAAAAGAATGCATTCCTTACTGTTTGTGTTTGCACAATGTGTTGTGCATGTTGTATAGTAAAGTAATAATCCCAGTTAGATAGTATGTTATGGCATGCAGCTTATATATAGGGTTATTATAATGTCACTTGACCACTTTTGCAAAATGTCCCTATCAGCTATGGAGTCTGACAGGTCATAGTGGAATATTGAATGAGATGCTTAGTATAACCAGTATTCAGCTCGGGAAGGGCCCCAACAACACAGTCATTCTGCAAATAGCACATTCTCACAATGATACATACAATCTCTATTACTGGTGTCTTTCAATTCGGTAAGGAATGCTTCTTCCAGAGCAGCAAGTGTCCAAGTGATTTTGTAATTTCCCCTGTATGAGTTATGCCACTTACAAGGCATCTGTAACTAATTGAACTATTATATATATATATATATATATATATATATATATATATATATATATATATATATATATACACTGTATATATATAAAATAAGTCAATAAAGAAGTAAATTAGTTACAGATGCCTTGTAAGTATATATAAAAAGAAACGTAAGTACAGCACTACATTTTCATATTAACATTTTTAGATTTACTTTTTGTTTGTTTTTATATATAAAAAAAAATATACATTTGGTTTCAATACTGCTAAATAAAATATTTCCCTAGATACTAGTTTCACATTTCTGCAGTGTTATTTTCTTTCATGTTTTTTTTGTGAAATCTCTATTACAGGCTTCTGAGTTATAGAAAGTCACTCAAGTAAGTAGGTTGAAGAATTCTTTGTGTGGTTTTGTTTTGTTCTGTTTTGTTGTTTTCACTTGAAAGTGTGACAGTCTCTGTGGTCAGTTTCCTAAGAGCAGCAGCCAGACTGAGAATAAATCATAACAGTGCGACCAATGGCACGGTAACTGGAGAACAGCTTTCTGCCTCTGGGGTGAAACCGGCACGGCTGTGTTTTAGCTTGGGAAGTAATACAGGGATGCTTAAACTCCTTGGGGTGCAGGAAGCATGTCATAATTAAACAGTGAAGTCACTCCTAGATTTTTCTTGTTCCACTTTCCTCGTTAAACAATGGAAAACTTCCCAATAGACAAAGGCATGACCATCCTGCCTTCCAGTATGTGTCATTGCTGTGTGCCTTGGCAGTCAAGGTTAAGAAACGTAGCATTTTGACTGGCCTTTTAAAGAGTATCTCCCTTGTAATTGTTTTATTTTCAAATAAGCATTTTATCCCTGTTGAGATTATTCTGTTGTTTCCAAAGATTAAAATCTTAGGTGCGATCGCCAGTGTTTACTTATTGAATGATCTTTTGTGATGTCTGGAAATAAAATTTTATTGAAAGATTAAAAGAAAAAAAAAAAAAAAAATCTCTGCTGATCTAAGGCGGCATTCCCAGAGTTTTTAAGACAAGATATATATATATATATATATATATATATATTTAACATACCGTGTTTAATCAATACGAATTCAAAGAATGTCAGCTAAACAGATACTGTATGTATTTAAGGAAATGTAGCGTGTGGAGTTGAATGAATTGGTAAATAGTTCATGCAATGTTTTCTTTATTTTCTTTTAGACCTGTAAACAAGAAATCTTTTCTACAGCACGTTGAAGATCTCTGTTCTAACGACAACGTAAAGTTTCAGGAGGAATTCTCGGTATGTAACCAGCAGTTGTCACAACACAATGGTCACTCCACATGTCACATGTCATGTCCTCTTTGTCCATGTGAGACCACCGAGAACGCTGGCATTGATCATCAGTACCTAATTACCAGGCTGAGTGTTTGTATAGTAAAGTTACACTGATTTTTTGGCTCTTCACTTCATACTTCATGCTGCAACCTGATCGGAATAATTCACAGGGGTGACAGTAAAAGGTGATCCATAGACCTCCCTAAGGTAACAGAGAACCCTATTCGGATTTCACAACACATTGTGCAAAGATTAAGACACAGTTTTAACTTTGGCTGTAATATACTTTTTTTTGTTTTGTTTTACCTTTTCCCTGTTACAAACTGCTGACCTACCTTAACTGAATAACATGCTATACAAAGCCACCTTAATCAAAGCCCCAGCAAATTACAGTTTTGCTCCCTAATGATATACAGTACAAAATGATTAGCATTGAAAGCCAAAACTATCTGGATTTGCTTTTACAGTACCTTTGTTCCATGTTTGCTGTAACCTTTTTACTGGTTTTAATTCCTGTTTCACGTTCTGAGCAAGAATGGATTTTAAAGTAATAAGTGTACTAAAATGCAAACTATAGGGAAATAATGTATTATTTCTTTAAAGGTGCTTTAACATTAATTCCAAGAGAGCTAAAATAAATGAGTAGTGCTCAGGTTTGCCTTTTCCCTTTTCACTCCCTTATTGAAATCACTTTATAATGTATTAAGTTGGGCAGTATTTATAGGAGTTTTTAATAGGTTTAATGTTCAAAAGCCTATCTGTGATTGATATGATTATGGAGTTGGAAGGATATATAGTCATAGAAGAATATAAACTCTTTTACGCTTGCTTGGTTGTAGTGAGAATGAGTGTATATTTAATGTGTATAATGTATCAAAAGACTTGCAAATGAATCTTTAAGGCTGGTGCAGTGTGCTTTACCAACTGCAGCTTTATGGCTATCGTATTATTGATACCCCTCAACTAACTGCGTGGGTGTTGTTTTAAACATTACAAAGCTGTCATAACTAATTACACATGATAGTCTATAGTCCATTATACCCATGGAAATACCCAATTCATCAATCTCCAGTTAGTTTATTTTGGACCCCAGAATTTCAATTTTGAACTACCCATTGTTTTTTCTTCAGTATAGAGGAGTCCTTTGTAGTGTATACAAAAAAAACAGAATCATATGTAACAGTATCTAAGGGGGCAACAGCTAAAGTAACAGCAGATGAATGGTATTGCCAAGCATTTTAAGATGTGTTGGAGCACGGAAAGATTCGGGTGGATGTGTCCCAACTGTTGAAGTAAAAGACAAAGCCAGGAGATCCTAGGCTCAGACTGACTCACTACCTGACCTTGAGACAAGTCAGTTCACCATATGGTGATTCAAGTTCTCCCACCTGGATAGAAACAGGTCCCTCAAAGACTTCATCACATTTGGGATGTCTTTGTGTGTTTATACAATTTTAAAGGAAAAACACTGCTCATTGGTGTATTTATAAAAATGGATGTAATAGTAGAACCCTGGCATAACCTTATAGCTCTGTAGACACACCAGTTACAATCCTGAGCTCAGTGAGAGAATGTCAGGTGAGTAGGCGTCGGTTCTTAAGAGGCCCAGGATTGAATGAGCATGGAAACTGGATTACCCTCTCACCTTTAGTGCAAGAGAGGGTGGTCCCTTCGGGTCTAGGGTCATGTGCACGGTCAGGGGGGTTAGTTAGGTGGGATTGACTCTGCAGCTGCCTGCGTCATACCTGGTCGGTGGATAAATACAGGACACCGGTTAATCATGCCATCAATCCATCACCTTTTCTATAAGCATAAAATCCATCAGTAGAAAATTAGGGAGCAGAAAAAAAAAGAAAATGTAGATCTTCTTTTTCAGTACAAGGGTCAAGTTCCAATGCCATGTCTGCAAACCCAGCTGAAAACACAAGTGATAATGCACAGACTTAATTTAAAGTCATCCTCTGACTATTTCTGCTCACCACTGCAGTTTTAGAAAGACACTACAGTATATTGGATTGGAGATGAATGGTGGGGATACACATTGGCTCTTCTCACTACTGGTAAACACTCGCTTACTTGCATCTGTTTCAGGAACTTCCAAAACTGCTTCAGGACCTTGCAACATCAGATGCCGACCTCCCTTGGAACCGATCCAAGAATCGTTTCACTAATATCAAGCCGTGTATGTATAGCTGTGCATGAGCTAAAAAAAGAAAGCTTAAAGATTCTCTTCTTTTTCTTCTGTACCAATTAATGTGCTGGGAAATATTAACAATATCATTAGCCACAGTATGAATAAATGTACTACTAAGCAACTTGCATGTACAACTAAGCATGTAATTTCATGTACTTTTAAAAGTTCATTCATACACAATCTAAACATCATAAAGCTGCTTTGAACTTCAGTGACATGCATGTGCAAGAAACAACAAACCAAATGGTTTTTTTCCCCCCTTTTTTAGCTTTGAAATTTAAACCAAGAAATTGACCTCTTTAACATTCTTTTCACAAGTTTGTTTCACCCCTTTTTCCCCAGTGTAAAATCTGTCTGTTTCTGTGTTAAAGTTCCCTTCGAGCTTGGTTCAGCGTTTTCCGTGATACTTGCAAAGTGTGCTGCTGGGGATCAATGGAAGATCAGAGTGATTGCGAGGGAGAGTTTTGAGCCAATCCTTAAGATCTTATCCGAGGAGGGAGAACCCTGTCCCTCTAGACACCAGTGCTTCATTTCTCAGTTAATAAGGAAAGAAATGCCTTTATTTTTTTAGGCATTAGTTGTGATAGGAGACCAGGGGTGCATGGCATTCCTTTGGTAATGTAACTGCATTATGTGATATTAACTTTTTGGAACAGCTGCTTCTGTTAATCCACAGGTCCTTGTTTCAGAAACATGTCCTACTGTAGGTTGGAGGAACCAATGGCTCTCATGTTAATTGACCTACATTCAAGTTACTAACTATAATACTGTACATAAACAATTACATCTTTCTTCTTTCTTGCATCTTAAGCCTACCCAAGGACACATTCCTTGTCACTAGGATTAAACTGCAGTGCTGTTTCACATTTATGCTTTAATAAATAGAATACAGAATATAGGAAAAATACGATACTGCATGTACAGTATATTGAATGTGTTTTTAATGTCATTGCCAGGTGGGGTAGTTCAAGAAGTGCATAGTTTTGAAAATATCAGCTTTTAAATAGCAGTTGTAAACATTAATTCAGGAGTTTGCAATTGTCATTTAAAATTGAGGGAATACAAATCCACACTTGTTCTTTTCAAAATATCAACTAAAAAAAAAACCTCCTAACAGTTAATCGTTTTTATCAGTTTGTATATTCTGTATATGCAAATAACATGTAAGGATAGCGGTTAACATACAGTATCCTGCATATTAAAATGCATGACTAGCATTATGTATTTTATTTACTATTTCCGGTATTCAATATAACATATCTATTTCCAGTATTCAATATAACATATATATATTGCAGATAACAACAACAGAGTAAAGCTGATCTCTGAAGCCGGTGTGCCTGGATCAGATTACATCAATGCCAGTTATGTGTCAGTAAGTACACAACTCTTTCTGATTACCAAGAGAGGTAAACAGATTTATTTTCTGTGTTGTCTGTATGCAATTCCCTCTACATTGAGAATAAGGATCTGCTAGAGAAAATAACTGCTTATTGGTTCGATTTTAAGCTCTAAAATTATTATTATTATTATTATTACTTATTTCTTAGCAAATTACAGCATTGTATTTATCAACGTAATATCAAATATGCTTGCAGTTTGACAGCACCCTTTAACATTAAAGAACCATCAAATAGATGTGTCAGTTACACCTAGATAATAAAAAAGACGCAGTCATCATATTGTCAAACCAGTTTAAACAAATGATGTTGTTTCAAACACAACATGAATGATACACAAAAACTGATACAGGTTCCAGAAATACAGTGAATTATGACTATGAGTTGCATAGTTCTTTGTTAATGAGTGTTTGCCTTCAAACAAACCCAGCATGCCTCCCAGCCCAAAATAAACTGGGTTGGATTTACATACAAAAGTTGTTGCTTTGACAATATTAACAGGTTTATAGTTGTGCCTGGTAAAAAGACATGACTATCTTTAATAACTCAGCTACTAAGCTGTTAAAAGTTGTTCTGGGCAGATGTACTATATTTGAGAAAACAATGCGGTAGAATTATTTAGATTGTGGCGGTTCATTGAGAATTAAAACCTGCCTGAACAGCAGTCTCATCCTCTGAGTACAATGAGCAATGATTCCTGCCACACATACACAGCATCTCCTAATGACTTGCATACTGTAATGCAGTACAGTAAATATATACCCATCTGTAACTAAAATGTAGTAAAAGGCCAGCTACCCAAGGCCAAGGCAGAGACCACAGTTGGTGTCCTCAAACCGACCTTCAGTTAGACAAGCCTTGTGGACTTCGAAACTGCCCAAGACTAGCTCACATTTCAAAAATAAAATCCACTGTTTTCCAACATTTTCCCTCACAACAAACTGATATTTGCAGTTGGTCACTGGTATAAAGCGTACGTGGCGGGTGAAAATGTCTTGTTAAACCTGTGACTTCAAAGTAAAGTTACTTGCCTTGAAGGGTGTGACGATTATAGATTGGAATGTTCCACCACAGCCATCTTGTGACATCGGTGTGGGTTTTTCCATTTCAGTTATGTCATCTCCACAACCATCACTCTGGGTATTGTCATGTGTATTTATAACTTAATGTAACTGAATCTGTAGTCATTATAGAGGAAAGGGTGATCAAAGTGTTCAAAATATCATTTAAGTAATGCACAAGGCAGTTAATTAAAGAGCTATTCATTACTACAAATGAATCACCAGCTGGTATTTAATACAGTAAATATTATTAACAAATGTACGTGGGATTAGTTACATGTTGCATACTTTCTGTGTAATTGTTATGAGATATTACTAAACATTTTCCAGATATTTTGGATGTTGGATGTTGTCCAAGCAAACAGAAAGTAACAAAACATTTCTTATGAAAGGTCCTTTTTAAGGGGCCTTTAATTACATAAAGAAATCTGATTGTGTCAATTTACTTGCACCACTGCCAATCAGGAATGCATTTTATACTGTATGCTGGTCACTTGTCTCTATCATAGGGCTATCTTTGTCCAAACGAGTTTATTGCCACTCAAGGTCCGTTGCCAGGCACCGTGGCTGATTTTTGGAGGATGATCTGGGAGACAAGAACCAGAACGATAGCCATGCTGACGCAATGTTTCGAGAAAGACAGGGTAAGTTATAAACAATTAATGAAATAACATAAGACATGCATGGTGTCTTGTTTTGTGAAGTCTTCATTGCTTCGTATTTCAGATCAGATGTCATCAGTATTGGCCTGAAGACAACAAGCCAGTGACTGTATTTGGAGATATTGTGATCACGAAACTAACTGAAGATGTTCATCCAGACTGGACCATCCGGGACCTGAAAGTTGAAAGGGTAAAAAAAACTACATCCTGGTAATCAAGTGTGTTGAATGAACACTATATGAAGGGGGGCATGACAAAGTTCACAAGTACACAACTTCACAAACTAGCACAGTGATTACCTATTGTAAGACTATAGCCCGATTCGCATGGGACTAAAAATCACCATATAAACAGGTGGTTTTGGAATTTTTACTGACAACGGTAAAATTTAGTTCCATGCAAACCATCCATTTCTTTTTATCCCAGATAGAAAGGTGCTCGATTTTCTAACATGAAATCGGGACCTTCTGTAAAACTTTTTACTTCTGTGCGAATCGACCATGTCAGTGTTATGTTAGAATTGATAGAAGCATTTCCGTGGTGTTCTCCTCAAAGCAACACCAGCCTTTGCAATAAACCATAATATAATTTTAAAATTGGTACGATCTGTACTGAGATTCTACAGTTCAGTAAAACACAACGATCAGGCATAACCAAATTGGCGATTGGGCGAAAATACAAAACATAATTGCACACTCTTTTGAACAGTGCATTTGAAGGTATGTATGGAAATACATATCACTCAAAGGACGAAATATTCTAGCCTTTGGAAAAGAAGGTACAGTGAAATTAGTTATTTACACCTGGTTCACTGTTTACAAATCATGCACAAAAGCGCCTTCTTTGGCCACAACATTGCATTTCATTTTCAATTTACCGACTTTTCTTGATGAAAGCTAATCCACGATTTTTAGTCCTGTGCAAATCATACTTATGGTTAACTGTGGAATGTCAACTCATGGTGCAGTGTATAACAGTTTACAGTATGAGACATTTTAGAATTTTGTAACTGCGATTTTGTTTAAATTTAGTATGTTGAACACATATTTGTTTTACAAGGTGTCAGCTTATCGTCCCATTGTTCCTGCCATAGTAGTGCATGCTCTCTCATTGTTTTTCCAGCATGGTGACTGCATGGTGGTACGCCATTTCAGTTTCACTTCTTGGCCAGAACACGGAGTTCCTGAATCGAGCACAGCACTCATTCATTTTGTAAAACTAATCCGTGTAAACAGAGCACATGACAACACAACCATTGCAGTGCATTGCAGGTGAGCTGTCCTCATTTACTAGTTAAAGTTATACCAGCCTTATATAACAGAAGGTTTTCCCCATAATAACCAAACTGAGAGGCAACATGTCATTCCCAGTGAGGTCCTGCTGTAGCCTACTCCTACTGCAAGGAATTAGACTTACTTAGTACTTCAGTTGGCCACTTTCTGAATTGAGATACTCAACTAATCCTGGCTATATTACAAAAACACATTTTTAATTATTGATTTCTATCAGAAAAACTGTTTTAATTTTGGTTCAAATGTTGTATCACATATAGATTTCATCATCAACTGATTTGTACATAAGTCAGGATTTTGCAAAAACATAAGACCACATTTACTCCAGTGTAAGTTTAGCAGGTTTAAACAGGGATTTGTTTCAGGCGTCTGATAAGGTCAGCAGGGCAATTTTGGGGGTTTAGAGTGGGTAGTGTTGTATCACAAAAAGGTTGCATAGGGAAGGGGGAGACAATTTAAATAAAAAGTGTCCAAGCTAGTGGTTTACTGGGGGCAATATGAAGTACATATCTAATCACAAGAGTCCTATATGTTTGTAACTTTCTCTTCAGAGTATATTGAAGCTTATTGCTGTATCTAAAGGAATTCTTGTTTTCATTCCTTCTCTTTTCTGCAGTGCCGGAGTCGGAAGGACGGGGGTGTTTATTGGTTTAGATCACCTTGTACAGCATGTGAGCGACCATGACTTTGTGGACATCTATGGCCTAGTTGCTGAACTGCGCAGTGAGCGAATGTGCATGGTTCAGAACTTGGTAAGAAAACTGCAAACAGTGAGCTTAGTTTACAGTTTATCAGGGGCCCCAAACATGATATGTTCAGACATCTAAGGCTTTAGGCCTGGTCCTGACACTCCTCATGTAAAGATGGGACCTCTGGTCACTATACAACATAAATATGCCTCTCCCCTTAAACATGAGTTAATTATCTGTTCTCAAATCTCACTTTCAAACACATGCTGGTCTTTTTAATGGTATTTTTAATTTTAAAAAAAAAAAGTTTTTTTCTGTGAAATGTATAATCTACCCATCTACCTGCAAAATACATGATCTTTTTACATTACCATTTAAGATATAATCAGACATGTTTACAAGGCCTTGTATGCTGTAAATTAAGAGTATGCAACTTAATTAGCCAAAAATCCATCTTGTTTGTTTTTATGTCAGTACTGTGTTTTATCCTGTCTAGTTATTTTTTAATATGGGTACCCTGCATTTTTAAATTAAGCCATATAACACCACGGGGTATGTGTCGTTGAAGCCGTATTGTGATTATACAATGGCTATGAGATATCACTAAGGCTATGACATCCCACAGTCCATTGAAATGAATAGGAGGAGCATTCTTGCCATTGTATGATATGTTTTACTACTATGACGAATGTGACAGTGTTATATTCCCATGCAGGCACAGTACATGTTTCTTCACCAGTGCGCTCTGGATCTGTTGTCAAGTAAGGGAAACAGCCAGTCTATTTGGTTTGTAAATTATTCAGCACTTGAAAAGATGGACTCTTTGGAAGCCATGGAAGGTGAGTAAAATGTTTCCTAAAATAAACATGGTAAAATAATTCAGTAGCAGTAGGATTTAGGGACAGGGAATTTAGAGAATTGAATTGAATTTAGACAGTGTGTTGTTTCTTAGAATAGCTATGCTGTCTTATTGGATTGCCAGTGGAATATGAAACCTTCCATGTTCAGGTCACTGGATCCATACGCAGCACAGGCTGATGTGAAACATTTCTTAAGTGCAATGGTGGTAGAGGGAACTTCACTAAATAAGGATCTCAGCCCCATTTCTCCCGATGAGATTTATTTGCCGCCATACGTTTTTTTATTGCGTAAATAGAGGATGTTAGTTTCAAAGAACTTCAAAATCACTCATATGAACATGAGGCCTCATCACGAATGTGCTACCAAACTTTTGGTTTGTGCTTATATGTTGCACTGCAATCAAAATGGAGATCCATGCAGTTCAGTCCCTCCAAGGCACATTGGTGATTTTGCAAGTGTGTACAGTAGTTGTCCACAGCATGCCAGATCTGCTTCATGGATAACTACAGTCTACACTTATGGGCATTTATTACAGCCTCACTATAGATCTGGGAAAAGTGCTTGATTTTACAATGCATTGTGTGACCATTGCATGAATAAAAATGTGGGCCCATTGACTCTGAATTTTAAGATTAAGTTGCTGCTTGTGCAACCTGATTAAATATCTAAATATTAATTAATTGATTGTTTTGTTTGTTTAAGGTGACGTGGAGCTTGAATGGGAGGAAACTACAATGTAATTTCTATTTACAAGGAAGGTTGGCTTTGTTTTGGGTTATTTAGGTTTTAAAAACCAGCAACAAAAAAAAGTATGGACACAGGGGCCAAATCTCTGCGAACAGACCTCCCCCTACCCTTCATTCTGTCATCACTGTGCCTTCAGTCTCTTCCCTCAGATCACACAAGACAATACAAGATTATCACATCTTTTTTGCACGAAAAAATATTGTATTTTAAAATTGCATATATTCTTGTACTGCTAATTTAAAATGTCTTTGTATTTCTTACTTCTAATTATTGTATTTCTTGGTAAGATAATGTGAGCCAAACAGGTTTTTGAGGCAGGTTTTTATTGGATTTTTGTTTGTTTGTTTGTTTGTTTGTTTGTTTGTTTGTTTGTTTGTTTGTTTGTGTGTCTGTGTAAATTCCAGGGTGAAGAATATCATGTATTTCTGTTTGGATGTAATGTAAAGGCAATAGTTCTTTTGGCCTCTATGGTGTTGACATTTTTTGTGGATTACTTCCAGTGCTGTCACAATAAACCATATTTAAGTGTACTTTTTTGTACTCTGGATCCACAGCTTTATGTGTCTTAGCAGAACATCCCATGATCTTGAACAGCTGAACTGTCACCCCCAGACACTGCAGGGATTTATCTGCTACTGCAGGGCACACAGTAGCTCTTCAGGGGCACATATGGGCTATTAAAATTGGCTTCTCATTGTCAGCTTTAACCTAACTTCATGGACCATCTGAGAGCTTACTCTACAAGCTGAAAGTTCCTGAACTTTCCTGCATGCTCTGTTGTACTTTGAAATAGGGGGGCTATGTTTAAACTTATCACTCGTTTTAAATAAACCACTACATCTCAGTGATGCAATACAAACAAATAAATAACTTACAACAAAGAGATTAAATAGAAATTACCAGATTTACAAAAATAAAAGAAACAGTCATACACTAAGAGACAAATGCATGTTTGATTGTTAGTACCTTGGTACACAAACAGTCCTATTTTAATTATCTAAACCATGGCAGTATTTAGATCTGTCTCTGCTCTGCCTCTAATTGAATAGGCTCGTCGTGACATTTTTAGCATAGAAAATGATCTTTGGAAAGCTCCGTGGTAGTACCCATAAGTCTGTCTGAGTTCAAACTACAATCTATTCAGATATAATAACAGCATGATAATCTTCATTGTGGGGAACTAATTGATGTTATATTGCAAATCAACCGCCACGATTTAGTTATAAAACAGTCATATCTAGACGGTATATGTTTAATATAATAGGAAAGCATGGAAAGACCTTTTTAAGAACTTTCATTCTCCTTTAACAATACATTTTCTTTGGGAGGTGGTTTGGTTTGGTGGAATTAGAGCAAATCAAATCCTGGGTTCAATTGTTGCTCAGTGCTGACTCTGTGGTTGACTCTTACAAAAGAGAAAGATGAATCAGTACATTTTTCACCACACACAGTGATGTGAAGTCCATACAAAACTTTGTATTATGACCAGATAAACTGTTTTAGTTATGCCGCACCAGTAGTCTACATGTGTTTGTTGTGTCAATGGGGCATGACAATGTTTCATAATATATATCACTAGAGATAATAAAAGTAAAAATGTGCTTTGCTTTAATATACAATTGCTTTATAAAAACAAAGATGGACATAAAGGGATATCTTGACATCAGATATCTTAGAAAAACAAATCCAATATCCAGAGTGTTTACATTTCTACAAATTCCTATCAGTGTATCTTTAAATATAATTACATTCAAGAGAAGATATATTTAAATGCTTATGCAGAGTATCTTATCACAGATACACATTTTTCACTGTCTGACATTGAAGTTCATGCAGTATGTTCAGCCCTTTTCCAATCTCAAGGTCAAAAGCATTGATGGTAATGTACAGTGAATGCTGATAGCAACCTTTACAAGAAGGAAAGTGGCACATTGAAAGTTTTCAAGCATCTATGCTCTGCATTATATGTACAGTACCACACGTGTCTACCTAAAGTAGTTTAGACTTGTATTTAAAATTAAAATTGCATTTGTTTAAATTATAACTGGAGCACTTGGTGAACTTTAACATGATGTCAACAGGTTTGTAACTGCTTGTTTTCTTTGTGTGTCTTCAGAGTCGATTCCCAAGTTACTTTGTTCTAAAACCAGCTACAACCCTCCTACACAGTGTGAGAGTGTTTATAACATGCCTTGGTGGTTGGAGTCCATTAGAAGCCATACTGAGCGCTGTAAACATAATGAGTGACTTTAAACTGTTGGAGAAAAAGGAACCAAAAACCTTTCATTTACACTTCCCTCAGATATGGGACACTGAGCTAACTTTGAATCAAATTTCTACAAAATCTTACAAATTCTATAAAACATTACACTAAAAAAATTCGCTGCACACTACTTACATCTGGTAGTGTATTGTATTGATGTCTACCGATACTGAAAACATTCGGCATAAAGGTATGATACAGTAGTAAAACACACAGCTGTGCAAGAATAAAGCTGTTCTTTCTATCTATCAGCATTTTTCACCATCCAGTTGGTGTTGTTAGTTAATTATTATCAAGCTATACTTTCATGATACAAACACATATTGTTTGTCTTCACAGGCCAGTGCATGTGTATTTTAGCTCCATATCCACACTAAGCCAACTGCAGTTTAACGCGAGGTCCTTATGAAAATGGACACAGTGTTTAGCTGAACTGGTTTTATATGGAAAATGCATCAAATCCTCTGAAATCGCTTCAGCAGCTGACGCAGCAGAATAGGTCCATTGAAGACATAAAGAAGAGGCCAGTGTCATAGATAGGCAGTTGTCAATCCCAGGAGAATTTGTAATGTATAAATGAGCACTCAAAATTATAAACGGTTCCAACAGAGGACTATACAGAGAGGGGTTGAGAATGTAAGGGCAGAGGTAGGGCACAAGTGGAACAGGTATCAGTTTATACACACATTGATGATATGTTTGGTTGTGGAGACCAAGCTGTACCTTTTTTAGCACACAGTATTATTAATGTTATTGACAGCTGTGACTAAGAAAATACCACCAATGTGTCTTGGTTTTATTTTCTTTTATTGGCAGTGTTTTGAAGCTGCAACAGTGAATTTTACATAATGTGTTCAATATGAAACCAGATAGTTCGAAATCAAACCATTACAGAGTTCCCTTAATTATGGTATGCAACCTCCTATAAGCTCTTTAAAAGTGAACTCTAGGGAGGCTGCATGGAGAGGCTTCTGCCTTGCCTCCCAGTAACAGTGTTTTCTACTGAATTGTCTGTACCGTGATTGGGCAGGTTTCTCAAACCCATTGCTTTGTCAGTTAAAGGATCAAGTTATTGTGCAGAGGTGTCCATTTGTCACTGCAGGCCCTGACGTAGGCATTAGGGCATCTGCCATTTAAACCTCTATGCCATAACTACCCACAACACAGAAACTGGAGAGCTGAAATGAAATCCTCTTTACCATCCCTGGCTGCTCTGCAGTGTTTGCTTTGCAAGGTGGTACAGAGGGAGGGGTAACTTGTAACATGAACCGTGCAGAACAAAACGAAATGCTATTAAGAGTAAACAGGAGACATAGTATTAAGACAAAATGCAAAGCTCATTTCAGTTTTTAACCCATCAGGTTTTTAAACATGGCAATAAAGGCTCTGAGAATGCGTGCAATGCATGGGAGGGCTATGTTAAGACCTGTGTGTGCGCTTTGATATATTACTCATCACCATACTTAAATACATGTGATCTTTGCACTTATTGATTTACACATCCGTTTCCAAGTCCTAGCACATCCAGCTCAAATGTTTGACAGCCTTGTAAACATGTTTTTTTTTTCTTTTGCTACACTTTGTATTTTGTTTTTCCATTAGGGTGATATTGATATTCTGCCTCATTAAAGTTTATGTTTGAACAAAAACGTATTTAGAATTTAAACATAATTTTGACACAAAAAGACTAAACATATTTTGATTGATAAATTGAATTATTCCTTCATTAATGACATTACTGGATGTATGGTAGTTTTACTATATTTTTACTGTAACAGCAGCGAAAATACACTATTATTATTATTATTATTATTATTATTATTATTATTATTATTATTATTATTATTATTCCATCTGCGTGATCAAGACAGCAAGATAGTGACCTGTTCAAAAATCATAAAGAAGATAGACAAATAGATAAATGACAAATAATGCTATAACACCACATTTTGCACTATTAATAAGAATCAGGAATGACTTTAAAAGCGACAGGAAAGGAACACGTCGTATAAAATTGTACATTGTATAAAAAGTGAAAGTAAACTGCAAATCTGGTTCTGCAATAGAGAAGTGTTTCAAACACGTGTAATCCAATTAAGCAGTGTATTATGTTGTCATGTGCGCAATTCACAGCGTGCCGTTATGCACACCAGTCTAAGCAATAGAGGATATTTAATTGCCTCCAGTTACATTTTTTTTCAACAGTGCAGTAGGAATCCATTTGTCCGAAATAAATATTGTTGGCACCTGTTATCAGTTTGAAGTTACGTTTCACCTTTCATAGAGAGGTGTTAACGTGTAGTTTTGAAACAAATGGTTCTCCACTAGTTGTCGTACCCCTGCAGACGCATTAAGCTCAGATTTAGAGTTTGATGCGCTGCGACAGCTAAAAGTTGGATAGAGTTTCAGCTGCTACTATATATATAAACCGAGTGACTTGTGTCATTGCGCTATTTAAATGACATCGCCGGGGTTCCTCTGCTGGTTTGGATCACTCATGTCAAACACATACCTAGTACAGGCCGCAAGAGCACCATGATGGATCTTTTTGAGACCAACGCTTATTTTTTCAATGACCTTCGCTATCTGGATGGGGATACTGGACCTTTGCAGCACTTGGAAATGGCAGAGGTGTCTCCCTTGTACCAAGGGAGTGATGGCACCTTGTCACCAGGGCAGGAGCAGGTACCATCCGAGACTGGTGACAGCAGCGGGGAAGAGCACGTCTTAGCACCCCCGGGGCTCCAACCTCACTATGTGGGGCAATGTCTGATTTGGGCTTGCAAGACCTGTAAAAGAAAATCAGCCCCAACTGACAGGAGAAAAGCAGCAACTCTTCGAGAAAGAAGGAGGCTTAAAAAGATTAATGAAGCTTTTGAGGCTTTAAAGAGAAAAACGGTGCCAAATCCAAGCCAGAGGTTGCCAAAAGTGGAGATTCTACGAAGCGCTATAAATTACATTGAGAAACTTCAGGACCTTTTACGTACATTGGATCAACAAGAAAAGTTGCAGGGAAATGTGGACCCATTTAACTTCAATCTGAAAGATCAGCACGTAAGAAAGATAAACAGCGTGTTGACTATTCCTATTACATATTAATATTTTGTTAATGGATAATGTTATGTGACAAGTGAGATTGAGCGACAAAAAAAGCGTAACTTTCAATGTTTCTTAAGTACATTATTTGATGATTATTTCAGATTAACGTGATAAACCATTTGTGGAATTGTGAAGAACTGAGTCCCAGCACACGACCTTTAACTAGCATGCAAATTTAACTTCAGCTGTTGTTGCAACAGACACATTGTATACCTTTCTGTTTGTAGGTACCCGGTGCAGAGTTCTGTGGAAGAAGCACCTGTCATTCTAACTGGCAGAATCTCTCCGATCATTCCAGTTTAGCCGGCAGTAACCAAAGAGAAGGTGAGTACTAGTGCACAATAGTGCAGCAGCACAAAGTACGTATCACCTTGATAAGTTAAAACACTTGTGCGTTTTCTAAAAAGAAGGCTTCAAATAACAGAGGTTAATTTTAGCGCTATTAATGTCCCATAGTTATGTCTTGCTATTCAGTAATATATAGATACTTTTGTTTTATAACAAATAACTCAAACAGGGGGTCCTACAGTATATACCGTATCAAATTTCTTAAACACATCTAATCGTTAAATATAAGCATGTCTCTAAATCAGTTATGTGAGTTAGCGGGGGGGGGGGGGGGGGGGGGGGGGGGGGGGTGCTATATTTGAACAAAGAGCTCAGAAATGCAGCAGTAATAGTTTTAGAATAACACTTTCTTCTTACTGATTTTAATTTTAGGATCTGGTGTTGAGCCTTCAGCTTCCAGCAGTCTGCGTTGCCTTTCTTCCATAGTGGACAGTATTTCAAGCGAAGAGCCAAAAATGAGCTACAGTGAAGAAGCCGCTGAGAAATGAACTCTTATGGGATCAACTTTTGATCGGGGACATAAAACGCATTTTACATTTCCAGGGCCCATTTGAATTGATTCCCTCTGACATTGTCGTTAGTGGCAAGCGTTGCTTCCACTTGGCAGCCGTCTGTACTGCTCGCTTACTTGCGTGTTGAAGTTAACAGTTCATTCCTTGAATGATTCAGAAGCAAAAACCCAAGTGGCTTTTTTTAACAAGTCATGCAAGAAGTCGGTGTGTTTGTGTTGTAAATATCAATCATTTCTTAACATTTTGTAAGAACTAAAAAAACGCTTTAAATATTTTGTATTTAAGTAATGTAAGTAAATAAAACATATTTATACTATAGTGTGTTCATATTGAATATATATATATATATATATATATATATATATATATATATATATATATATAGTCCTGTAAAAAGTGGGTCCTATTCACAAAGCTTGAGTAAGAGTTTTGTTAAATGAATTTGATAAACTAATTTAATGTGTTTTGTTGTAGGCAGGACATTGATGCGCAGACAAGGTCAACTCTGTGCCTTTATTGTTATTTAAAACCTTTTAAATCTCAAAATCACATTAAAAAAAACGTTCAATCTTCTGATTCCCTTTAGTTTGGCCTTTTTAATGTTATAGCAGCTTAGAAAGTCCGGTGGCCAATTGTCATGTGTTAATGCCTTACGATGCAACTTCCTGAGTGGTGGATGAAAGTTATAAAGCTTCTAATAATATCCCAACTTAGTTAAAACGTTTCTATGAATACAGCCAATTCATTTTTAGTTTTTATTTATTTTTTTTAACATGAGAGCTTTAACTTTTCAGTTAGGCTACTCGTGTTCTACAGTTTTAAAGTAAACATTCATTATATCCAGTTAAGCTGGTCGGCAACATTCCCAGTTGTGCTGATTGAGCCTGTGACTGAGAAGGTGGCACGACTGTCTATAAATAACATCAGAAGCCTTTTCTTTTTCGATTCCTTTATTCCTCGCAAAAAGTCCCACAAGTGGTTTGCCTTATTATGGTAACCCCCTGCTAAAAATTCGTCTATTGTTAGATTAACTCTACAGCAAATAGTCACAGCGGTGAATGTATTACCCATGCTGTCGTTGTCGGACCTAGTGTGTTTGACACCCCACGACGCTCATGGTGAGCCCACACAGACTGATGAAAGAATGTGCTGTATTTACCTGGCACGGATGCAAGGCGGATTCCTCGCGCTACATAACACAGATCACAGTCCACATCATGTAAAGCAACTGCATTAACGCCCAATTAGGTCTACACCCACAGTAAATTACAAGAAATGTTAGTCATGCAGGCACATTTATTGTACTGCATAGGCCTATTTTACGTTTTACAAACTTGACACCTGATGTAGCCTAAGACAGTCATATGTTTCTTATTCCTATCTACGGAGGAATCCAATACATGTCATTTAAAATGCAGGTGATTGGGAACGATGTTATTTGCGGTACTTCATATACTGTACCAAAGGTCTAGTTGGCTGGTTGGATGGCTTAATTGAAATCGGTTCGATCGTGGTCGGCGGCTGATGGAAATAAACGCGACTTATTTCAAATCGTTCAGCTCCATCCCACCGGCAGATGGAAAAAGGCGTTTATGACTGACTGTTTTGAGCAGACAGTGTGTTGATGCTAGAAACTTGATTGTGCAACAGTCGGCGCAATTATTTTCTTAACAAATTTGCCTAAGTGTACATTAAGCTAACGGAGTCGTTTAATATAAACTTAATTATATCATGCCGAGAGAGAGTAGTGTAGTCTAGGGTATAGGCAGGTAAACAGCGTTTACCCACTTAAAATTTGGGCAATGTAGCATTTAGCCACTTCTCATATAAGGGATACAGCGTTTACTCACTTCTACTATTCTGTGATTTGCAAATCCTGGGTTAAAGACAAGAAATTTTAACGGTGAGCGTGTGTTTGCTGTGTTGTTGCTGACAACCGAGACCCCTCTCAGTCAGATCTGTGGCGCGAGCAGGGGGGCGTGTCCGTTTGAGTGTGTGAGTGTTCTGCACTGCAGTGTAAAAGTGGTTTGTAAAAGGTACTAGTATGCACACAAAGAAATATTGGGTGGGTGGCCGGATTATGTATAGTTTTTAAATACCATCTACAATGGGGGGGCTCTTATTGACTGAGGGCTAATAACAATGCCTGTTCATGTTTATCTGTTCAATCTGTTCTACTCCACCAAACGACAGTTTACCCACTTTTTTATTTACCACTACACCACCGCTGAGAGTCTTTCAGTCCATGATGTTCTTGAGCTTGGGAGTTGGTCTCTAGTAGCCTGCCATTGATATTAATATATAGCACAGGCTAGTGTCTTTATAGAAAAATAAACTAATAAAATCCAGTGACATTACAATGAATTGTGACTGCAGATTTATCTGTAGCCTTTATCTGAATAATCAGACTGGACCCTGCCATATTAATACAATGACTCACCAGGCTTATCCTTTTTCTTTAATAATAAATTAATCAAGGCTTTTGCACTCTTAAATTAATACTAGTACATTTTACAGGGTATTAAAATACACATTTCAAAGTAATTTGATTCCTCATTTGGGCCTCCTTATCAACACTTCAGAGAGTATTTCAATGAAACTGGATATAACATAGTTACTATAAAAGATTGCATTTTCTTTTTGTATTAAATGATCATTTCCCTCCCACAAGTGACCTGTGCAGCTCAGGTTAACATGTAAGTCTCCCCCCTGAAAATCCTGAATGTGTTTGCAATTTAACTGTTTGTGTTTGATATTAATAATGATAATCTTTACCTGAGTCCAAATCCAAAGTCAACACACACTTGTTAGGCCTCCAGGAAAGCCAATAACCTGGTCAAGATAAAGTAGTCGCTTGTGTAATCCAGTCTATTTCCAAGGGATTTGGGTGCAAAGTTATCCGCTTTTAACCTAATGAAAGTGATTTTGTACTTAGTGCCCATTAAGTTGATGCCAAGCTTTTTCAGATTCATTCCTTCACTGCTAAGAATCTGGCTCCCAGAGTTCATTGCTAAGGATCTGGCTCCCAGAGTTCAGCCCGTATTGCCTAACCACTCTCAGATATTTGTTTTGCTTTGCAAGTGGATCTTATGAGAAACTGCTTTCAGGTTAAATGAAGGCATCAACGTGACAAGAGCCCCACCACGCTTAAAAAAGATTGCTGGGTTTCAAATATTCCAAAAAACCTTCACCTTTTAAGCCTGCATCTTTTCAGACACCAGTGCATTTATTTTATTGAATAAAAGAAAAGTCAGGTACCGGTATGCACTGTAGATATGAAAATAAGATTGTGAAGTTTCTATTGGTAGCACAAACTTAATTTTGAGAAATACCACAAATTCATTGCTACATTTTGTATCTTCTTAGTTTTAACAAAAATAAATAAATAAATACAATGACATGCTTATAAGAAAAACAGACATTTAATGAATGCATTTTATGACAGGGTAACCAAATGGATTTTCATATTCAATACAAAATAATAAACTAAAATGTAATTAAATAAAAAGCATTATTTAGTAAGATATGGGTGCAGTAGTACGCTAATAACACTCAATATTCCCTCGTTTACACTCACTGTATTAATTTTCTGAAATAACAGAAAAAAAATAATATGATACAGAATTGCACACAATATCATGATTCAGAAGTACTCTATATCTAACTTAAATGCATTAGATATTTTATTCTGTGTGTGTGTGCGTGCGTGCGTGCGTGCGTGTGTGTGTGCGTGCGTATTAGGATTAGAAGTTGTCCGAGCAGCACTGGTTTGTCTTGGTTAACAGAATAATTAAGGGCGGCCCTGCCCCTTATACAGTACCTAACACAGTACTAATACAGTCCAATACAGTACTGGCTGGAGTACAAACCTGTGTGGCTACAGCAAGATATAATAAGGCTTCTGGTGTTTATTCTGCACACTTAACCTTTCATAGCTGTCATTAGCAATGTATCATACCATTTTGTGATTGTATATTTGTGACTTGTGTGCTATAAGACCTACTGTTATTGCCCAACCCACCTGCAGCAGGAGGCCCATGTGGCCCCTTTAAAACCACTGTAACTCATCCATGCCATTAATCTGTACAGAACATGCTGCTTTACAGATTGATAACATTGTATTGTTGTTGCTTCTCGTCAGGCAATCGTGTCAAACTAGAAACAGGAGCTTCACAGACTGATGACATGTTATTGTTATTGATGGCTTCTGGTCATGTAAACATGGCAATCAATTGTTAGCTAAGGGTTAATTTATTATTATTATTATTATTATTATTATTATTATTATTATTATTATTATTATGATAATGATGACTTGAGATATTAACTATATTAAAGGCGACCATTCTACATAAAATATTAATTATAATTGCATATTATTTTATTTTAAAGTATTTTGCCTGGGGGTATTATTGCTTTGTCTTTATTACACCACGTTTGTTTTTTTTTTTTTACAATGTAAAGGTTGTAATTATAAAAAAAAAAAGAAAACGAAAAGAAGGAATCATAATCGATACATCTGGGAATATGCAATGCAATATACTTGTGCCATGTGCTTGTTTAATCTCGGGTTACAATAGCAGTAGCGAGCAGGTATTCTCGTTCTCCGGAGCAGATCACAGTCAGTTGGCTTTGATCTCCTCAGTAGTCCCGATGGCCAGAAAGAGGCCAATGTCTTCTTCAGCTGTCCCCTATACAAACTCTGCCTGCAATTCAGTGGCAGCTACTAAAATGTTTTCTTAGGTGTGCCGGGTTCCCAGAGATGTAAGCAACCAAACGTTTTAACACGTAGTGAGCAATATCCGCCTTGCATTGCTAGCCTGTCATCGCACTGCCTTTTAATAGAAATAAAAGTTGATGAAGAATCTTGTAGGCCTACAGTATTAGTGTTATTCACATTATAAGAACAAGGGGAACATCATGAATTCAGATTGAGCGACTAATGTTAAACTACTGTTTTGTGAGAAGGTTTGTAATTTACAGTATAGTTAATAAATTGGTTGTTATGTAATTTACAGAAATAATTAGCCCTATGTTGGCATCAAAGGACTACATTAAAATATATATATGTGTGTGTGTGTGTGTGTGTGTGTGTGTTTTTTTTTTTGGGGGGGGGGGGGGGTAGGTAATCAGGCATGTATATTAAACACATGTTATAAAACGGTTTATGCTTTATTAAGTATCAGATAGTCAAACTTTTACTGATTGCGAAAAATGTGATTAAAACCAAAGGGTGACCGTTTTTGTGAACTTTTTAAAGAACCGAAAATGCAGAAATAAATATATTTTTTATCACTTGAAAATATAATGCGCAGACAGCTACAATATTTTAATTAAAGTTCGCCTAACAAATTAAGCGTCGTTAATGATAGAACTGTACATAATAAACATAATTAATAATAACAATAATAATAGAAAAGTCGCAATAAGTAACATTTCAAATAAGCAGTTTTTTTTTCTTTATGTGTATTTGACATGGTTTCAAAGCATTTCTGTTTTGTGGCTCTCCGGGTGCGTTTTAATTGCACTCTGATCTTATTTTCATCACTTGAATTCCCAGTTCGTTTCCCACCAGCACTAACTCTCCTCGCTCGCCCATCAGCTAGCCTTGTAATGTAGTGATGTTTCTCGGGTGTTACTTCGTTCCAGCCATGCGCTTTGCCTTAAGAGAAGGGATCGGTTTACAATAGATATTTCCAGTCCACAAAGGGATGCTGTACACAAGGGTTAGTTTGAAAGAAAACATAACGCTAACTTTTTTTTAATACCAGCTAATGGTAGGCTACTGTTCACTATTATGTACTGTAAACATACAAGGTGTTATAAACGTCTTTTTAAGTGGTTCCCAAATAGACTACGGCAGCGTAAACATTGAGTCTAAGATAAAGATAGAAAGACAGCGACTGAATTATAAATGGATAGATAGTTCAAGACTAGCACAATGTTTGTGTGAAAAACAGGCCTTCTGTGCAAAAAAAAAAAAAAAAAAAAGTTATACCAATAATAAACAGGGTCTTAAGTTAAGAAATGTAAACACAAAATGTCCTGGCAACGATTTCCTTTCCTTTGGTCCATTGTAATGTCCATCAGGATTTTGTAAAAGGATGGCACCACCTCGGTGAAATCCTGCTAATGGTTTCATTACCAATTTAATGATCACTTGACACTTGCAATGATCCGTTGGAGGTTTTTTGGAGCAGTGTCAGTCACTGCACTGTGTGAATTTGCTCAGTTTGTAATTTTACACTTTGCATCACAGCTGGGACAAATCTGTAACGGTGCAATTTGTCTCGACCATAAAAATGAGCAAACCTTGGAAAGCTGAGGAAAAGCATTGCTTTACTGTTTGGTTTGAAAAAATATCAGGTCACAGCAGCAGTTAAATCTTACAAATATATTTTTTATGGGGGTACATTCCCTTTTATTTAGGCAATGTATAATTATATTGCATAGCATGTTTTTATCATAAACTTCCTAAGAAGAGGAATTACATAATTGATACATTCAGGTGTTTGGATCAACCCAAAAAGTTATACATCTAATAATACATATTTTAATTAAATAAGAATAATTTATATTCACATATGGTTCATTATTGTATGTAGCTACATCATTTAAAAAAAGCACACCAGTGGTAGCTATTTAAGTTAAAAAAAAAAAAAAAAAAAAAAAGCATCAAATAAAATCCTACACTATGGGTGAAAAATGTATTTATTAAAAAAAAAAAAAAAACACATAAATGTTCTCAATGTTGTTCATTGCAATCAACAAACAAAGATTAGACTAGTACATATATTAAATAAATACGTGATTTTAAGCAGATAGATTGCCTGAAAATGCAGATGTGAGAACAAAAACAGCAGGGTGTGTGAGCTTAAAACTGGGAGGGGGAATTTTCTCATCCTTCAAGTGGGCGATGGGATATGCTAATTAACAGCTGGCCAATGTGGGCTAGCTACTCCTGCCTTGGATATATAAGAGGCCCCTTGGCTGCAGCAAAGACACTTCACTCATTACCTAGCTTATTAAGAACTTTCCTGTTGACTTCACACTGAAAACTTTCACAGCCTTCATCTTTGAGCAATCTTGTGAAGGAACTCCAGAAGTTTTCTACCTACAGCAACCAGCAATGGAAATCTCAGACAGCTGCCACTTTTCCCCATCTCAGCTGTTTCATGATAGTTCTTGCATGCCTTCCCCAGAGGGCTCAGAGTTCATCGATGACTTTGAGCACAGGCTGGCCGGTCTGGAGGACCTTCAAGGGTCCGACGAGGACGAGCATGTGAGAGCCCCCCGTGGCCACCACCAAGCTGGCCATTGCCTGATGTGGGCTTGCAAAGCTTGCAAGAGGAAGTCAAGCACAGTGGACCGCAGAAAGGCAGCCACCATGCGGGAGAGGAGGAGGCTCAAGAAGGTCAACCAGGCGTTTGAGAAACTCAGGAGGTGCACCTCGGCTAACCCCAACCAGAGGCTGCCCAAGGTGGAGATCCTGCGCAACGCTATCCACTACATTGAGAGTCTCCAGGACGTCCTGAGAGACCAGGTGGAGAACTACTACAGTCTGCCTGGACAGAGCAGCTCTGAGCCGGGCAGCCCCAATTCCAACTGCTCTGATGGAATGGTAAACATTTTTTTTTTATATCATATTCAATGTGCTGAAGGGAACTGGAAATGAGTGTATATAATGGAATTGTGATTAGATTATGTACTCTAAGGCTTTGGGTTGAATACAACATAATATTAGCAGAAGCAGGATACCATCACTTACTGCATCGCCTTAACAATCCACTAAATTGTGTCTTATTGCTAACATGGTTTTACCTCTAAAATACACTGAATTTCAATAAGAAGTCCAGAAACAACTCATGTCTCTATGTGTACTGTAATTTATGATTTTTTTTTTTTAATCCAGTCCAGAGGAATACTTTCTGGAAACTTCTAGTTGCCCCAATATCCATTAAAGTGTGCCCCACACAATGCTTTTTAATAGATGGGGGTGGGGGAGGGGGGGTAATGAGTTTCCCACCACTAGACATTTTATAGACTAATAAAGGAGTAGAAAAACTGCACCTAACTGAAGTCTGGTGAAGTCTACATGCTGATGCATTTTTTCCTGACTGCATTTTCTATCCTGGTGCCAGGATTTTCACGCATATTTGATCTGGGAAAGCATCATCTTGCAAAAACCGGTGTAGTTTCCACTGACACAATCAATTTGCCATGCCGAATGCAATGCGTATTACTGGTGGTGCTTTTCTATGGCGCCGATAAGCTGAGAAGTTTTCTGTTGTTCTCTTAAACATTCATCATTTACTGTATCTTTTGTTTCTAAAGGAGTGCAACAGCCCCGTTTGGTCACATAGAAACAGCTACTACAGCCACGAGTTACAGAATGGTAAGTTCCTGTGGCATCATTCTTGAATCTTTTTTTCATTTCCAGCACAATCCTACTGTAAATATTAATTGCTTGATTCAATTTTTTTATTTAATATAAATATTGTTATAGAAACAGTTGCATGAAAAAGATGAATGATTTGAAACTAATTACCATATGTCCCTAACACCTGAATAATTCCCTCTCAAAGTAGCTTTCACTAAGGAAACTAATATATAGTACATTATTTTATCTTGGGCCCTTCAAACTGCAAGAAACAAAGAAACGGCTGGGCCTATGACTCTGCTGTACAGTGTATTACAGTACTGAGATATTATTAGAAGTAGCTGTGTATGTGCAGTAGAGGGTATTTGCGTGCATAATCAATGCACTTCCTAGGTGCTGTTTGGATTGGTTACTTATAGTGTTTTCTGTTTTCCCGCTCAGTGTTCCCCAGTGAGAGAGGCCCTGCTGTGTCCAGTTTGGAATGCTTATCAAGTATAGTGGACCGCCTTTCCTCATCCAATCAGTGTGGTTTGGCTGTGCGAGACAGCAGCAGTGCCCTATCACCTACCAGCACTGACTCCCTACCCAGCACTCCAGGAACGCCGCCCACAAAACCTGTTTACCATGTGCTGTGAACCACTGAGAGCCCCTCTAACAGATATTAATATATTAAATAAAGAGGCCAAGAACATCAAGCATGCAGGCTTTATATACTGTATATAGGGACCCCATTCAAAGTGTATATATGTAACTATGCCATTCACTGTATACTTTTTATACTTAATTATACATATTTAATTGAACAACTGTACTTGCTAGAGAAACTGCTGAATCCAGTTTTTTATTGTATTTTTCTTTTCTAAAGTAATTAATACATTGTATTTAAATAACTTGTGTACCAGTTTGTTATGTTTATTCTGTGTGTTGCCTATTAAAAATAAATACATATGCATACAACTAAAATGCTTGCTATGTAAAGAAAGCTATTAGGTCACACACAAAGTAGAAATATACCAAGTGATACCATTCCACTGGGTCATATTACTTTAGCTATATAAAGCACTGTTGGCTAATTTCATTTATAATATATAAATATATAGACAACTAAAGGATCCATTATTTTCTTAGTTTAGGCATTTAGGTGACTCTTCTAATTGTGTGTGAGTGTGTGTGTGTGTGTGAGAGAGAGAGAGAGAGAGAAAGAGAGAGAGAGAGAGAGAGAGAGAGAGCCTTATGGGTGCGTGCATTTGTTGGTGAAGCAAAAGCTGCATTTCATCAGCACTTAAGGAATGTTGTTTTGAGCAAATGGTCTCAATCCAACATTTGCTTCTGAAGCGTTAGAGAAAGAGAGGAAGGGGAAGAGAGCTTCAAAGCCTTTGCTGAAGCCTTTGGGACCTGTTGACTCCGTTTCCATCACACTATTCAAGCTGTACATTATAAAGCAACTCCGGTAATGTTTCCCCTCCCCCTCCCAAATACCTATTGGTGAATTCCTTTGCACTATAACCATTGCTGAGATGAGAGAATCATGTTTTTCTTTTACCTTGTCCAATCTCTGCAGCAAGAACGTGGATAAAGCTACAGATCAGCCTGTGATTCACTAGTTGCCAAGCTTGACAAACTTCAGTGGTTTCATTCTGTCCTGCGGTTTCAGCACTTGACAAGCTGGAGCAATTAAACTGGCTTCCTAGCAGGTCCATAAGAGAGCTAAATTGTTTGACAGCTTTTATGAAGGGCTAAGGGACATACTGCCTCCGTCTGACAGCCTGTACAGTAGATGGCGCTGTGTCAGCCTTTATGTCTGAAGGTTTTAACCCACCATGTGATGTCTTCAATACTATAACCTGCAAGATCATATGTGGGAGGAATCCCTGCATCAGATTAATAGGGTACATCTGACAAAACAGTACTTTGAAGGCATGTACAAGGTATGTTGGGAATGAGCAGAGATGGCGTCATAAAATGTGAAACATGTAATTAGGACAGGAAATATCAAATGCCTGCAGCACACACAAATAGCATTGTATGAGTGGATCATTATTACACATCATTCTAGTGTTAATGCAGTTCTAATGACTGAAGTCATCAGTGTTTCTGCACAATGCCCTTGTGAGTATGCCTCAAGTCTACTCTTCTTAGGGGGCGAGGCAGCAGTTCAATCACCAGGCCTATTAAACCATTAGCTGTTCTTTTTGAATGTCTGAAAAGCAGAGGTGCACAGATCTGCTCCTCAAGGTCCAGCATCCTCCAGATTTTCTAGCTGTTAGTAATTAATTATGTGATTAAGACCTGGAAGGAGGTAATTGGTCTAATTAGGTAAGTTAGGGTACAAGTGGAACATAGATCGGGAGGGTTCAGGGACCTCCAGGACTCAAATTGTGCACACCTGCTGTAATGGTTCCAGGTGTCAGCTGTGATAAATTCAGTGGTGGTGTTATAATATTGTGATGTCCATTGAAAAGAAAGTTGAGAGCGCCAAACTCATTAAACACGTGACCTCAGCTGGATTCTACCCTGGACCTCGAGAGGACCACCTAGCCCCCTCTGCTGTTAACTAGATGCAATGTATCACCCTGCATGAAATAACTTGCCGAATAAACAACAAAGCAAGAAACAATGAACACAGGAACGTTCTTTTGAATATGTGACACAAAACAAGTAAAAACAAAACAACAAACAAACTTAATATCAAACGTAACATAAATCGAGCCTAATATCTCAGGTGTGAAATGTACTGTTATTTTCGTGATTATTATTATTATTATTATTATTATTATTATTATTATTATTATTATTATTATTATTATTATTAAGTTACATCACACAGCACAGATGGCAGATTATTCCAATTAAAAACATCTGATTTGCGTTAGTGTCTTTTTACAGCTCCCCCTTCGCTAAAGTTGTAGCCGGTATTTAAAAAAAAATATATCTTAACCAACAAGTAGGGGGCAGTAACTCCCTTAAAACGTCTGAAAACAATCCGAACCAATTCATCACTGTCAACGCTACAGCTGGGGCCATTTGAATTTGAGAGCTGAATTCATGGGAGAGATTGAGAAGGTCAGGTACAAACAGCTGACTGCAGTTTAGTCTTAAGAAATAAAGCCGTTCATGCTGAATTCATGCATTTAGTTCCCGACATGCATGATCAGATATGACAGGACTCAAATAGAACGTGCAGGTGGTGATCTTTGAATTTCAGTGTATTTGACAATTGAAACCTTCTAAGATGCAAGCAGGTCCTACATCTTTTGGAAATTAAGATTTCAAACGGACTTAATCACAGCAAGTAAATTAAGAACCTGTTTATTGTGATAGTCACGTGATTAATGGCAAACTTTATTGCAACTTCTATTGGATTCTTATTGGCGTACTCTGGAAATGGCCTGTAAACAACGCATTATAAATGGCTGCTCTTTAAAATACATGCCAGTAATTCAAATATAATTATGTAGGACCAACACATTTTTTCCACTGAATTCATATAAAGCAAGCTTCTATTCAAGATACGCGCAATTCTTATATTGGTGACATTTTACAATGTGTGCCTATTAATGATATATTTGTTTATTTGCTTAGCTTTAATTTAATATAAATTATTAGCTTATTCATGTTCACTTTTATTTAAATCACAGGCACTATACATGTTTTGGCTTGATTTATACTGACTCAGTTTCACCACTAGATGGTGCCCACAATGCATTGGTTTCTAGCTCATCCTGCTTTATTATTATTATTATTATTATTATTATTATTATTATTATTATTATTATTATTATTATTATTATTTATTTCTTAGCAGACGCCCTTATCCAGGGCGAATTACAATCGTAAGCAAATACATTTCAAGTGTTACAGTACAAGTAATAATACAGCAAGAGCAAGATAAATACAATGACTTTGGTTCAAGCAAGTACAAGTGTGACAAAATACAATTCAATACTACAGCAGATAACAGTGACAGTGATAGTTACATCAAGATATGATTAACTACAAAATACTACAGATTAAACACTTGGCAGATTGCAGTACTCTGAAGTACAGGATTAAATGCAGTAAAATAGGGGGCAGATAAGAGCAAATAAAGTGCAATTAAGGAAGGGTGATAGTGTCCCAGGGGAAAAACAGAGGAGTTCTACAGGGGCTTTCTGAAGAGGTGTTTTAAGGAGGTGCCAGAATGTGGTCAGGGACTGGGCAGTCCTGACATCTGTAGGAAGTTCATTCCACCACTGCGGAGCGAGGGTGGAGAAGGAGCGGGCTCTGGAGGCAGGGGAGCTTAGAGGAGGTAGAGCCAGTCTTCTAGTGCAGGCGGAGCGGAGAGGTCAAGTGGGGGTGTAGGGAGAGATGAGGGTCTGGAGGTAGCTGTAGGCTAGTACAAGAGTCTTGAACTGGATGCGAGCGGTGATCGGTAGCCAGTGGATTGAGCGGAGTAGTGGAGTTGCGTGGGAGAAGCGAGGCAGAGACTAATTGAGCGTTGTTATTTCTCTCAGTTGCATTTTGTAACTATGGTTACAAAAGTGACCCTTGTACCACAGATTAAAAGATGAATGTTATTCATGATACAGTGTGTAAACTCTAATAGTGGTTTCCACAAATTAAACCAATACCTTCATTGAGTACCAGAACCAGTTCAGGAGGTTTGGGGTGTCTGGTACTATACTGGTTACCATTAGAAAACACGTGTAATTGTTACTGGGGTTTAAAAGCATTGCCTTCAGCGTATTGATATAAAAACCTGTCTTGCTTTGGATTGAGTCATTTTTTGGTCAATACAGTATTTAGGCTGGGAGAAATACAGCTTTCCTTAGGATAAAAAAAACCAAAAAAACATCTACCTTGTCGTTTTTGTTGTATATACATGTATAAGGCAAGCAGATATTTTTGGGTGCTGTTACTGTTTATTCAGCTTTTCTAAGGAAGAACCTACTGAGATGCAAGATCTCATTTTTGCCGGGAAGCTTTTAATGACAGCATGTCACAGAGCTGTTCAACATCCGATACTGACACCCCAGTCAACCACAATTAAAACAAACTGCTAGAACAAGATCTGAACAAGATCAAAACAGATTTCACACATTTCTGAGCAAAAGGCTGGGGATGTTTCAGTTCCATCCTGTTTCATGGAAAAATGACTTATCATCTCCTTGATCATGGGCAGCAAAGATTGCCAGCTCTAAGGTATTTGACAGCTCAAAGACATTTTTTTTCACATACCAGTTCTGCATTGCTTTATGCAAAGCTTCAGCATTTCTAAGATCAAAACTCCTGTAGTTGGGCATAAGTCTTTGAATATGTATGGCAGTATTTTCCTGTATCAGCTTCTTAATGGCCTAGTAGTGCCACTTCTCAGATGCTGTTTATGAAAAGTGTTTAAAGATCTTTCCCTAACTTTTATTGATTTTTGTAGTGCATCTATATCTCTCAAGGTCATTATCGAAGTTTGAGGATGGCTGGTTCGCTACAGATAGTATTGAAGCCTCACTGCTGTTCTTGAATACATGCCTATGTGTGCAATTATAGAAACAAAAACAGAATGTTGCAGTATGAGTCAGTCTATGATAATATGTTTATTACACAGGGTGGTTTACCCCATCCATAGATCTTACTCTTATCCTAACCCTAAAACAATCTGTTTAAAAAAAAAAACAAATACTATTGGGTTGAAACCATCATCTGCAAACAGCTAACAGAAGGACATTTTTAATAAATTAAACAACACCATCTAATCCAAAGTTGTTGCTTTGTAACTGGAATTGGTACCTATGTAATATGGAGTATGGTAAAATCCCAACATCATTTAGTTATTTATCCAGTGGCGTACTATTTTACAAGCTTGCTTCAGGGGGTTGAAATTCTTTGAACCATGTTTTCAGTTCTTCTAATTAACAAAGTGAAATGCATATGAAACTGCACAGACATACAGTACAGTGAGAAGATCAGGAAAAAATGGACTGAAAACAGCAGGATGCTAGGAGCCGATTATTACAGTGCATCTAATTTGACAGGAAGTGTGCAAGATTTTAGTCCATTAAATTCAACCAGCTGCCACTGTTGTTTTAGGTTTGATTGGGCCCCTGTTACCAAGCAGTCAGATCAGAAGTCAAGTCATTTCATGGCCGAGAAGATCAAAAGCTTTGGGCTGCTCAAAAAACTAGGGAATCAAAACTAGGGAATCAATGAATTACAAAGTCACTGGAAAATAACGTTTCAGGACAGTGCTACTTGAGGGCTGTAGGGCCTTAAACTAACCTAGTAAAGTGAAAATACAGGAAAGTGGAGACTTTGGCACAGCATAAATGAAAGGTGTATACATATTTATGAAGGTTGTTGAGACAGGGTAAGTGTGTGTCATGCACTGTGTAAGGCTTGCACCGTTTGGAAAAGCTCAAGGCTCCGGCCCTTCGAAATAGACACTGTTAATTCAGAGATAACAAGTTTCAGGTGCAAACTGTATGCAGAGATAATTCACAGACGTGAAATGCACAGGTCGAATGTCTTGCATGGCATACATTTTCAAAAGGGTGTCTCCACTTGGGACTTCATATTGTAATTGCACTATTACAGTACAGCAGAGGGTCATTCTTTTTTTAGATAATGTTGGTGCTTCAGGCATTATAGCCTCCTCGATAACTATAGTTCTTCCCTCGAGGGCCATAGTTTCCCACTATGAGCCTCCTCTCCTGTCCATATACTGTATATACAAAATGCAATTGATGCTACTGACTAGAAGTGCTGCAAAGCTGCGACAAAAAATACCTGCAAAAAACAACAATTAGTCAAAGATCAGTAAATGAAAAATGTTCAACACCTTCCACTATTTATTGGTGGTCAATGCCAAAAAACATGATGAATAAACAACACTGTCAGACTGTAAGGAAGAATGCAAATTCAATTTTTGGCACGTGCATGAAAGCCCAAAATGCAAAGTCTTCAGTATAGCATTTTATACATTGTAAACGAGCCTTGCGGCTCGGGTTCGTTTTGCCCTTTAAAATACCGACCAGACACAGAGATGGAGGGTTCAAAAGCATTTTATACATATTGTACAGCATCACTTCTATCATCCCCTCCATCATGTTCTTGCTTTTGATGTGTTTAAGATTCCTGTCACTTCCAGCCCTGAGAGTCTATTTATGATTTCAGACAGCACTAAATTCAGTTCTGTATTGACAGCATCACAAGCAGAAGAAACCCGATTTCTTTTCAGTTGCCAGGCAGACAGTCTCTTAGTTGTTGTTTTATTTCTCTTTTGTTTTTGGTTTGTTTTACTTTCAGAACTTAAGACTTCACATTTATTTTAATTTGTCTAAATCCTCAGTTTGAAATCTTAATTTCCTAAAGGAAATAATTGGACCTCAGACTGTTTCTGTTATGTTCTGCCACAGCATCTAATTTGCTGTCAGAGTAAAACCTTACAGAGAAAACAGGCAACTTACAGGCAGTGGCAATTTCACACTGTTTCACGCCTCAGCCGACCCCCATGTTACAGCGACTTTCTCAACCAAATTAAATGCTGGGAACACAACTTTATTCATATGGCTTTTGGCAGTGGTATTTGCACTCTAGTTAGCATGGAAATTGTCAGGTATCTCTACCTTTGAAAGAAAACATACATGTATTTTTTTCAGGCAGTGAATTGGTATCAGTATTATAAAGTTAATTCAGTCACAAGAGGAAATGCCTAACAGTCCTAAGGCATGTTACTCCACCTCATTATTTTACTATTAATTATCATTAGAACAACTTCAAACCAATGTGTTTGACCGCTGGGGGAATTGAATTCGGTTCAGCTTCAATTGATCAAGCCTTGCTGTTAGAGTTTGGAAACAGCTTGGAAGCTGGGCTGAATTTTCCAATTAGTAAATAGAACATACATTTTATTATTCATACAAAACATGACTTTGTTTTGATTAAACCAACATCTAGCAGGATATTGTACATAGCAATAGCTACCGCACAGTCATGTACATACTGTAGATGAGGAGATGGGTTTGAAGACCCTTGCTGTACCAACTTCACATTTGATAGTCTAAAATAACCAAAGTTGAGAAAATATCCAATTAGATTATCGTATTTCACTTGATCTTCTACAGCAATACATTGATTTTGGTGCATCTTGCCTTTTGAATTGTGGTGCCATGCTAGGAAGAACTGTAATATCACAAGCCTGCTGTAATTAAACATGAACTTGTTTTTTGTTAGTTTTCTACCATTTTATTTTATTCCCCACAGACAATTTGCTTTTGCCTTTGCACTAATGAAGTCACTTCCTGTGTTACAGATATTCAGACCTTAACATTACACTGACATTCTGTTCTGCACATAGGAATCAGGTGGGATCCTATAACTTGTAACACAGGAAGTCAATAGGTAGAGGAAGCTATTCCGTACTGCCATCAAACTTAAAAGTTGAGAAAAGATAATTGACCTAAACAAAGTGCAAGATAGTGTATTTTAAATCCTTGTTTGTTATATGATTGGTACAGCAGTGATAAAGACATGTTGCATTTATACTGCTTAATCAACAACAACTGAAAAACATCTTAATATTGAAAGTGACATGACTTCACTTGCAAGACAGATTTATAAAGGCTACGTTATTGAAGGCATTAGTTTGAAAGTATGTCATCTAGAGTTATCAAAGTTCTGTGAGTAAATGTCTTAAACAGTGGGCCTTAAACTGAAGTTTTGTGTGTCAAGGTATCAGACTCGTGGTTATTCTTAGTACCTAGCCAGAGAGAGAAGCTGTTCGCACTCTTTACAATCACAGCTCATCTCACGAACTTCAGACACATTTTTCTTGCTTGTGCACCTTATTGGCTTCAGTTCTTTTTTTCCATCAAGTAAAGTCCTATTTGACAAAAAACACAAAAGTGAACAGAATTTCTTAATCATTTCTGGGAAAAAAAACAATAACTTTTTGTTCAAGGTAGTTTCATGCTGCTCATTTAATGTATATGCCTGTATGTGCAACTGTGTCCTTTTCTTATCAGTCACTTCACCTACAGCCTTTTCTCCATCCACGAACCACAATGTACTATTGAAAGAGTTAAACACATGTATTTCATATTGGTTCTTTAATATTGGTTTCATTAAAAACATACACATACAGTACTGTAAGTATAACAGGGAACCCACTGGTCTAGTCACAGCATATCAAAAGATAATATATCATAGATTTCAATATTCTCATTACATTTACAGTATTCTCTTCCAAAAAATGAAAGTCCTTATAACATAATAATTACAAAAACAAACATGAAGACGAAAGATAACTCAATGCATTGTAAAAAACGGTTTGTTTTAAATGTAACTGTATTGTCTTAAAAATTCTTCACTATTGGAATGTATATATATATTTATAAACAGAATACCAACACATACAATTTTAACACCTACAGTATATAGGAACTATGCTAAATTCTTAAGACAACTGACAAGTCACTCAGTTTAGAACACACTATGGTGGATATTTTTTAAGAGATTAATAACAAAAGCATTAATAACAAAATTATAGTTTTGAAATATGAACATTTAAAGATGCATTAATCGCATGACATATGCATAGCAAGTTGCATCTCATTTTTAAAAACATTTTTGTAGTTACTATGTTCTTGTGTTCAGCCAAAGAAATCCAAATAGATTAAAAGTTAAATTAACAATAAAACTATTATATATAAATTTCAATTCTGTACCTTTCACAACACTTCAAGCAAACCTAAATTGTATTAAACCGATGCCATTTCTTCAATAGACTCCCGTCTTCAATGTAATAACTAAAGCCCAGCATTCTTAAGAGCATTTAAACAAAGATGTACAGACAACGAAAGACTTAAATTGACCATTTCAAGTTTGTTTTCACCTAATTACAGCCACATCTTTAAATATACATACATTTTAACAGTTGCATATCAGAAGATCATTAAGATTTTAAATTATATAATGTGTGTATTATACTGACACACAGTAACACAGCAGGTGAGTATTAAACAGTAATATCCAGTGTTGTTCCATATTGTACGACAGTATATGCAAGACTTAATCACATCGAAAGGTACAGCATTTAATAAATGATTTGCTGTTATCTAAGCAGACATTAGCAAAAAGGTATGTTTGCAGTTTTGAATGCTGAAGCTGCAAGGCTTTGAAAGCTGCATAGTTTTCTACTGCTAGATTGACACAGTGGTGTCCGATGTCAACACTGATGCTCTTAACATAGCTTTTGCCAACAATTTTACAAATATAGTGGAGTCTGTCAATTACCAGCTCCGAAGGGACATTTAAATGTTCTTAAGGAAGGGTTAGTGATATTAGAAGGAACATTAGAAATTGAAAGGAACAGAGAGTGCTCTTTCTGTAAAGCTGTTCAGTGTCTAATATGCCCATGCTGTCATCTGATTGGATCATGGATGATGAATTACAAGAAATATAATAGCTAAACTGAAAATATAAATAGCAAATGCATTTCTGGTTCGATAAAAAAAGAAATAAATAAATAAAATAAATAAATAAAAAAATTGAAGTTGTCTGGGTGTATCTAGAGTACATGAAAGGTGCTAGGTCACCTTTTCACACGACCATCTTGTAGGATGACTTACTTGAACAAGTAATTCAGTTATGATTTCCGTTATTATGATTCACAATATTGATTACCCTTGAACTTTTTCAATAGTGTCCAGGAGTTGTTTTCTCTATCCCTCTTTTAATGAATCTTCTGGCTGTACAGGGACATTCTAAGAACCAGGAGGAACTGAATGGATCTTGTGAGTCGGAAGGACTATACTGTTGCTCATAATATAATAGACTCATGAAGCGTACCTGTCTGTCGTGCACTGCCATTCACTCTGCAGGTCTCACACGTGCTGAATCACAATCACAATGTTTTGGGATCAAACATCTACCAGGACGAGCACTGATGGCTCAGTGTGCAAGTGAGGAAACCACACTACTTATTGGTTACTGACAGGGAAGGAGTTGAAGGAGTGGAGACATTTCAGTTACAAGTAAGAGACTACATGAATTAAGGCTCAGAAACCGAGACACTTAATGGGTAATAATAACTGTTTGCTATAACTTAGGGAACAGAAGTAAATGACTGGTACACCCTATATGATCTAATCAGTAATGTATTATATTAAATTATATTATTATATATTGTTATTATAATTTCATTTTATATAAAATTAGATTTAGTCTAACATTGTGCTACACCAGGTACAAAATGATTACATTTGTCAAAAGTAACAGCATCACTGAGATACACAAGTTTAATATTTATTTACATCTTTTATATTAAGAGAGAGACATCAACCAATGCGCTACAGTATAAGAAATAATAAAAAAAAAAAACTCTGGCAAAATCAACCACCTGGGCAGCGGAGTAATATCACAAACATATACAAAAGTGTGTTTCATTTGTTGAAAAGGTTAATTAATCCATTTAATATTGAAAAACATTACTTTAAAATTTAAATAACTTGACTTTTTTTTTCATTCTGAGGATTATCATTTAAAGAGCACCAGTGTACACGATTCATTTAAGCTCAATGTAGCTGTAATTACACAACTGCTAACAACTAGAGGTACACAGCAGGTGAGCAGAAACAGATTAATATAATATCTTTGTTTCCCCCAGGGAACCTTCAGCAAACAGTGCTGAACTTGCAACACTTCACTTCAGTCATTTATTTGATTGCAGATTCCTTCAAGTTTTTCTTCTGGAAGAAAAACCTAAAACAAAGGAGTCCAAAAATCCATGTGTATCAGACATTTACGACTTATTTCATTCCATAACATTTCACAAGAGCTTCCCAGATCAAGCCCATTTGACACAGTCTGTGTCTGTTTTATTGTCTCATATATAAAATCATAAGCAAGGCGGTGGTTCAGGCAGGGAACTCACCTTTAAACTAGACTAAAATTAGAGTAAACATCATAAACATGTGCAACTATTCAGCAACAGTCCCACAAGCCAATGACTGCATTGCCCATCAAGACAGTCTCTGGGTGTCTCTGGAATGATAACATTTGCAGAAAATCACCATCCTGATGGACAGATATTTTTGGCCATTCATTGTGTGAAACTGCAATGAATGGCCATTCATTTTTGGCCATTCATTGTGTGAAGCTACTAATTGTCCTGGTTTGTAATTGCAGTGGTTGTGGTTTTTTTTTTCAGTCTTACAGTATCTCCACGAACAGTATTTTCTAATAATAAAATATGTGTTGTGACTAAATCATTTGTCTTCTATAAAGACTTTCACTGTAACAAAACATTTTGGGGGGAGAAGAAATAAGATTTTAAATGCAACCATTATTCAGGATTTGCTGACTGTCAAAATGTAAATAAATAAAATTCTTTCTTTCAACAATTTGTTGAGCAAGGCAGTCTGGTCTTAATTAAATAAAACCTTTAGTTTTTCTCTCTTTTTGTAGAATGGAAATTGGTGGTTACATTGTATAACACCAGATTATTCATCCGAACCTATGTGTATTTAATTTGTATTTCACAGCGGGTGATGGATGAAAATCTAGTCTCAAAAGACGATAGGACCTAACAATGGTTCAGTTCAGTTAGGAAATTAATGCGATAAAAGATAGACAAGACAACACTACTACATTAAATATATTTTGTACTACATTCTTTGGCCTTTGGCTTTGCCTTTCGAGGTAACCCTGCCCATAAATGACCTCGCAGTGAAGTGGAGATGCTGACTGTAGGGAAGCCATAGGCATGGGGGCAGGATAGCTGCCCTCCCCATTAAACAAAGCCAAAAAGCAGGCAGAGGGTGGGAGGGAGGAGGACTCTGGAGCACGACAGGGACGTAATGGATTGAGGTCAGATCTAAATCCTTTGCTTGCCGATCACTGGACGTATTGTTTATTGAAGGACAAATAATATACTAGCTACTCGACTGACGATTTGATCTAAGGTTAAACTGAGTTCCCTGCCAGAACCATCGATTTGCGTAATAAAGAAAAAACATGACTGAGCCTCTCCTCATTCTGTCTGTGTACATCACTCAGCCACAACAGCACTACATCAAGGTCCTTGGGTATTTGTGTCCTGGATGGGATGGAGTCCAAATTTGCAAATGACACGGGTCCTTAATACATTATTTTTGTACTGAAACAGCACAAGGGCAGCAATGTCAAAACCATTCTGTTCGCTAATAGTTCCCGGATATCTTAACATTTGAAATTGGCTTTTTGGAGATGAAATAAAGAGTGTAGGTGTGGAGTAACTTATGTCTTACAAATGCTATTAATTAACCAGTAGCAAAAAACACTTGGTCAGTGAATCTGGATAATTATATTGACAGATTATTTAAGTCAGATACACGCTTCCATCTTTGATTCAGATATGTCCTATTGATTAATTAGGGCACAATCATCAGATAATGTCTGATTGACACTAATTAGAGAAACCAATTTAGTAATACTCATAAAGATCTGTTGATGTAGATATTTTAGTATTAAAATATTATTAAACATCTGCTGGTTCTATAGTTTGGCAGGTTGAGGAAGCCATTAAGGCTTTGGGAATGGCAGACTGCAAAACAAAGCAGCTGTTAGTTAGGCTTAAAACCGAGAAACAAACATAGATATGAAAAATCCAAATGGACAGGGTCACTGGATCAAAGCAGAGGGCACTGCCATTGCTCAATTAAAGATGATCCACAGATCATCAAGTATGTTACGCAGGGCTCTCAAAGCTATCCTGTTCTGAAAGTTGAAATGTATTCTTTAATACAGCCTTTTCCAATTTACAGTTTGTGTGAGGAAACCAAAGTTATTTCTATCAACAGGGTTTTCTTTCATTTGCACCCCATGCTAGCGATGTCAATGATTGGAGTATTTATTTAAAATTGTGATACACTTGTAAGTAAGTGTATGTTTTATTTTTGTCTCTCTGAGTAATACGCCTTTGTTTTTACTTGTGGAATAAATAAATAAATAAAGAGCCTTTTGTCATCAGAAACTATATTTATGGTCTGCTTATGGAGCTGCTAGATTTGCAGTTCATCACAAGTCATCATTGCTGGTTGCTACAGTTACGGTACAGTACCAGCTGGTATTATGTGCTTCCAAAGGGAAACAGATTTTTCCTCCTCTTCTTTAGTGGATGAAAGCAATGAAAAGCCTCACCTATGACATGTGGTTCTGCTGGGCTGACGGTGTCTGCTGCTGCTGTTGCTGTTGCTGTATTAAGAGCTGCTGCTGCTGTCTGCGTCGGGCCGTCCTCAGCTTCTCAAAGCGGGCCTCCATCTCCTCCAGCACCTTGGGAGTGTAGCGCACCACCAGCTTGACACTCTCCTTCGCAGCCTTAAGCAGCTCCACTGCCATTTCATGGTGCTCCCCTTCCACACTCTAGAAAGAACGTTCAAAGGCAAAATTAAAAATGAAATGTATAACACTAAAATCTTACAGGAGATGGTACCATCAGAAAAGAATTCACAGCTCCGCAAATCAGGGAATATAATCTCAGAACAAATGCCCAAGCATTGGCTAATTAAAAACAGAACTATTTACTGAAAGAGCAATATGCAATATGACAACCTAGTTCAGTGTGTGATAAAAAGAAGATCAATTTTGTGGACTTACCACTCCATTCACGGACAGCAGCTGATCCCCTCGCTTGAGGCCCCCCTGTCTCTCTGCCACTCCCCCGGGTATGATGCGTGAGATGTAGATGGGAGAGTTCTGCTCCTTCCCTCCCATCACATTGAAGCCCAGGCCTTCCTCTGTCTTGGGCAGCTCCACCACTCGAGGGTGTGAATGCCCTTCACTGGCTGCAAACGCTGCTACCGTCGCCTGTGCGAGAGAATCAAGCTGTTAGCTTCATGGCAAGCTGACAGGTGGAGGAGAACCACTGTAGTGAGCATCTGTTTTTCTCAGCAGCAGTTGGAGACAGTACCTTTATAAAGCATGAGAGGTTATTGGCACATACACAACTTGTACTTGAGTCTTGTAATAGTGAGTTAAAAACATTGTATTAGAGTGATGTGATTATTTTGGAACATTTGCACTGATTTATCTGGGTGTTAATAAGTGAGTAAGGAACTGAAGAGGTAGGACTGGGTTACTCTGTTGAATATCCCTCCAGTTTAGAAGAGGACAGGAAGCTGTGTAAAAGCACCTTGGGTGTATATGGAGTTAGGTAGCTTAACAAATGTGAGTTAGAAGGTTAAACAATAGAAATAGAGTAGATGCCGGTTATTAGCAACCCTGATAAAAACAACTTTTGGTTATTAACAACATTTTCCCAGGAACTAATCCCGTCCCATAGACTTTAATGTTAACAGAATTCTGATATTAGCAACTGCACGCCGTTTATTGACAACTTTGTTACTAGTTGCCAGTTCTACAGAGCACACTTCCATGATTTATGTGCATACTTCATGCATCTTTTATAACACACTGACTTCGCAACTGCGTATTTCTGGCGGACTGAGGCAGAATCGTGGCTTTGAAACTGGCTATGAAAAATTGAGATGGATTTACAGCAGGAGGTGGTACATTGTAAAACGCAGACAACGTTGGACAATTTCTTATTTTAAAGTGTGTTCTTTAGAATTGATTGTAAGTACAACACATATTTTTTATGTTTTCTTTACTCAATGTAAGGACACTTATCGTACATCGTTGTGTAGTACTATTTAAGCCTACCCTTTTTTGTTTGTTTTACACACGCGTGATGTAAACAGTTCTATGTTTGGGTATTTCGTGTTCCTCATGTTCATTTTTTAACACTAACATTTAAAACATGTATTTCAGTGCCATATTTGTACAACTACAGTATATACCGTTGTTCAATATAAATACACTTGAAAAGGGGGCTTTTTGCTTACTGGCAACTTTCAATTAATGACAACATTTTGCTGGGAACTGAGAGGTTGTTAATTAACAAGCAGCATCTACTGTACCTGACCCTGAGATCTGTATGTTATAGAAAGGAACTGATGAACTATGTGTGGTCTGAAGCATTTGACTATTAAAATGTGCTCTGTGCTTGTCCATGTCTGGACTCTATACTGCCTTCTGAGCTAAATTAACATCAAACCAGCCTGCCCATTGTTACAACTTAATTAAATCCACAAGGAGCTTATGAAAATACATAACGTTGGTGAAATTAATTACATAAATGAAAAAAATGAAAGAACGATTAGAATTAAATTGGTATTAATTAGATTCTGAGCGACAGCATTTGTGCCAGCTGTCTCAATGTTTAAAAGAAAAACATTGTCAGCTCATGACAGATAGAAAAAAGAAGGGAATTACTTCATATCTAGATTCTTAACACCCCAAAAATCTCTGCAGCACTGCTTGTAAACAATGGGGCTTATAACATATGAAGATTTTTCAAGGTTATGATCTGGTTGTGTTACCTGGGAAGCAACATCACTGGGTATGCAGTCTGGACTGCCACTGCTGTCTAAATTTCCTTACAGAGTACAAGCTCTGAAGAAACACCTCAAACGCACATTTATAGCACATTAAAAAAACATCCTTTAGAGCTTACCTTTGCAGTGGCCCGGGCCTGGTATTCAGCACAGCCTTGAACAGTTATGGTTTCATGCATGTACTGGTAGACCTAGAATGAGAATATAAGAGGTCTATTTTAACCATCTAAACAGTGGCAGATCCAAATACAAAGTCCTCAAATGTACAGCTCTGGAAAAAAGTTTTGAATCACTATTAACACATTGTGCTTCATAAAGTCAAATGAAACCTGTTGAATAATGTTACGTTAACATATTGAATTATGTAACGCTTTATAGTTTTCCATATACTTACAAAAAACTGACAAAAATTGAAAAATATAACATTTTGAAATCAATGAAATACTGTACTATGATTATGGCTTCCACTATTTTTGAGGTATCATTTTGTAATTTCTTTGATTACACAATGTTAAATAAAATATCTAAACTGTGCTCATGTAGTTTATTTTTATTATGTCTCAATCCTAAATTCTAGGTGATGCAAAGCTTTTGTCCATAGCTGTATTTGCCATTTATCAACTGGAGGAGAGTTTTAAGAAAGTTCTTATCTGATGTTCCATTAGGGGTTTCATTACAGTGAGAGATGCAGCTTCAGCAGTTTTGTGGCATCTGAGTGCCGTGGGACAGGATTTGCAAGACACTGCTAGTCAGACTCACCACCACAAACAGCGCTGCCCACTTTTACAGTCTGTCAGCAGAGCTAGCTCTGTGATCAACTGACACATGTATGGGACACTGCTTTCCCAAAATGTGGGTCAAAATGACCAGCATTCTTTGTATTAAATCAATGGCGTTACTGGAATTCATCCAATGGCAAATGCATTGATGTTTGTCAGCTGTGCCTCAGAATGGAGTTCGCTGAGTCATTTTCCTTTCAGCACAAATTAACACAGTTGGTGTTTTTCATATTTTAAGCTCTGTTAATATTGAAGCAAATGGTAATCAGTCCGTGCGTTGATTTCATTATTTCAACTTTGACCCATTTGACTCCTCGAGACCATCACTTTCAATTCAAACACAAAAGGTCTAATTTTCAATCACTCGACAACACCCACAATACAGAAATGTTAATTAATGATCAACAAAATGAGAATACATTAAAAAAGAAAATGATGTAAAGCTGGTAAATCCGTATGTCAGAGAACATGGACAGGAACTGGAAATTAAAACAAGGTAAAGGTAATCAACCAAATAAAAACTGAAGCCCTAACGGAAAATGACATAGAACGTCTGTACAGCACTGAAACACTACGTTTAGCATCACAAGGGTACTGTATATATATATATATATATATATATATATATATATATATATATATATATATATATATATATAAATCATAGCCTATAATCACATTGATACTGTTTATATTTTCAGATGTTATTATAATATCCTGCCTGTAAGCAGTAGAGGGTTTGTATGTGATGTTGTTCCCAAGAGGCAAACATATGCAAAAAAAAAAGCATGAGAATGGCAAATGCCTTTACATTCTCTATTCTTGAATCAAATCATCTCTAGAGGTCTCTGGCAGAAAATATTAAAAAAAGGAGACAAGGCATGAAATGCCATTCAGGTGTTTATTGTCCAATAAGAACGCTTGTTTTGTGAGGGATTCTGGCTGACAGTGCAGTTCTTGTACTGTATGGAACACAACATTATGACATCACAGCCCAGTTATTAGATTCCCTTCTCTAATACTGGGCTGGTACCATCTTTTTGCCAGAAGCAGAGCATATCTATAGGCGACATACAGCACCACAGAAGACATTTAAGAGTGTTAGTCACTTTTAAGTGGAATTAGTACAATGCTCTTTGAAGTCCTGGTTGACTTAAGTTTGGGATACCTAGTTGGATAAACTGGGTGGCTCACCGAGGGACCACTTCACAAAATCTTTGTAGACCTGACATTGTGAGAACATTTTAAAACTCTAGTCGTTCTCACACTGAATTTCTGCTTGTGGTCCTTGTTAGCTGTTGGATGTTCAGACATTACCACTGAGAAAAAAAAACACTCACACTGCATGCAGATATGATGATGTGTGGGTCTGTAACAGGGCCAGGAGTTTGCTTGTATGTGGAGGATGAGCGAGGTACCCCTCCGCCCCTGTGCAATTTATTATTTTGTATTTGTTTTGTTGTATTATTATTATAATTGTGATTTATTTGTATATATGACGACGAGAAGCCGTATGTTTTGTTATTGTTTTACAGCGTGGATGGGAAGCCCCATCCACATTAAAAAAAATCTTGTGCAGAAGGAATTGTTGCTGCTCGGGAGATGGTCACCTCTGCAGCTCTGTGCAATCTGGGTGGGTGTTCGGAAGAGAGAGAGACAGAGAGAGAGAGAGAGAGAGAGAGAGAGAGAGAGAGAGAGAGAGAGAGAGAGAGACGAAACTGAAAGTAAATAAGACCATAGCATCAGTGAAGGCGATTGCCCAGCCTGACCTGGGTTTTGTTGTATTAGTGTTTGTGATTTGTTTTTGTTAAAACCTTTTATTTTATTTGTGTTGTTATTTAAATAAATGGCACACGGCTACCCTGTCACAGGGTCCTATTTACAAAATGTTATCTTACCCTCTCATAGATTACAATACAGGTTTTTGATATAGGTTTAACAAAGATTGAAGGCACAGGGACTGCTGTTATCGAAAAATAGCCTGCTGGTTGAGGGACAGTGTGAAGCAATATTTTTTTATAATTCTAAAATCTTGGCTTACAAAGTGATTCCTTTTAAGAACTAATCTCTGCTACTTCCAATAGACTTTTCACAATGAAACTACTATCCGATCCTACGTGAATTAAATACCAAGATGGGTGAATAGGAAACCTCTTACATGAGTTTTGGCAACACATTGGTATCTAATTATTTCATATACAGGACATCATTGGCTCCCGCAGCCATACGCACATTACGCACGGTGCGCACCATTGGTTTGCAAAATGTCAGCTTCATAACTGGACTCGCATAAAATCTCAAGCGATTGGTTGACACGAAACAGACATTTTAAGCTTATAGGATTGTACTGTTTATTTAGGGGTGGTAATGAGCAAACAGAAGCAGATGAGTTTGGTTGAAGCCTTGAAAAAGAGTGAAAATCTTTCTTCTGATGACCACAATGTCAGAGGTAACAAATCAGTAAAAGCACCAAACTGTCTGTTTCTGACACTAGCGATGGTGCAGTTTTAAGCGCTGAAAATTGCATGTCAGTACTGCATTATCTGAATTCTGCTGCTCTTCCAGGATTGAGCACGGTAAGTGCACATTCATACAAGTTTTATTTGTATTTTCATTTGATCAGTATCTTATATTAAAATGAATAATACATTTCCTAATCATTAACACATGATTGCCAAGTTGTGTTATTATTATTATTATTATTATTATTATTATTATTATTATTATTATTATTATTATTATTATTATTATTAATGTTTTATTTTTTTAACTGCCTGTGTTGTTACAACCTGTAAGATAAAAAACTGTATGTTTATAAACCATGCTTAAGGGGTGAGTAATGATTGCATTAGTTGTAGTGATTGTGAGAGTAATGATTAGAAATGGAACCAGCATAACAGATTTGTGAGCTACTTTTTCCCCAAGTTTAGGTCTGTATTTCAAATAAGTTTATTTTCAGAAAGGGAAACCGTGATGCAATTTGATTGCAGTTTTCTAATGTGACAGTGTAGGTGCTGTGAAACTCAGGAAAGAACAAAAATGCAGCACTCTGATAGGCTGAAACACTTCACAGCATGTTGCTGCAGAGTCGTTATCGGCATGAGATGGGATGTCGGTGCGGTTCAGTTTTGCGTACCATGTGAAAGATTTCTGGGACTCTCCTGATGTCAAGTAACCAGATAAAGGGAGTGTTGGCAGCCCAGGTAGCTGATTTTCTGTATAATTGACCCACATCCTGAAAGCACAAAAGATTGCATTGCAATACAGAAAACCACTGCAAGCACCAGTCTTTGCATAGTGCTGCCAGTTATGACGTTTATACTTTAGCCTGCAAAATCAAATCAATGTTGAACACATGAAAATATATGTTTTATTGTGACCTTAGTGGTTCATTCTGAAAATGGATTAGAAAAAAATCCAGCAATATTCTTTTTTATGTTTCTGAATTTCAATGGAGGTAAGGCTAGGGCATACATTAGCCCACTCAATATTTGATTAGAGATCAATACATCCTGCAATTCAGTATGCTCCCTCATAGAAGTTTCCACTGTATTTTTACAGTTTTTCATGTTTATTATATGATTTACCATACCTCTCTGTGCTTTATAATGCTTACCTATGCTTTACCATGCCTCCATTATGCTTTATCACACTTTACTATGCTTTTACTAAGATAAACTTTTCCACATGCTATACCTATTAAGACACCACAAGGTATTAGTTGCTTAAATTCCAACTAATTTTAACCTCACAGCATCACTGTGTCGGGGGCACATTTTTTGATCCAACTGGCTAATCGTAGGAAAAAAAAAACAAGATACATTTTTTAACCTGACTGAAAATATAATGCAATTGATAATGAGAATTCAGACATGGTATAGTTGCCATAGTAACATGTGTAGACTGAAATTCTAATTTATGTAAGAACAAATCTGTGCTGCATACCAACAAGGGTGATTATTACTGTTTTTCCAGTAATTATTGATCCTGTTAAGAAATTCAACAGCCATTTTTTATCATGGAGTTTATATAGAGTAGTCAAGTCTAATACAGAGCTAACATTTTAATTCAAATACAACTTCTGTACATTGTTGAAGGGCTGCCAACAGAGGCAATCATTTTCAAAATGAAAAGTAGCCTTTAGGGAAGCTATGGGAAACCAGTAAATTATATTTTTGGCATTCAGCATTATACTGTACTTGACTTTCTAAAGCATCTGTCGTGGTATTTGAAAGCATAAAAATAGAAAGGGAGTATAAAAAGCACAAGCACACAACGTTCAGTTTTTAAATATAATATTCTGCCTTACACCACTAAACTCAGAATTACTAAAAAACATTCCCCTTAAACCTGCAGCCCAGTCCAGGGTTTCTGTGTATTAGTAGGTTAAATGTTACACCCAATATAGATTACCAGTGATGTCATTTAAATCTGAAAGTTATTAAAATATAAACCAAATTGTTAATCTCAGGTAGCTGAAATAAAGGTTACGTGTAAGCATCATTGAAACTGATGACACTTTTAAATGTCACCAGCATATTGATTCTTACGGAGATTGGTGTGGAACGAACCGTGAGATGCAGTGTGTCAGTATGATACTTAGAGTATGCAGTACACCTCGTCATGTCGCAAGCTTTACAGGGTGAGGTATATTATTAACATTGCAGTTATTGCAATGGTTGAGACCCAAGAATCTGCTGCGGGAGATTTTTTAGCAGCTGCATTTCACATCTACAGTATGAACTTTGATGCTTTGTAGCTGTAGGTTATTAAGCACAGTTTGTTTCTGGAGAAAGCAGCATTTAAATAAAAGCAAAACACAGCATCTATCTTTATTTTTCTTTTCTATGGAATCCTTTAGGTGTTATACATTTGGGCCACATTCACAGAACAGCATGGTAAAACCAGTTTCTTCTTTCATCTTTTAACATACCCCACTACCCACAGGGCTTTTAACGATGTCATGCTGGTGTGAGATGTTATTCTCAAAGCTTTAACTGACATGATAACAGCTTTTTATCATTCTGATCATTATTAAATCTGGAACCGCTATCCTTATAGTGGCTTCTAAAACATGCCAAATAACAAGTAACACAGGATTTATTAAAAAATAAAATCTGCTGAATCATTTTTACTAATTGGTGTTTGTGTAGCAACAATAGCAATGCTTTTGGGAAATGATGGAACACACTCTCAAGGCTGGTTATGTGCACACAAATAATAGGAACAACATCACAAACTGCATAACTCAGGCACATCCAGAAGGCTCAAGAAGACATGTTTTAACCATAACCGACCGTGAATTCTGTATCAGTAGTAAAGCTTTGTTCTCAATGCTATAATATGCTAAAAGGCTAACATTTATATTTTCAGGTATGTGCCACTGCCACAGCAAAATCAAGAATCCAATAAATTCTATACATTTGTATCGTCACTTTGTTCTGCTTTTTGGGTTCCTGAACATTATAAATACTGACACATTTTCAAAAACTCCCTAGCGTGGAAGGACAGAAAAGAGTTACGTACCTCTCTGATGGCAGTACAGAACTCACTCTGTAGCACTTTCTTTAGAGACTGTAATTTATGGACTGGCACTTCCCCAGTCTCCTGCAGCTTCTCCAGCAATTCAATAGCTCGAGCCACATCTAAATGACCAAAAAACACAAGACTTTAATAAGAATGGTGCTGCATACTATTGAAAACGTGTTAGAAAAACAGAACATATTTGGGATCAGATTCATTTTGAAGAGAAGTGGTGCAAATGTGTGTGGTCCACTAGACCTTTGTCAAAGTGTTGTGTGCAACTATTCAACAGTAACAGTGAGAAAGCAGAAGGATCTCTGTGATCATGTGGGTGATAATTCAGTTGACTCATTCTCTACACTGGCTGCGTTGGTCCATCAAGACTGTCTCCCCGGTGTTAATTGAATGGCAAAGTCATAACAACACAATTCTTCCTTAAATGATGTCATTTTTCTTTTTTTTTTAAGCAGAAACATCAGGTCGGAAAATCAATGACTGTGTCATATTTTGAACTAGATCATAATCTGTTATATAGTTGCCATTGCAACCAATCACAAGGAGGGTTACTGTGTTCCATAATAAAAGCAATTGGCAGTCTATCCTGAATACAAAAGTTATCCCCACAGAACAGACATGTTTGAAACTGGAGTGGTGCATAAAATTATACACAGTGTGACTTCAGTCTAAAAGCAATTAGTAAACCAAGTACTGGGTGATTAGTAAGTAAGTAATGATATGGTGCGTTGATGTGGTAAACTTACTTTCTAATTACCCTGTATGTTGCTCATTCCATTGATAACTTCAGTGAAGCAGCCTTTAATAATCTGTTCTAACACTCCCAGATTCTAAACAAATAATACCCCTTGCTTTAATATTTCAACTTGATCTGTCAGGGTGTACATACCATGATGTGTTATTTTGTCACTCTGCATCCAGATGTATTCTTCCTCCAAAGCATAATAAAGTGCTGAATGTGCAAAATGTATTATTGTGACAGTGAAAAACTGCTGCAAGCTCTAATTAGGATAAGCTGGGTCGATGAGCATTTCATTTGTCACAAGTGGCTTTTATTGTGTCTCTCAGTTCAGCTTGTTTTGTTAATGTTCGCAATAGGAAAGTGTCACACAAATTATAGTCTGGTAATCCATTAGTAAATAAATAAACTGACACCAGGTGTACATTTTTCCTTGGCCTATGAATTCAGAAAAAGTAACTCACTAAAATAACTGGTGTTTTACTAAACTGTGCAGCCCATTGAGCATCAGACTTTACAAGTGCTTCCCAAGTTCTTCCAGATACTTCCATGCCTGCAACATTGTATCGGGCAGCAGTGTGGAGTAGTGGGTAGGGCTCTGGGCTCTTGATTGGAGGGTTGTGGGTTCAATCCCAGGTGGGGGACACTGCTGCTGTAACCTTGAGCAAGGTACTTTACCTAGATTGCTCCAGTTAAAACCCAACTGTGTAAATGGGTAATTGTATGTAAAAAATTATGTGATGGGCTCCCGAGTGGCGCATCCAGTAAAAGCACTCAGTAGAGTGCAGGATGCGCACTATAGCCTGGACGTCGCCGGTTCGAGTCCAGGCTATTCCACAGCCGACCGTGGACGGGAGCTCCCAGGGGGCGGCGCACAATTGGCCGAGTGTCGCCGGGGAGGGAGAGGTTAGGTCGGCCAGTGTGTCCTCGGCTCATCGCGCACCAGCGACCCCTGTAGTCTGGCCGGGCGCCTGCGGGCTTGCCTGTAAGCTGCCCAGAGCTGCGTTGTCCTCCGACGCTGTAGCTCTGAGGCGGCTGCACGGTGAGTCTGCAGAGTGTAAAGAAGCGGGCGGCTGACGGCACACGCTTCTTAGGACAGCGTGTGTTCATCTTTGCCCCTCCCGAGTCAGCGCAGGGGTGGTAGCGGTGAGCTGAGCCTAAAAATAATTGGGCATTTCAAATTGGGGAGAAAATAATAAAAAAAAAAAAACTAATTGGCAACGACTAAATTTAAAGAAAAAAAAAAAGAATTATGTGATATCTGTATAATGCGAAATAATGTATAATGTGATATCTTGCAACAATTGTAATTTGCCCTGGATAAGGGCATCTGCTAAGAAATAAATAAATAATAATATTATTTAATCAACCAAAAATTCACAGGATTTCTCTTCAAATATTTTGTGCCAATAGGGAGAAGAGAGAACATTTCCCAGACAACCTATAATTCTGTAAAACATTTTGCAACAGCAGCTCATGGAAATGTAATAATTTTAATTACTTGTGAGTTAACAAATATATTAGCGTTAGCAGCCCCAGCCCTCCACTCCCAAAGTGAAGCATCTTAAAACTCTGTACCCATTTATAAAAAGAGATTGCAATTACATCAACTTCCTTTCACTGTACTAGCATCACACAGCAAACAATGCATCTCACAATCGCAGGCTGTCCGACATGTGAAAGTATCCATTCATCTGATGCACACAGCTATCCTGGCTTTCTCAGTCTAGTTCTGAATTGTGTCACTGATGGTTTGGAATGTGGCCACCCTACACTGTACTGTTGGTTTGTGTCTAAAGATGTCACACAGTGACACTGGCTGACACCTTAACAGTCTGACGTAGATGTAGTATTCAGCTAGTAACATGCTTTGTCATATGAACAGTTAGTTATGGAGTAATCTATTGGCATGACTGCATTGCTACCCTGTCTTCTTCCAAGTCATTTTCATTTTCCTTAAAGTTGTCGACACACTTTTAAACTGTCCCTATTCAATTCCCTATGTGTTTTTTTTGCAGCTGTAGCTTCTTCTCTAATAACCAGTTATTTCTGACGGCTCATTGTCTGGCTAGTATTTGCCTTCCTTGACACAGTATCGGTAGTCCCTTCCCACTCACAGTGGCAAGCTGAGGTCCAAGTAATAACTTGGGCACCCATAAAAATTGCTGTAAAGATGCTTCTTCATAGCATAAGACCTAATCATATCCAAATGCCTACAATTGGTGATGATGTCAAACTTAGAAAAAGTATCAAAGGTTGACCTCCAATTCCTTCAAGTTCATGCTTTGTAATTAACAGTGATCTATAAAGCAAAAGGGTGTAGCCCATTGCAATTAAAAGGCAAAATGCACTTGGTTTCACATTAAGGTTTTCGAGAGTATCATTTTTAACTAAGATAGGACTACAGCTTATTTTATTAACAGCTGTACGTATTTGAAGATTATACTCACCAACATATTGAATGATGCAAGTAAATATTTATCAACAATATATACATATTTATTTGCTTTGTGTCTGCCACTGCCAAAGCAGACATTTTCCATTTCCAGTCCTACAGATTATAAAGAAATGGAAAAATAAATAACATGTATTTTATTCATGTGAGGAGGGTCCATTAACATTTAGAAGATGTCTTTTTCTGCTGAGCCTTTAAATACATTTAAAGTATTTCCTTGGATTTCATTTGCCATATTCAAAGTTTGCAGAAAAACTAAAACATTTTTATGCTGTATTTAATAATATACAGTGTGTTGTACTGACAGGACTTGCCATTTACAGCAAGCTATAGGAGTGGATGACAGCATTATACATAAATCCATAACAGCGTGAGGTCACAGCTGGGAATTACAGCTGAAAGGGGTTTTCATGAACTGTGCACTTGTCACAGCAATAGTGATGCCACAGAGTAGGCAGAGAATGGTCCAGACTGCCTCAACCTTCATGCCATTGCCTCTACCTGGGTCTGTCATCAAAGGTGTCAATCAGCCCTGATTCAGTCCACCCTCGTGGTTTTAGTGGTCTTAGGTGAGCAGATGTGAAAAATGTGTTGGCAATCCTTGCTCAGATGATTTGAAATGCATTCCACAAGTCCTCTGTTGCACCAGAGAACCTCTGGAACTTCAAGGTCACAGTTAATTGTCAGTTTTGAATTTGGGTCATTGTATCTAAGTGAGCTTTATTTAATTGTGGCGGATCATCATGTTAATTATACTAAACTTGATTTTATTAAGTACAGTTAAGATCATCCAATGCAATCCAGAATAATAATTAATGTTAAAGTAAATAAAAAAAGGATTGCTGAGTGTATAAATGTAACCTGTCAGTTCGCTATGGAAGCATAATGTGCAGTTTTGAAAGAAAGGCCTGTTATTGCAAACAGTGTTTTTTCAAAATAATAAAAAGTGTAACCAAAGAAGTAAAAAAAAAACTGCTATAATTCTCTAGCTAATGCTATCCTCACCCATCACCATAGATTTTGCCGAAGGTTTTATTAAAAAAAAAAAAAAGTACATCTGTTTATGACCAGCATTTTTCCTTGTTGTGGTGACACTGAATACAATTTATGAGGGGCGGTACAGATCTTTATTGCATTGCTAACGCACACAGCGATTTCATCTGTCTATGGAAAAGATCACAGAGGCAGTCTATACAGCGAATCCACCTTTAACTGCACAAAAGATGCATCTGCATCTAATCATTTCCAGGTGTGTACGCTAGTAAAGACTTGAAAGGGTCAAACCACAAAGTGGACAATATAGTCGTTCAGTCAACCATGCCATCATGTGTAGCTTGACAGATTTATTATAGAAGTATAGCTGGAATCTTTACTCTCCTATACTAAATCAATGGTGATGTGTGTTTGTTCAGAACGAGAACTTACAGCCAAAGTTAACACTGAGCCTTAGCTCATCCCTGACATTCACACCACAGGAGTTTATGTTTGTTTGTTTTTTTTCTATTTTTGTGCAACATTCAGGCAACTGAAAGAATAATAAAATCCTAAACTACTACTTGCCTCTTTAAATCAATATTCTGATCTTGCAGTATGAATCTAATTGAATAGATCCCTTAGTCCTAAACTGGCTCTGGGATCTTGCAATATTTATCTAATTGCCGGATACTGGTATACTGTTCTTCCCATTATTAATTCCATAAATTTCATAAGCTGCATCAATAAGAGTTACAGCAAAGGAGAACGTAATTATTTGACCTTATTAGAAATTCTCTGAGCAGCTCAATATTGCCAAAGACAAGCAGAATTTTATAACATGAAGGCTGCTTTATAACAGTTTTCAATGATACAATTGTGAACAAAAACAAGGCATCCCCGGACATCATCTAAGAGGAAACTTATATCCAAGTGGTTTATAAACATGAAGTAAAATGGATATGTGGAAAGGGTCTGTATCATTGATATGTCCAGAGGTTGAAACAATGTAGCAGCAAAATGGTTCATTTCTACTAATAAGCTCTGCAACATACATGTAATGTAATTAAGAAAGCTGTTAAGATATGCTGACCTGGTCCTTTTCATATTGTTTCAATCAGAGGTCTTCATAGTGCTCACTATTAAACTGGTAGCATGACTAACAATTTTAAAAGGTACTGTGGGCCGAATGCGGTGTTAAAATGAATTCCCATCAAAGTATGTTTGCAGACATGTGGCTCAGATATTTGAACAATCTTCTCAGCACGATGATAATCTTAATACATTTTTCAATTACTTTAACTGTATCTTTATTTTTTGATAGACGTTTAATCATTTTAAGAAAACATTAGAATCTCTAGTGGAAAAGGCTTTTAGCTCAAATGTTCATTCTGAAAGATGAAGACTACAGTAGAGGGTTTACGTTCCTATTCGCAGGAAATATCAATGCCTGATATTTAACAATACAACAGATCCACTGCTGCTATAGAATGAGGTTCCCGCTGTTGTTACCAGTCTTATATTGCTGTAATTCCATGGAATCGTTTCTACTTGCTCTTTTCCACATTCGAAAGACAATTAATTCATGGCAGTCACCGAAGAAGTCACCTGTGATCAAAAGTCCTCTTCAAAATCAAAATGCCTCCTATTTGTTTTAAAGCTCTTCGAATCTCTGAAATATCCATGTATTTTACTTTGTGAGAATGACAGAAAGCACATTTGGATTAATGGACCTTTACAGCTTGGGGGCTTGACGGCTCTACAGAAATCAAACTGCAAGACACACAAATTCTTGGACAAGACAGCTACAGTATTCCTCTTGTCGTTAGGCAGATAAAGGTGTCATTCCACACAAGTCATCGCTTCATGCTTTTTTTTTAACAATTCCTTTCAAACGGCATCCCATGGAGTCTCTGCAAAACAGCATCATTATTTTTCAGGAAGCTAGTCAGCTAGCGGATGCTTGTCTCTAATAAAGCATATTGAAAGGTACTGTACCCTCTACTGTAAAGTCCATGCAACACAGGTTAGTTACCAGACATACAGACCACAAGGTTATGGCACCTGAACAGACCAAGACTGATGAGGCAACTGGTGAACAGGTTATCCACGGTGTAAGTCCATACAGGTGCCAAAGCCATTGGTCTGCTCAATCCATCTGATCTGGTTGTGACAATCTTTTGTTGAAAGTCTGGTCATTGGTTCCCAGTACAAAACATTACTTATCTAAATAGTTTGAGTGCGTAGCTTCAAATTACACAGATTATACTCCCTCCCTAGTTACAATGAGAAGCATTGCTGCAGGAGGAAGCATGATCTGGAAACACTGCAATGTTTACAATGATCTTTCTCCTGGAACACGCTCCTGTGTAAAACCTGATACATTTATTCCTCAGGTGATTTACGACCCATGATGTGTGACTTTAAATATCAAAATAATCTGATTATACAGGTAACAGCATAGACATGTTAACCAGGCTAGATCAGCCAACGCTAGAGTCAGCGCCATCTACTGCACAGCTGTGTATCACCAGCAAATTATACAGACTGTTACCTGTATAATCGGATTATTTTGATATTTGAAGTCACACATCATGGGTCGTAAATCACCTGAGGAGGCTGTGTGGTCCAGTGGTTAAAGAAAATGGCTTGTAACCAGGAAGTCTCTGTTCAAATCCTGGCTCACTCACTGTTTGACCCTGCACAAGTCACTTAATCTCCTCGTGCTCAGTCTTTCGGGTGAGATGTAGTTGTAAGTGACTCTGCAGCTGATGCATAGTTCACACACCCTAGTCTCTGTAAATCGCCTTGGATAAAGGTGTCTGCTAAATAAACAAATAATAATAATACAAACATAAACGTAATCCTTAATATCTGTTCACTGGATGGCGCTGGCTCTTGATCTATAGCATGCGAACAGAAATGAAGAACAATCCCATAATTTAAAAAAAAATACATTAATTAACTGAGTAATTGCAAGAAGACATGTGAAAGGGGTCATTTAAAAGTAATTCTCAAACTACTTACTCTTTAAATAATTGTAAATTGTTGTACCCAGCAGAAAAAAGCAATGGTTTGATGTTCGGTTGTATTCATGAGCAAATCCAGAAGAGCAATAACATACGTGTGCAATAGTGTCAAGTTGCCTTGTACTACTAATCGAAAAGAAAAAGTACTTTCCAACATAAACTGTGCTGTCACACAATCTGTCACGTTTCCCGCACTGCTACCCTTGTACGCTATAATTACTGTAATCATATATGACAGCCTTGAGCAGCAGCAAAACATATCAAATGACAAGAACACGATTACATGATTCCGTCTCTATCAGTTTTTTTTTTCATTGTTTTTTTGATGGGGTTTGACTTTTGGTTTTGCTACTGTTAAAATATAAACTCACTAAGCCTACTGTATAAGTTGATTTTTTTTTCACACGTCTGACCTATTTTATCTGAATAACTGAATATTATAAATACATGTCTGACAGTTTTTCTGTGCTATGGGAAATTGCAAAGATCGCCACACTTGACAATAGGTAGGCGAGAGCAATCGATACTACGTATAGAAAAGTTGTCATTTTGCAAAATAGCATAAATAAACATTGAACGGATCCTGAAATAATACAGTCAGTTACAAAAACGCACTACAAGTGATACAATGTCACATTCTACTCTACGTGTACATTTGTGCATAGTTACAAATATACTCTTGCTTGCAAAGCAACCCATTGAGTGTTTTTCTATTAGTTACATTTTGACATTTTGTAGATACCCAGCGCAATTCTCGACATGCATTTCTTTCTATATCAAATGGTGCCTGATGAAGCCCACTGGATCGGCAAGAAGAAGAACGACCAGTCGTGCAAATGTAACCATACAGACACATACACAACCCAGCAAAAGGAAACATTGGACGATCCTGGTTCCTTACCTCTATCCAATGTGAGCGGCTGGACCACTGTCGCCATGTCTGCAGCTGTCAGAAATAAAGTGATGGAACTGGATACGAGAGAGAGAGAGAGAGAGAGAGAGAGAGAGAGAGAGAGAGAGAGAGAGAGAGAGAGAGAGAGAGGGGCGGGGGGGCTAGTCAGCCAATGGGAGTGGCTGGAACCTTGAGGATTCGAGGGAATGCATTCTGATTCTTTTCCAAGGTTCAACAGCATCTGGTCTTACAATGTAAGTCACAGTGGGTCTATATTTTGCTTATACTGTATTTCTAACTCGGTAACGGCTACATCATGTCCAGCTCTCAGTGTTGCATCGATTTATTTTCAATGATAAAGAAATCCACTAGGTGGTACGCTACCGTTCAGGTTTATGAATTATAAAACAAATGAAGATACTGTATTAAAAATGAATCATTTCTAATTAAAAAAACAAACAAAACAAAAAAACAGTTGCTTTTTGTAAGTAGTTCCATGTAAACCATCCTTTTTGCTGTTTTGCCAGGTTAGAGTACCTAAACGTAAGAATAGCAGAAGTCCAACAATTGGACACGTTTTTTGCAAAAGCCTAAGGTTTCCATAAACTTCAGTCCATTTTGTGTCTCCACTGCACGTCTTACCTGCTCAGTGCCGGGAGTCACTGGCATGATATGCACGTGCAAGTTTAAATATCAGGAATTCGGTATTCATCAGCTAATCATACAATAAAAATATCATGAAACGATAAGAATGGAACCTTGCAAAAAAAGAAAAAATAAAAGTGATGACTAAAGGCATTTCAGGGGCACCTAGTGAAATTAAATTAAATTAAGGCTATATTTAATTATATAGACTAAAATCACAAAGAAAACATAAAATGAAACACTATACTGTAGTGGGTTCAGAGATTTAAGGGCAGTGGGATTTAGGTAATTAAAACAGACCTCTCTGGGATTGTTGTACTGTTATTGGTGTGAATTCTTCATTAACACAAGAGCTTTATAACTGTGCCAGAATAACAAGGTTCAAGTCACTGAATGTGCTGGAGACCACATTGGATTAAACTGCACTGCACTATAGATCATAGAAGAGAATTATATTTAATAACAGTATAAGAAAAAGATAAGGAGGTTAGCAGTTAAGTGGGAGCTGTATCTACATCAACCCATATGTATTGTATATAAACTGGTCCAGGATAACCACGTCACTCATATATGCCTTGTGGTTACTTCACATCAGATCCAATACATTCAATGCCATTCAGTAATAGGATTACTGTACAAGTTATGCATACAGTATTATATGGCTACAGTTATATGTACAGTACATTGAATAACGGTCCTGTGGTATTGTCCTTATGACCCCCCCCCCCCCCCCCCCAAATATATATTTGTTATTTTCTCACAATTTCCTCAGTGCTTTTGTAAGGATATTTGCAAACAACAGTGTGAAAACAAGAACAGGCACTACCACAACAGAAAGACCATTTTTTTCTGACTCTGCATCATATTAATTTCAAGTTAATAATGTACTCAGTTATTTACTCAAAATGTATGTTAATGGCATGAAATGGCATAAAAGATCCCTGGTGTTTTCTGTACCAGCAGCTACATCAGAGTGTACCATTAACCTGTCCACCAGGATCTGGTGCACTGAACTTAGAGAGACATGTTACAGATCTCTTTTGAGCCCACGTGGGTAGTTTTAATGCCTGAGCTTTAAAAAGTCACCAGGATGTGATGACTGAAAAAGAAAATGCTATACAAAGTGACTGTATTCGTTAAGATAACTGGGATATTTCAGAACTGTACCAAGTATTTATGCAAAACATAAACTACAATATGTTACTGCATTTTTGATTGTGACGTCAGGTGTAAGATAAGAGCAGAGACGTGCACAATTCAAAGAATGGTGCTTAAATACCCGCATGCGCGTCAAATAATTGTATTATACTAAGAATGAATTGCAGCCAGTCGCTATTTTTTTTCTGTTTGTTAAAATTCAATCGCCCATATTATTCTGTAAATACAATCGCATCATCATCTCGTTGCTCTATCGATAAATTAGCTATTCGTTCATTAAGATCTGATCAGAAGCAGCTGATCAGTGTGACTTGTTTGCTGCGCCCAAGCAATTCCACCACAGCAGGATTAATCTCAGCAAAGGTGGAGCTCATTTATACGTGAATTACTTTCAATTTAGGGGGAATTTTGAAATCCCGGTCTCAAAGCGTACGGTTAATCTGGAGCCATATGGTAACCGTATCTTTGTAGATGGAAAAATGTGAAGGAGAAACACGAATTGTTGAAGCAAACAAAAAACAACCCGTCTCATATGTAATGTGTCCTACGTAAAGAAACGTGGCACAGAGGAATGATATGATATTGATATCTCATAGATATGCCTGCGTGTAATTCAAACTCGTTTTGAGCAATGTCAAACAAACCTGTTATCAAGATTGTTTTTAAGGACTTGTGTTCCAAATGAAACCGAAAAGGGCGATACAGAAAACCTGGCTTGGAATTATTGTTCTTGAACTGTAAAATGTAAGAGTTTCTTACTTTAAAACGGTACACTGCAGCCCTGGGTTTACTTGCAGCTTCAGTACACGCATGCCTGTTTTACAGTATCAGTAGCAACGGCGTGATGGGGACCATGCGTATTTTTCTAAACAACATTCTTAATAATTCATTCAGAATTCGTTCAGCTACATCATCAGATACGGGGGTGCATTTAGTAAATACCAAACAACTTTACAACTCCAGTGTCTTGTCGGGAGAGATTAAAACTAGACAGAACTGCAATTTTAACAGTTCACAGAAAGGATCGAATTTTTTAGCCTGCAACTTTGTAACAAGGTCTTGTGACCGTTTTTCGCCAAGTGTGTATTTACCTACAAGGCGTTATTCGACCAGTGTAATTGGCAGTAAACTATACAGCCAAGCGTTCAGCTCCTCAATTCAGGATCCAGAAAAGTTTTGGAGTGAAGCAGCGCAGAGTATTACTTGGTTCGAGCAATGGAGTAAAACATTGGATAATTCCAACCCCCCTTTTACTAAATGGTAAGCTGTTTATTACTAGGCCTAACTTCTATGTATGCATTTGGTAATAATTAAATACAAATAACCCAATTGTAAAATAAGCGACACTGTACTTTAAAGGTTTATATATTGCTCAATAGTTTATTTTATGCAGTGTTGTTTTGCAAAAGTATGCATTGTGTATGGATTTTAGATTTTTTTAAATTTATTTCGTTGATATTAAGAGCTCTTCAGCTGAACATTTCGACCTCTGCCGACACATTGATGATGACGGGTTTCATTTTTATGTGTGGAATTTTGTGGGTTTTGTAATTGTAGCACCTCCTCGCTCCGGCCGAGACAGGAGAAAGCGCCTACAGTAAATGGCACGGGATCAAACTCTGTAGCCTGACTACAATACCGAGGGAATTGCGCCCTCTGAATTTGAGTAATGAATTAACACATCCAATTAAGTTCCTTACAATTCAAAGTTTCTGACAGGTTCGTTTTGTAGGGCAGTGGTACACAACTGGGATGTAACCAGAGAAGAAAAGGCACACAATGTTTATTTGGGACAGAGGCAGAGGGTCAATCCAAGTAGGATAGCACATTTTATATCAAATCAACTCATTACTACAAACAAACAACAGCTTCAAGAAATACCGCAATATGTGCTGTACTGGATAATATTAATATAGAAAACATGTGCAAATATTACTTATTAATAAACACAAAAGAAAAGAACAGAACTCAATAGTAATAGCAAATCAAAATGTAGTATAAAACCACAAATGCACAAGCCTTGCCAATATTTAACCATATATAGCTATCTCCTTTCAGCACACACAAAGCAGTACCGTCATACAACTAGTTTTACCTTTAAAAAAAAAAGACAAGTAGTTTACTGAGTGAATTATCACCCGCTAACACGTTACAGGTGTTTTTAATTACCGAGTCCGTTGTTATTATATATTTGTAGCAATTAGGTTCCAAGCCGAGTGCGTCACAGAATATATTACCGTTAAAAAACGTCGCACTAAACACAATACGTAATAGGCTAAAATCAGGGGCGTTTCTCTACAATGAGGAACAGAAACAAACAAACAAACCTTTACAGAATGACAGGCTGTCGGGGATTACTCTGTATACCAAGCTTGTGTGTCATTTTACAAGCAACAGATGTACTGAAAATTTGAGCCTCCCCTCAGAATGAGTCTCTAATAGCACAGATTCAGACACAGCTGAAAAATTGTCTCTCCCCTGACATAGCCCATCGGAAGGGGAGGCGCAATTTTTCAGTTGTATCCGATATGTGTCTCCCCTACAAATGGGCTACCTCAATTGAAAAATATAAGTTAGCCTATTTGGAGCATTCATAGTTATCCCTCCAAATGAGCTACAACGGCTTTTGTAGGTTAAAACCTCAAAAATAAATATATTCTGAATATCATTTGAGTTCAATTGATATTAAAGAAGAATTATATTAAGTTACAAACAGTACTTTCAAGTAGAAAAACACAACAGATTTTAAACACAAATGATGAAAAAAAACCCATTACGTGCAATATATATATATAAACTCAAAATCAATATATTCTAAATATAATTTGCGGACAATTGTTGATAAACGAATAATTATATAAACAATACTTTCAAGTAGGAAAGACACAACTTGTTTGATTAACACAGTGTATGTTTTTGAACTTGCTTGTTTTATCTGCGCACATGAGGTACAGCGAGATTTCTGAGGCGTGTCAAAAAAATTAAATAAAAAAAAGAAGGGAGGGCCGTCCTAAAACAAAATTCGGTTGGAAAAAGATAAACAAGTGTAGTGGCGACCCGCCACATGATGGTTGTTGACTTGTTACAACTTTGTTGCTTAAACAACACACTCACGGTCAATGCAGTAAGTATACTGAGCGACTCCAACCAAACCATGTTTGAATGCTTGTCTATCCTACCCTACATGTCCACTTTCTGGTCATAACTCGTGAGCACACATACAAGGGTAGTCTTATCAACAGCATCTAAATGGCGTCGCTCGGGTTTTCGCTATGGTGTCACTTGAGAATTTAGAAGCAGTGGCTTGTTACCTAGGATGGTAATAATAAAAAGAATAGTAGATATCTGTTTTGGTGGTAAATTCAGCAATGCATGAATCAAACCAGAAGGGACTGGTGTCACAAACTACAGCTTTAGTGCAAAATGTTTAGCTTGTTGATTTTAGATGATAGACACACTTTTTTTAAATATATCTTTACTTTTTATCACTTTACGGGATCTAAGTAATTAATATGGCCCCACGTCTGTAAAGTAGAGACATACCTGGTGCCTGTAGCAACATATCCAGACTTCCCAGAAACTGAAAGGGCACAGGGAAAAACCTTTAAAGTCATTTTCAGTAGGGCTCCATGTTTCTGAGAAAGTTAAAACTCGCAATGCATTCTGGTAAGTGTATTCCTGCTTCTCTAAGTAAAGATACACATGGAAGGTAGCTGAGACAGATAAAAGGTACCAGATTGCATTGCAATGGAAGATAAAAAACAGTCCCAAGCTGTCCCAGTGAACACAGGGCCATATAGCCACCCTAAATATGTTATTACTTGTTTGGTTTTGCACTTACTCTTAGATATCAGAGATTCTGACCAATGATCCCAGATGTGTCTTTATGCAGACCAAAAAGAAATTGCACAATTTGTAAACCACTGAAGGCCATTTTACATGAAGTGAACTAACAAAGTTACAGAACTAACAAAGTTGCATGTAGGAGCTTCTAAAGTTATCTATAGGAAGCTTGTAAAAATCAACATGTTGCTTTCTTGTTAGGAAAAAACAAAACTGGGTGGTAAATGCTTTGGGAATATGGCTCTTATTTTTAGGTTGCGTTCTTTAATGAGATTAACGTTGGATGCACAGAATGACAAGTGAGAGTAATGATTGGATTTTGCAGGTAACAAATTTTTTCTTTGTGCTTAAGGTTTGTTGATGGGAAACTTAACATCTGCTATAACGCAATAGACCGGCATGTTGAAAATGGACGAGGGGACCAGATTGCCATCATCTACGACAGTCCTGTTACTGGATCTAAACAGGCCATCACATACAGCCAGACACTGGAGCAGGTTAGGGAACTGAATGATTTAACTGGAGCCAGTGCATACCAAACAGGTTTTAATACCTCTATGAAAAGAAAATCCCTCTATCACACCTGTTCTACTTCATTGCTAACAAACATCAAGCCTCTATAGCTTTTAGTACAACAAAAAACAATCAAATCAAATCAAATGATATTTACAAAATATATTGCTGTGTTGTCTCTCTGATGTCCCCTATGAGGAAAATTGCAAAGGGTAGTAGTAAAGCTCTGTGGAAGCATGGTGAAGAAAGACATGGTAACTACGATGAACCGTGGTAAATGCAAATTACAGTACAGGGATGGAACCATCATGCTAAACTGCAAAATTACAGTACAGGCATGGAACCATCATGCTAAACTGCAAAATTACAGTACAGGCATGAAACAATCATGTTAAACTGCAAAATTACAGTATAGGCATGGAATCATCATGCTAAACTGCAAAATTACAGTATAGGGGCATATTTGATTCTGGGTGACCCTCACATGTTGTCTAATCTACCTTCTCAAACATCATACAGGTCTCCCAGTTAGCGGGTGTTCTGGTGAAGCATGGGGTGCAGAAAGGAGACCGTGTTGTTATCTATATGCCCATGATTCCCCAGGCCATGTTCACCATGCTGGCCTGCGCAAGGATTGGCGCTACACACAGCCTGATATTTGGCGGTTTTGCATCAAAGGAGCTGTCAATCAGAATTGAGCATGCCAAGGTAAAATCCTAACTGGAAAGTAACTAAAGTGCTTATAGCTAAGAAAACATTTCTATAAATCTTACCCATCGCGCACTCCCATTCACTTTTGATTTTAAAGGAAATACAAGTTATCGCTTATTTTTACTGTGGCACACAGCAGGAACATAAACATTCTGAGTGGCGGTTGGTGCTGGCATCTGGCGACAGCTCCGGACGTGTTTAGCCGTCTACTAAATAACAAACAAAAATTAGAGACAAAATAAAACATTTCACAAAACACAGGTCCTTCCTGGTTATTCTTTAACCAAAATGAAGGAACAGATTACGTCACTTCGTCCCCTATTTGTACCATCACACATGACCCCTTGGTAAACGATTGCAGCTGCTCCTCCAATCCATGGCTGCCACATTATTTCCCTTCCGGGTCAATGAGTTAGTGCACCGAAGCTCCACCCCTTTCTAGATGACAGACTTCCTTTTAACCCTGGGAATGAAGTGTCAGGCCAGACAGTTCAGGGTACTCTGTTCCAGTTACTTAGCTCCCTCACAGGTCAGGAGGGAGATTTACAACCAAAGATCATTCTATTTCTTCACACTCGGACAGAACAGAAGTTATTTCTCAAAAGTTGTTCACAGTCATGTTTCTGGCCTACACCTTATGACCTTGTTATGAAAATATTATGGGTCAGTTTCTCAATGCTATTAATGTGCACACCAACTCTCTTGTAGTTCCGAGGAAGTGACCATATGACCCTGTGTTGGTTTCATATGGAATGGTCATTAAAATGTCATTATTTTTTATGATAACATTATCTGTATTTATTGGCCCTTCCACAATAATGCATTTTTGGTCCATTTGAAATTGGTCACTACATGTATCTGGATTACTGTCGTTTTTAAATATGTGTTTTTTTTTTACTGTAGCCCAAAATAGTGGTGAGCGCATCCTTTGGCATTGAGCCTGGCAGAAGAGTGGAATACATCCCTCTGCTAGAGAAAGCAATGGAGCTCTGCAAACACAAACCTCAGAAAGTCCTTATCTATAACCGGCCTAACATGGTGAGTCTTCAAGATCCAGCATCATAGTTTAACCTTTGCAGTGTTGCACAGTACATACATTCTTTTTCAATTATAAACTATTTTACCTCTCCTGAAAAAGTTTTTGTGATGTGTTTTGCTGTCCTCTCGTTTTCCCATTTCTGAGAGACCCGTTTCCTGCTGGATTACCTGTGCAAATCCTTAGTTTATTTTCAATTTAGAAGTAAAATTCTAGCCATCAAAGAGCTAATTAAAAATTGTTTCCAAAAGATTGCAAGAATCAGTATTTACTTAATCACCACATTAGAAGAAACCTGTCATTCAAATACTGCCACCTTGTCAGTGGAGGTGAATGACCCTCGGGTTGGTTTTGTTCTAAAATGACAAGTAAGGGTTCTTGGAATCATGTTTGCTATAAACATTTGCAAATTGTTGAGAATAAAAAGGATAAATATAGTTTCTGTTTAGTATTTCATTCTGTGTTAGTAACTGCCAGATGGTGGTTATTGATCTCTCAATGTCACTATGTTAACTATTTGTTAATTGCGCTTAAGTTTACATTTTAAAATTCAAATACAAAGTCAAATTCAAACTTTTCCTGTCAGAATTTTCAGTTTATCCTTCATTTTCATTGTCCTTTCGCTTTAACAAACCCCTCGATATAACGAACAAAAGGCTTGGACCCCAACAGGTTTGTTATAGTGAGGGTGTACTGGACATTTCCTGTGAAATATACTAAAATGTATGTTGGTAACATACATACATTAACCCTGACAGAGCTACTAAAGTAGAGATAAACCAGTTATCTTCATAAACGTAAACATGGTTTTCTCAAACACTGCTGGCAACACCAGAAATACAGACAGAGTGCTAGTGTTTAGGTCACTATGGAAACCATTATTCCCCCAAAAGAGGCCAATTTGATTCTTGTACTTTAACTTTCCTCTGTTCAATTCTAGTAGTGTGGGGTGGCTTGAACTGCAACTGAGGGACTGGAATACAAACATGCAAGCCACAGGTTTTCAAACACTAAAAATAGAGATGAATTTTTAGATGGATGGATGCAAACAATTCATCATCCAAAAGAATAATGGAAAACCACGTCAGACAGGCCTCACGGCTTGCAGAGAATATTAAACCAAGAGGTGATACCAAAGTAGCCTGCAGGTGTTCAGAAATGAAATCAACATACTGTATTTGGAAGACACTCTATAAAACAAAGATTGTCTTTCAATATTGTTTTTATGCTCAAAGTGGTACATTATGATGTTCTTGAATAATGAACTCGGTGCTTTGCTTGCAATTCATGTGTCTCCCTAACTATGACACTTAGATTGTATCCAGTTCTGCCTGCCTACTAATGTATGCCACTGGTTGACATTTTGTGCACTTTACATTATCTATGAGCAGGCCTTGTAGACAGTTCCCTTGAAAGCCATGCTCCTGCTCTGACTTGTAGCAGTAAGAGGATACGAACAGCCTCTTCAGGCGTTGCTCACAGTGGAGGTGCAATCAACTACCAGTCTCCTAATCAAATATCAGACAGATAGTAATCCACAATAATTGTAGCATTGAGAACCCTTTTATTATTCAAAAAGCAATTACCCTGGGAAAAGATCCTTCACAGATGCCTGAAAACATCTGCATATTATTATACATACCTAGTAGTATAATGTGTGCAAAACTTTATTAATAAAGAAGCAAAAACTATTTGGACTCTTCAAGAACGTTATTTATATGTGAGTTCTGTCATTGCACTGCTTCCATAGGGCTAAATGTAACAACACTGTTTCTTTCTTTAAGCAAATCCAAGACTGTTCAACAGAATAAACACAATGCAGCTATTTAAAAAAAATAATCTGTTGATTGAACTAATTAAACAATCAATGTATTACTGTACTGCGCGCACAATAGGCGAGAGTGTGGTGTCCTACTGACTTCCAGTGTTCCACGAATGAATAAAGTGAGAATGATAACACATGCTGATTTTATTGATTTTGATTTGAATGCAGGAGTCTGTTTCCATGACTGCCGGCCAGTGCTTATACTGGGATGAGGAGATGGCAGCATCTTGTCCCCATGACTGTGTCCCTGTGTCCTCAGATCATCCTCTTTATATTCTGTATACCTCAGGAACTACAGGGCTGCCCAAGGTATGTCGTGTAGAAGCCATTAGCATTGGTTATGCATTATTAAAGTGCGCTGTGGTTTAATGATCCCTGGAATGGGAAAGGGAGCAGGAGATTGAGGGTTTGAATCCCTGCTCTGCCACTTGCTTAGCATCTGACCTTGAACAAGTCACTTGCTGAAGCATTTTTTCACCCTGTTTGTAGAAATTCTGTGATGGTTAGGTATTCAATATATGTGATTTTTTTAATGAAATTTTGGAAACTTAAAACAAGATTTTTTTTTTTTGCTGTTCTTATTATGCTAAACCAAAATGTGTGGTAATTTCTCCTTCTCCTTCTTCTTCTTCTTCTTCTTCTAAAAGTCAAATTATGGGAAAATACAGTACCCAATTTGTATAATAGGTCCAAGCTAATTGCAATACGTTCCAACCTGTAAAAAGCATTTCAGTTTCTGAGTACATTTGAACACACAGTGTCTGTCTGTGTCCTACAAGGAGGAGCCCACATTGTTGAGATACAGGGGATGCTTTCATGTTGTTCACAAAGTCACACTTTTCCGGTTTGTTGGCTAAACCCTTTGAAAGTGGCAAGGCATTCCAATTAGCAGGACCCCTGGAACAGGACGTGACATCCGCACGGGACATCCTCACGGAAGCTTACAGATTTTTCTAGATGTGTAGATTACCGACCGGCAGTGAGATTGTAATTTTTTTTCCCCGTCATGTAAAATCTCACTTTATTTTTTAAAAATATTTAGATACAGTCCTGCTGTAGTCCTTACCTGAGTCCAGGCATAGATTCAACTGTGGCAAATAAGAATACTTACCTGTTCCTACATATTTTCATACAGTAAATGAGATAAAATATCCTCAAAAAATCAGACTGAATGACACACAGACGAGTGTGTGCCAGGGTCATTTCTCTTTATACAGTGCAATGCAAAACCATGTCAATGTACCCACACATGTCTAATGCTAAATGTGTAGCCATGCAGTTCTATGAAATGCCATGATTCAGTTCAAACTCTGCACATCTCGGTTTCATTACTGAAGTTCCATAGCTGCCTCCTTTCTGTCCTTTCTAAAGCCACACAGGTAGAAGCAATCGTAAACTTTAATATCCAAAGCGCCAAAAAAAAAATCAAATGTTCATTGTCTTTACAATTATTGTTCATAACAACTGGACTGTCGCCACAATATTATGCTGTTCTATTAAACATGTCTTTTGTAATGATGCCCTTTTTCCCTCACGTATTTAAGCTTTCTGCTGTTCAGATATTTAGAAAAGTCTTATCAGGACGACTTGATCTTGTTCTGATTGATTCCTGTTTCAAGAGAAAAGACATACCTTCCTATTCCAAACTGGGTAAAAAATGTGGTATCAGACTTGTAAGTACACATCGACCTGTGGAACATAACACAATCAGGGGACTGTGGGAAGCAGGGCACTGTGTTCAAATGTGATGCTGAGCTTGTGTATGTAATAATGTGCAATTAAAAAGGTTCACATGCAGGTTAATTAACTCAGTTGTATAAGACAGACAATTTAAAAATGTGATACAAAGAAAGAGTAATTCAATTTAAAGGGACCTACTTTTTTAAACAGCTTCACATAACGTTGCTTAAGTGCCAATATGCTGTGGTTTACCAGTTAATTGTGTCTAAGACAGTTGTGGCTTTGATTTGTGCACCGTGTAATTGCAGAATGCGGTTAGCAGATCACTTGAAGTTGATGATCAGTGCATCCCATATGAGGTGTACATCTCTGTTAATCCTCATGACCCTGTCTCGCTCTCCTAGATTTCAAACAGCAGTTCTCCTGTCATCTTTGGTGCTAGAAGAAGCAGTAGGTGATGGTATTGCAAAATTTAAACAAAATATTACTGGACAGGTTCAGTTTGGAAGCATGTCTTTTAGAAATAATTACAACCCTTCGTTGTGCTGCTGTTACATTGAGGGGGCTTTTTTGCCAAATAGTATTTTTCTTGCACGGCTAATATCCCCTTTTGCATGAATTTGAAACTTAATGGATGTAAGATACACAGGTATAATAAACACTAATTTAAGGATGCAAAATAACCAACAACTGTAAGTGGAACATGTCATTTAAACAAATAAAGAAAGCTATTACCCAAAGCTTTTTCATGTTGTCATTATAACAAGGCAATGGTGACACAGTCGTGAAACTGGGACAAATCATCCCATAATCAAGGTAACCCACAGGGGAAAATGATTCAGTTATTATACGTTCGTATATGTAATTTATTTAGAGATGTGGAGAACTGACTGGAATAAGTAATTGAGTATTTAATTCCACAGGACACCACTGTTGAAAAGCTGTAACAGAAGGGCTTAATTGAGAAGAAACGTAATGTTAGCTTTGTTAAACATTTTGATTGGCTCGAAAGGACACCAAGACATGCAACTGTCTTTGCAGAACTGCATGCCTCAGCCTTATGTGTTGTGTTCATGCCTACAAAAGATCCACTTTCCCCTAATTTTAATGCCCTTGAAAGCTTTGCACATGGGTTGTATATAGTTTGGTTAATCATGTGAACTATTTTGAAACTTACATTGTAATAAACATCTCCTACCGAAGTTAAGAAATCAATATTGAACTACTGGAAAACAGAAAACTACTCATCAATGTTAATTAGAGGTACTGCGCTGAATATGTAAATTACATTCGGACTTCAAGAGCTGCAGATTCTCTGTTGGATCAAATCTTTATAAGCTGTTTGGCTACATTGTCTATTTCTTGGCTGTATTGGGGATTTTTGTAGCCTGTAAATTACAAAAATCAATAAAACTCTCCTGGGGTCTTTTTATTAAATTAATTATTTGAAAGTGCAGTATTTTCTAAAAGATTGAAGTTTACGAGACTCTGAATACTCTGCCCCATCATCTAAGGAAATTAAATAATTTTGTATCTGTCTCAAATGGAACACAATGAATGTATGCACCTGTTTTTAATTCTATTTTTACCATGTGTATTTTGTGTTATTAATGTGATGCATGTGCTGTGTTATGGAAATGCTACAGGATATTGCTTGAAACCATGTTGATTCATCTATATACATCTGTATGAATAACTAATATAAAAATGTGCTCCATTCTGAGCTCACAAATGACAGACACTAAGACACACACCTCTGATTTTTTTTGTGTGTTTTCATCCTAGATAATTAACTTTGTCTGTTTCCTAGATCCCTTTTCAACAGTGACTTGATATCCATCTTTTTCTTTGCAGGGTATTGTTCGAGATACAGGTGGCTATGCAGTGATGTTGAATTGGACTATGTCAAATGTGTATGGTCTCAGTCCTGGAGAGGTAATGCTTCTGGTCTATTTATACGTTCAATATTACAGCAGTGTCTTCAATCCTCTGCTCTGAAATAGTTGCTTGTGTTTTATTTAATTTCATTTTGTATTTATTTTCCAGGTCTGGTGGGCAGCTTCTGACCTGGGCTGGGTAGTCGGGCACTCCTATATCTGCTATGCGCCTTTGCTTCATGGCAACACTACCGTTCTGTATGAGGTACACTAGGTCACTCCACTGAAAACAATGATATGTAAAATACCAATACACTGTTGGACAGTTCAGGGATATTCAGAGTGTGTATTATCAATCTTGTATTGATAAAATGGCCAACACCAATCTTGATCAATATTTAATGTTGTGTGTATGTTACGCGTGGTAAATCCCCAAATTCTGTATTTGATATAATGATCATCTCCAAATATCCCTTAATTGTTTTGAGTCTGCTAAATCCTATTCAGAATAAGGTTTGAGATTTATTACACTGGAGTCACTAATGTTATAATATTTCTGTCTTGATGGGTCCTTATACACAGAATACTGATGGCTTACTTAATGTAACACATGTTGCAATTCCAGGAATGGCCCTGTAGTGAATGAACAGCCCTTCAGTTTGTTTCATCTCCAGTGGCTCATGCTGTATGGAGCAGGAGCACAATATCCTGGAGCATTTGCTTAACAAAGCATGCATCCCATGAACAACACAAAACACACATCATAAAAATAGAAGGGCTTAAATGTGTCTATCCTTTCCTCTGAATGCCTCACGTTTGAACCCTGTCTGTCTTCCTGTCCTGGGTATTGCTTATTTTCAGCGTCTGCTATCAAACAATTGGGAACAGTCTTCTAGCTTCCAGTGAGTATGTCCACAAAACATCCAGGACTGTAGCGAATTCCATCATGCCAGGTGGAATATTATTAGATATCAGTGTCAGTCTCATGCAGCTGTTAATCGTTACAGTGAATCTAAACCCTTGTTTGAATCTGCTCTAAAGGCTGAAGCAGCATGAATCTTTTCTACATTTTTACTAGTGAATTGCAGGCGAACAATCAAATCATGTAAAACTATTGTGTGAGAAACCAGCAAAGAATGAGGCAGTGAGATTTAATTGTATGAAGTGCAGAAGAGCAGAATAAAATATCTTTCTTTGTATAAAAAAGCAAATGTTTAGATTTGCTTAGTGTAATGCATTCCTAGTTTTTATAATTTAGATGAGGTATTCAGTTGAATGTGAGAAAGCAGTCATATAATCTATGGAGAGGTCAAGAACAGGCAATTCATGCTTACTGTAAAGAGAGCTATAAATGATCAAACTGGGTACCTGCACGCATGGAGATGGGCTTTTCTAACACGAAGGACACACAGTATCTAGGAAGACATGTGTTTGAAAATATATTTTCCTACGTAATTTAGTGACCTCTATTTGTAAACAACACATTGTTGTAATTGAAAGACCTTATTTTGGTTATATCTTGGATAGACTGACACTTGGGTATATCTAGAAACCTTTTAAACCCAGATTTAAAAAAATAAAAAAAAATAAAATTGCTTTTGAGTCCTTTTAACAATTAACATTCTAAGTTGCATTTTAGTTTTATAATATTTATCTACAATTTTATCTTCCTTTCACATAAAATGATGCAAGTTGGACTTTGGAATACAGACGCAGTGTTGCACAACAATGTTGTATAGCGCTTTCCTGTATGCTATATACTATACAATGTCTTGCATAAAACCTTACGTCCGTAGTTTACTATAAACCAGTTTGCCACTACAGGGTAGAGATTGGGAGGGTCTGAATTTGATCTGTGATGATGGATATTTTATGAAATGTAACCAGAATGTCAACCCAAGTAACAAAGCAGTGTGTGTGTGTGTGTGTGTATATATGTATATGTATATGAGTGTGTGTGTGTGTGTGTGTGTGTGTGTGTGTGTATATATACAGACATGCTCAAATTTGTTGGTACCCTTACAGCTCATTGAAATAATGCTTCATTCCTCCTGAAAAGTGATGAAATTAAAAGCTATTTTATCATGTATTCTGGCATGCCTTTGGTATGTCATAGAATAAAGCAAAGCTGCTGTGAAAAGAGATGAATTATTGCTTATTCTACAAAGATACTCTAAAATGGCCTGGACACATTTGTTGGTACCCCTTAGAAAAGATAATAAATAATTGGATTATAGTGATATTTCAAACTAATTAGTTTCTTTAATTAGTATCACACATGTCTCCAATCTTGTAATCAGTCATTCAGCCTATTTAAATGGAGAAAAGTAGTCACTGTGCTGTTTGGTATCATTGTGTGCACCACACTGAACATGGACCAGAGAAAGCAAAGGAGAGAGTTGTCTCAGGAGATCAGAAAGAAAATAATAGACAAGCATGGTAAAGGTAAAGGCTACAAGACCATCTCCAAGCAGCTTGATGTTCCTGTGACAACAGTTGCAAATATTATTAAGAAGTTTAAGGTCCATGGAACTGTAGCCAACCTCCCTGGGCGCAGCCGCAAGAGGAAAATCGACCCCAGAGTGAACAGAAGGATAGTGCGAATGGTAGAAAAAGAACCAAGGATAACTGCCAAAGAGATACAAGCTGAACTCCAAGGTGAAGGTACGTCAGTTTCTGATCGCACCATCCGTCGCTTTTTGAGCGAAAGTGGGCTCCATGGAAGAAGACCCAGGAGGACTCCACTTTTGACAGAAAAACATAAAAAAGCCAGACCTGAATTTGCTAAAATGCATATTGACAAGCCACAATCCTTCTGGGAGAATGTCCTTTGGACAGATGAGTCAAAACTGGAGCTTTTTGGCAAGTCACATCAGCTCTATGTTCACGGACGAAAAAATGAAGCTTTCAAAGAAAAGAACACCATACCTACAGTGAAACATGGAGGAGGCTCGGTTATGTTTTGGGGCTGCTTTGCTGTGCCTGGCACAGGGTGCCTTGAATCTGTGCAGGGCACAATGAAATCTCAAGACTATCGAGGCATTCTGGAGCGAAACGTACTGCCCAGTGTCAGAAAGCTCTGTCTCAGTCGCAGGTCATGGGTCCTCCAACAGGATAATGACCCAAAACACACAGCTAAAAGCACCCAAGAATGGATAAGAACAAAACATTGGACTATTCTGAAGTGGCCTTCTGTGAGTCCTGATCTGAATCCTATCGAACATCTATGGAAAGAGCTGAAACTTGCAGTCTGGAGAAGGCACCCATCAAACCTGAGACAGCTGGAGCAGTTTGCTCAGGAAAAGTGGGCCAAACTACCTGTTAACAGGTGCAGAAGTCTCATTGAGAGCTACAGAAAACGTTTGATTGCAGTGATTGCCACTTAAGGTTGTGCAACAAAATATTAGGTTAGCGGTCCCATCATTTTTGTCCATGCCATTTTCATTTGTTTTCTTATTTACAATATTATGTTGAATAAAAAATCAAAAGCAAAGTCTGATTTCTATTAAATATGGAATAAACAATGGTGGATGCCAATTACTTTTGTCAGTTTCAAGTTATTTCAGAGAAAATTGTGCATTCTTCGTTTTTTGTGTAGGGGTACCAACAAATTTGAGCACGTCTGTATATAAATAACCAGCTTGGCAAATACTTGCTACAGTATATTCAAAGATATTTTATTTTTTTTAGTTCTTACTCTTTTGGTCACCTCTTATAAAAAGACCTGCAGCCGTTACCCGTGACTAACATCCACATGTATAGGAAGAGACGGGACCATAGCAGCTGCATGATCATGCACACCTGCTGTCTGGTGATCCCTGCTCCACGTTTAGAGGCTTGTGCTCACTTAACCATTGCCGGATATTACACTCTTACCCCAAGAGGCATCATCTCACCCCACAGCTCTGAGCAACATGAGCACTAAACCAGAACAATGATGGCATTGCAACGTCACATCACTGTTGATACGCTGTTGAATGCACGAAGCTTCCATAACAGATCAACAAGGGTTTGGGCAGCAGCAGCCTCTCTCCCTTCCCACCTTCCAACACACAAGGGTTTGGGCATTTCAAATAGGAAGTCCTGTTGTGTGACAGTACCTGTTGTATTTGTGTGACTGTAGATGCATTATAATGGAGCAAAACAGGGAATAAATTAAGTGTTTTTTTTGCGTGTTGTGTGTTTTTTTTTTTTTTTTTTTTTTTTTTTTACATGACATTTATATTTTAATTGGAACTCCAGCCTCTAATTGCCCAAAGGTAATGTTTTTTTTGTCTTTTTTTCTGTGCTGCCAGGCAAATTAAAAAATGCACACTCTGCATGAGGCATTTACATATTCTGTTTCTTCAGTGCCTTGTCTTTAACTGAACTCTCTCTGCAGGGCAAGCCTGTGGGGACCCCAGATGCTGGAGCATTTTTCCGTTTGATATCGGAGCATGGTGTGGCAGCCATGTTCACCGCCCCAACAGCAATCCGAGCAATCCGCCAGCATGACCCCCAGGCAGCCCTGGGGAGACAGCATCCCCTAACGAGGTAAAATACAGGGTGGGGCAACATTCACCACAGAGCTTATTTATAATAAGCTGTGGATTCTGTTTAAAATCGTCTATAAACATGATAAAAATGTAAAATTGTGTTGTATTGCAGTGTGAACGGAATTTCTCGTTGATTACTCCACTGTTGAGAAACAGCAAAGTGTGACTGCCTATGGCTGTTTTATCTTTATTTGCTGTTGACTGTCTAAAACTTGAGCAATTTCCTGCCCCTGTGGAAATCCAAGCTGAATGCCTCTGCCTTCCTCCCTTGTGAAGAAAGTTCTTGTAAAGCAGTATACCAATCAGCAACTTGCCTTTCTTTCTATAAATAGGAAGGACCCCAGACCTGAGTGCACTTGCCTAAAACACTGAGGAACAAAAGCACACACATTATACTCTGTAGCTCTCATTTTAACTGTGAAGAAGACACTCTTCAAGCTATTTCCTTCCACCAAAGCATACATGCAGCTTGATAGAACCTCTGCAAGCTCTAGTGCATACGTTAATGGCACTGTAGGTTAAGAATGTATAGTACTAAGGGATAATGCTTTCTGTTAGCAAATACATTTCAGGATCAGTCTATCAGTTACAAACTGTGGTTCCCTGAGCAGGTGGAACATCTGTACATGAAGCATGGTGTTCTGGTGTCCTCTTTCCTTCAGAAAAGCTCCTCACTGAAAGTATCTTTTTGCTGTTAGCAATTTTTCCTTTTTTGTCCTTTCTTGTTTTATTATTCTGTCAGTTTTCTCACAACCTTTACTCCACTTGACTTTTCTTGCATGTAATCCTTGTACTAGGTTTGTCATGGTCACTTGGGTTATCAAGCCTGAATGCTTTTCAGACAGCAATGAAAAAACTAAACTTGAGTTCAGTTTGTGGTTGGCTATATTGCTTGCGCTTGGTAATATAACAAAACTAAAACATTGTAGTGTATGTAAGCTAAAATCGAAAAACAGGAAGATACATAGCAGGGAGTACTGGAAGCAAGATAAATTTAAATAAGGCTTGCACCTGTTGTCCTTTATCAGATTACGATGTACTCAGGGTAGTTTGTTCAACAGAAAGCTATTTCTCTTTTATCCCCGGTAAATATCTACCGCGTTGACGACATCCCATCACTCTCAACATTTTTTACATTTTCCACTTGTTTTTTTTTTTCTCTCGGACCAACAGGCTGAATGGGTTTTATTAATTAATGGCTGGGGTCTTTGTTGTGCACCATGTGTTGTGCACCATGTGTGCTAATTCCCATTAAGATGATTATTGTCAGCTTGCATATGAACATTGACTGGCAGCGTACAAGTGTTTATATTGGAGTTAGAAAACAGAGACTGTATCTGACATTGATAGAGTGTTTATATTGTTACAGTATATAGCTAACTTGACATTTTTGGTTGTCTTCAAACACTTGCCAGATGGTACACAGATACATGACCACATCATTTTCCACTACATTTGTTATGGAATGGGCAATTTGCCTGCTAGTTGCCTGAAGTGGAAAATACGGGCTGTTGTGTTTTGGGTCTTCTGTTACTTGTGGTTTTTGGCCTAACCATTTCCTGTGTGGTCCAGTGGTTAGAGAAAAGGGCTTGTAACCAGGAGGTCCCTGGTTCAAATCCCAGCTCGCTCACTGTGTGACCCTGAGCAAGTCACTTAACCTTCTTGTGCTCTGTCTTTCAGGTGAGACATTGTTGTAAGTGACTGTGCAGCTGATGCATAGTTCACACACCCTAGGCTTTGTAAGTTGCTTTTGATAAAGGCGTCTGCTAAAAAAACAAATAACGATGAAGCAACATCCACTTAACCAGAGTGCTTTTTACATTCTTTTATTCATTTTATTTTTTACATAATTTAGACATTGTGTAATTGTCCTATCCACCCGATTTCATTTTTGCAAAGGACAGAATGGAATACAACAAATGATAAAAATATACATCGATGATGGCAACATTTGCGATTTAATTGATGAATTTGAATAATCGTTGCAGTATTAGTGCCTACTGAATGCTTGTGTGCTGTAATCTTGTTTTTGCACTGTCTTTACTGATAAGCATGATAAGTTCACCATGTTTAATGATCATATTCAGATCATTTAGGTGTTTAGGTGATGCCAGCTCTTTTCAATTTGATCAAACAGTGTAGATAAATATCTTTATTTTTTAAAATCAAACCATTATTAACAGGCTCATTAGTTGAAAATGTAATATCACAAATGCTAGAGTAAAACAATTAACTCTTTACAAACAAACCCCAGTAATGTGAGTACGTGTGTGAATGTAAGCGGTGGCTGTCTGACTGGTAAAAGCAGGTTCTAGTACTCGGTATCAGGTTGAGAATGGATGTTTTCCCTGTAGGATGCGGACGCTCTTTGTTGCTGGTGAACGCTGTGATGCGGACACTTTGGGCTGGGCGAAGAAAACGTTCAAGGTTCCTGTCCTGGACCACTGGTGGCAGACTGGTATGTAAAACATGGATAATGACTGCTTTATACTACTCATATTAAAATGGTCAGGTAGGAGATTAATCATCACGGCTATGTCGTTGGTCTTCTCTGTTTCTGTTGTAAAGGGCATTTCCTTTCCACCAGTTGACTTCAGATAGTCTGTCTGAACATCATGCACTGTTTTTGTTTTTTGAAAAAATCTTGTGGTTCACTGTTTGAATACATTCTGAAAGCAAAATAGGTTTGAAGTTGAGGTGCTTTTTTTTGTTTACTGTTCCGATATTAACTATTTCTCCATACACATTTTGCTTCATTTTTTACAAACCAGGAGATTTAGACATTCCCATTGATTATGCTCCTGGATGTTTTGTTTTTGTTTTAACACATTATATTTAGTTGCGATATTTCATCCCTCTGTTGAGGGTATAAAGAAGTCATTTTTTCTAAACGAGTGTGCTGTGGAAGGTTTATTAAACAGGTTTCATTCTCCTTTGGAACGTGCTTGTCCGTCTTTTCTTTCCGTTCTGAGATGCTGTTGCAGTCTTGTTGTCTTGCTGTTATTCTTTTTGTCTGTTCTGGTAAAAAACCTGGATAGTGACATCTAATGTGAATTCGTTCTGCTTAGTTTTTATTTGACTACACATTATTAAAGAGAGAACTGGAAGTTATTTCATTAGCTGTGCATCTTTATATTTTAATGGTTGTCATTAATGTAATCTACTTCAGTGCTGAGGCTGAATCCGAGCAGCTACCCGGCCAGGCACGTTCTTATCGGGTTTGTCGTTTGTAACAGAATTCAGCTCAGGACATGTTTACATGCAAGACATTTAATGATGTAAGGATTGCTGACAGGTAATGCACACATTAAATAACACTACATATAAATCAAGTGAGTCCAAGATGAAATCCAGCAGGTGAATTGAAGCCTTGTGTCACTTCCTAAAACAAAGAGAAAGTAATAGAGCGTTATAGTGCTTGGGATGATTCCTAATGTTTTCCAGTTTTGTAAAAGGTTTAATTTCAGTGTATGCGATGGTTATGGCTTGATAAGAAGGCTTATACTACAGAATAGATTTCCAATGTGTTCGTTAGAAAAGCCGTAGTAGTCTATTCACGAAAAGGCTTACGTAATGTAACTTTCCATAAGGCTTATGAACAGTTTATGCAGTTGAAAGATCAGCCATTTCTTCTAGCTCTGGTGTGATTTGTACTGTTAAGGTTAAGAGTTTCTGCTACCCTGGTAAGCCGGGTATTGTGTGGAAAGTTATTGGAGTGGATGCAGGGCACAGATAGTCAAGGGCTTCTGTAAATTATATTTAATTCACATTTCACAGAGACCAAAGAAAAACAACAAATGCATGCTGTGCAAACAAAAGGTGAAAGGAAAGGTCTCCCTAGAGACAGAGGCCCTGGAAACGAAGCTTTTCTGTAGAAAAGTATCTGTCCCTTATGGCAAGGCAGGCACTGCAATTGCTCATTAGTGGGGGAGGGGGGAGGTTACGTGTGTACATTACAGGCAAATAGAAGGTAGATGTGGTGTTGGGTGTATTGCTTGTAGTCTACATGCAGAGTGTGACTATTCTCCACAGAATATATCATATTTTAGAAGATTCAAATGTTGGTCACCAAGAAACCGTACCTTTAGCCTCAATTCAATTTTTATATTGTCTTTCAAATCTGTATCTTTATTATTGTGATGACCTTTGTTATAAAGCTCTGGGTATTTTTTCAGCGGCAAGTATTATTGTTTCCTCAGTCAGTCTGGATACTGCTTCACCCTGCTGGACCACGCGCATTGAAGCTGTTCTCTGATTGGTTAATTCCCTAGTTGTGGCACGACAAATTGCAAAAAATAGGATTCAGTCCTATTTATTTTGTGTCGCCCTGGTGTCACTTCCACGTCACCTGTGGTGTGAAAGATACTTCTCACAAGTATATGTTTTATTCATTTTGTTGCATCGCTTCACAGTTTCGCTTGTCGCATTGCGTCCGGTGTGTAGAGGCCTTTAATCTAAAAATGATTTCCAGTGAGTGTGTATATATATTCTGGACTTGTGATCCTGGAAATACATTACTGAAATGTAGGGGTCACTTATTACTGTATACCTGTCTGAAAATTGTTGGGTCCAGCAAATTGCCCCATCAAAAATGACACTTTATTTATACAATGAGGTAAACTGTGTTTCCTCAGCTGCTCTCAGGCACGTCTGTTCTCTCTGCAGTGAGCTACAGGTGTGTGAAATAGTGCAGAAACCAGGCTGTAATTGCACCAATAGATCACAATTCTGTAGCAGCAGCAGCAGCCATGTTTCAATTCATTATGTGCTAGGCATTTGCCACCAATTTACATGGACAGATGGCTCTTCTGTTATTATGCGACTTCAATTTCACCAGCTAGCTTCCTCTTAATCCCTTTCCACCCTTTAAGAGGCACATCCATCCTGCGGTCTTTATTCTGTCTTTATTTTTTATACAGGAGCTAATTCAGATATTGTATATGTAACGTGACCCTTGAAATAACCCTTTCTCTGTTTTAAATGGCAATACTCACTTAACATTAAAAAATAAAAAAAAGCTAGCAGGAACTGGTCAAACTGTATTGAATGATGCTGATAATCTCTGAGCTATTTTAGGATAAACTGTGGAGGGGGAAAAAATATGAAGGTTGCTGATGTCATCCTTGTTGCCTAGCAACCACTGTTTTTCCAGTTCATAGCTCTGTGCTTGCTTACAATGGTTTTGCAGATTTTGCTGATCTAGTGAAGAGTTGGAGTTTTTTTTGTTGTTGTTATTATTATTATTATTATTATTATTATTAATAATAATTATGATCTTTAAAAAAAAAAAATCCTTTGCAAGCTTTACTGAAGATTTATTTAGCAAATAGCCTGTCTTCACAGAAAAGCTGTGTCTGGTTTGCAGCTTTAAAATGAAAGATATTATTTACAATTTTTAAAAATCTTTCATATTCTTTTATTGATATTACTTTTAAAGAGTGCTAACCACGGTTTTCTAATCACATTCTTATTCCACTGTCTCAGTTTCACTGCGATGGTTTAGCTGCACTCAGGCCATGTGACCTGTGACCTGTGACCTATGACCAGGTTGTTGGGTATCATTACACTTTTAATAAAATGTTTATTCAGAACAAAATATATAAAACAAAAACATCTAGTCTGTGAAAAAACGACATCACAGGTAAAACAAAGTGTGATATCCCAATTACATGTGTGGCCACTTTGGATATACTTTATAATGGCTAGAGTTTTATGAACAAACTGGCCAAGACGCACATCCTCTAAAAAAAAAAAAAAGTTTTAAGAAAAACAAAGAAAAAAAACAGGACCTTAAGGTCATGAATGTCCCTTTGTCTAATCTCCATTTGTGACCCCTGGTCCTTGTTTCTTGTTTCAGGTCGAAAAAGTCCCCTGGGTTGACATTGTCAGTACCTTTTATAATTTTGAATGCTTAAATCAGATCGCCTCATAGTCTTCTTTGTTCAAGGCTGAACAGATACAGTTCTTTGAGCCTGTCTGCATACGACATGCCTTTTAAACCCGGGATAATTCTGGTTGCTCTAATTATTCTGATTTGCACTAATTCTAGAGCAGCAATATCCTTTTTTGTAACGAGGTGACCAGAACTGAACACAATATTCTAGGTGAGGTCTTACTAATGCATTGTAAAGTTTTAACATTACTTCCCTTGTGGGAAGAGGGTGATTTTCAGTGCAGTTCGTGAACAATGGAAAAGTTGTTATTTTCTTGCCATAGGTCATGCACAGCATCCATTTTAATTGTGGTGTCCCTGCTATTTACTGTCGCTAGCACTGGACCCCAACATTTGGATTGCCTGCACTCATTCATAAAACTATTGCTTCAATAAGCTACTAAAGCACCCATGGGTACTGCAGGTAGTTCTTGACCTCAGGAGAAGAAAAGAAAACAAACACACACAAGGACATGACTGGAATGGAACCAACATTATGTAAGCTTTTGTTTGCTAGTGTTACTCAGGCTTATTGTGTTTCACCAACCCCTCAATTGTCTGTGGAGAGGACCACTATGAAATGGTTTACTGTGGGTGATGCTGATACGTGCGTGTAAGTCTGCTTGTCTGACAGGAGTATCACTCAGGCATGTTTTGTATTGTGGCATCCCTGTTATTGTAGTTTGCTTATGAGTGTTTCCAGTCCTTTCATTAGGATTCAGTCTGCGTATAACGTTGCCCTCATCCCTAGCAAACAGCCTGAAGCTCTTCTAAGAGGAATGTTGTATACATAATCTTAAAGCATGATGGGTTTTTTTTGTTTTTTTTTGTATAGAGAGCTGCCAAAGTGTTGACCAGCAATCCCTATTGGGATGGCTTGGCATGGCTGCTAGGCATACAGTGGAAATCTCTTTATACCCAAAGGCGTGTTGGATGAAATGTCTCTGTAGAGCATCTTTTCTTGGTAGAGATTTATTTTATTGCAACCATATTCTGCATTTTTCAGTCGTTGTAATATTAAATGACAATGTGATCATTTTCTAGCAATGCCCATTGTACAAGGTTTATGCAGAATCTGGATTTGTGCATCCCGTATAGCAAACATAAGGCAAGGGATGCAGGGAGCACTTGGATTATGAATTCCAGCTCACCAATAAGCTTCCAGTCTGATTTACAGGGAGCATTTGATGTGGTGCACAGTGAGCAAGCTGATGTCACTGCAGGAGAATCGGACATGCCTGCATTTGCATATTCTTTAATTAAACGATGTTCTTTGACCAAGCCTTCAGCCAGATTGTGGAACGAACAGGACACATCTGACTCGGGGATTGGAGGTATCTAGCTCCATCTCTCACTGCAGGTTTAATACCTTCCTAGGTTTGATATACAACTGGACAAGTTAAACATGATGCATTTGAGCTTGCTTCCATGAGGGCTATATGTTTATCAGCGCAGTCTACAAGGTAAAGGAATAAGTACATAGACTCTCTAAGAAACCAATGGTGACACCATGTAATGAAAGAAATAGACTGACACGGTATGATGAATGGTTCAAAGCCAAGAGAACATGGACCCGTGGAACACATTGTACTGGTATATTTTACTTGCAAATTATATAATGGTACCATTCTAGAAGGCTGTATTCAGTAATCAAGTAGGTGTTTGGGAGGCTTAGATGTTGCAGCACAATGTGACTTGCTTGATATGCCAGAAATTGTTTGTGATGCAAATACTGTGCAAGGATCTATTTTAATAATTTAAACCCTCCTAGGTCAATGTATAGGAGTATATTGCAAACTTTTACAATCGGTAATACACTAAAGAGATTCATAAAAACTGTTAGTACTCAAAGGGCCCTACATTAATTGAGTTGATAATCTGAACTCTTGTACAGACAGCCTGTGAATATATTCTCCAAGACAAGCCAGGGATTTAGATAGGCATGTTCTTGCCCTCAAATGGGTGCCCTTTTTCTGAATGGTTTAGACAGGCTGTCTGCTCTCTGTGCAATGGCTCTCTGTGTGATTTAATAAAATGGGAGATTTCACTGCTGTTGTCAAACTGCAATTTAGAAAAGACGCTTTTGTATGTATTTGTCACTTACCTGTATTTGGCAGTTTGCAAAGCACCATGCTTTGTTAGTCGTTGACTATGTAAACTCTTTGAAGAGAGCCAGGCACTACATAGTTGACTCCAGTGAAAAGTGTATGCCGTCCTTTTAATCCTGTGTATGGCTGGATGGTATGGTGTTTTTATAGTTTCACTAGTAAAAATATATCTGGTTAATGTTGCCCTACAGCAAATGCTTAGGAAATCAACAAATTGTCCCCCAGGTTTAAATGTTAACTTTTACTGCTCCAATCTGCTGATATCGGAAGGAATGCTGTTTCTTTTATGAGTTCAAAAATCCAATAGACCCGTAGCAGATTATAATGCTCCTTGTTCGGTGCATACCACTGAATATGAGATGAGCAGAACAATTCAGATGTTCAAAAACATACGAGCTAAATTAAAAGGATCAATGATATAAAGATGTGATGCCTACAGAAAGGGACGAGCTACAGTACGTGATTGGCCATTGAAGGATGTGATATTGGAAGTTGACGTAAGTCTTGTGTCTTTAACTCGAATGAACAGAAGTTCCACTTGAGGCTAGCGGCTGATTTAGTCTCTTCACTCACAATCGCTCCCTTCATGATTCATATATTTCACGGTTTTGGCAGATCATTTTTGCTGACTTCAGTTTTATGAAATAAATAAATGCTGATTGTGCATACAGTAGTACATTAATCTGAATCCTACAAACTCCTGAACGCTGTATCGATTTCTGTTACTCATTTTAGGTCACCTGATACTAAAAGCTATCATGCATTTAGGTGAAGCTGTGCATAGAACAAAGACTGCAGCATGAATAGAAATAATTTGATCTAAAAGACTGCTGAGAGAAAGCCTGATCTAAATGATACTATCTGTTCTGTAAGTATTCTCTGTAGAGGGTCACAGCAAGTTTTTAAATGCACTTCCTTTGATACAGGTCTTGTGCAGCTTTCAAAGAGATTAACAGCGCTTGGAATGGAATTTCTTGTAAAATGCTATTGGCATAACGCCCTGTGGGATTCTGCATTTCCCATTGCTTTTTGGAAGATGTGTTTGTTTGCTTTGCCCAGGGGGTTCACTGCATTGGCTGACACTGTGTCCCAAAGTGCATCTCTGATAACCTAAAATATTCATTAGAAATAGTTTGGTAATCGAGCCCCAAAATACCACTCTGTAACATGATTTTATGACTGATGATGTAGAATACTAATAGATGGATTAACCAGTGAGCATGAGGATGATGGGAAATGTAGTTCAGAGAGGTCCATGTGGGTACATGGGAAGCCATCTTGAGGCAGGGAATGCAATGTAAAAGTTTAAAAAAGTGGTCAAAATGTAAAAAAAATAAATAAATAAAATTTAAACAATACACACACTTTACGTAAACAGTTGTAGCAACACATGGAAACATGTAACACAATAAAATAAAAAGGTCCTTATGTACCCTTTAAGAACTACTGAAGGAGCAACAAGCTAATGTTTAGATGACTTTGTTTCTTGTAAGTTTTACCTTTTAGTATTACCTTCTAGTATTTAAAAACTGTGCAGTTTTATTAAGTAAACAATTGTCACTTTATGTTGCTATGGTATTCTGATAATTTGAGAGACAACATGAGACCCTGTTTAAATGAACATGTTGTGTTTTATTTGATGGTTTTATTTCCATATTCTGTTTTTTATTAGAAAGTGGATCCCCAATAACAGCCTCTTGCATCGGCCTTGGAAATTCTCTGACCCCACCTGCTGGACAAGCTGGTAAACCTGTACCAGGATACAATGGTAAACACATGCAGACGCTGCCTGTATTCGGTGCTGTTACATATCAGGACTTTCATTAGGCAAACTCGTGACTAAGCCAGACAATGGGTTACAATAAGTTGTGAATAGATAGCATGTTAGTTTATAATTGACTGGGTTTTCCCTGTTTTGTACTGTCACCTGGATAGTTTTGCTAAAATGGCTTTTTAAGCATGTGTAATACAAATGTACTGTTTAAGTGCTTTTTAAATGAGCATCTTTAAAAACTTGAAGGTGGTGCTGTTCGTGCATGTGTGAACTTTAAGCAGGCTCAATTTTACCACTGTCAGTTAAGCTTCTGAGAACCATGTTGCAGGATTCTGATTAGAAGCTGACAGACTTTTTAAGATACACCCAGCTAGTTTTGGAGATGAAAGAAGAATAGGAAAGATACTTTGCAAGTTCCATCAGTTTCCCATTGAGTGTACTGTGACACAGACAACTGACTTCACCCGTTGTGTGCTGTTTCACAGTCATGGTCCTGGACTACAGCATGCAGAAAGTGAAGTCGAAGACTCTGGGAAACATTGTGGTAAAGTAAGGAAGTCTGCTCTTTTCAATGATTACAGCAACACTTGTACATGTCTACAGGTAGAATTTCCATCCCAGAAATTGGTTTGATGCTGTGAAATTATATGCTGTTGCTGCAATGCTCGTTAGTGAGTGAGTTATAATTGGGGCCAAATTACTAGCTGCCAAAGCATCCAAGTATGCAAGTTTTTTTTTGTTTTTTTTTAATGCTGATAAGGTTTTGCAGGAAACAGAACGAATATGTTTTGAAATATGCAGAAAATCTATTGTAAACCGTAAACATTTTAAAATGTTGCTGTAAACCTCTGTATGTCACCGTCACATCCTCTCTCTCTTACTGTGTGCACATATCAAATATATCTAGAGAACCGATTCTCCAAGAGTTATCAAAGGACATTCTACAGCACAAATGAATGAAGCCGTGTACCTACGGCTGTATATTTTATTTGTTTTTACTTCTACTAATCTTGAGAGTAATCTTGATGTTGCATGTATAAATACATAGTGACTCACTAATATATTAATTAAATATTATAATTCTTAATATCAATTAAATAGGGGGTAATTACCCCTAATCTACTGAAAAGCACCCTTTATCTATTGGAGTAGTCTAATGTCCAGGTTATCTGGTTGATCTGTCTAAGAAATGAAGAGCTACTGTATGCTGGCACAGTTCTGCTGTCTGTTATGTACAGATCTATTTCTTCTGTTTTTCATGACCCACCTGGTTGCCTTTACAAGGAATATTTTAAGGGTCTGCGCTGGGGATAGAATGAAATGGGAGCTGGTGCAGCCCTAGATCGGCTGTGATTTGATGAAAAGTACCCTGATGAATAATGGATTTCAACTCTGCTAGCCCCACCATTCACCCATCCAGACATATTGATGTGGAAACACTGCAGTACGTGCAGATACACATACAGTTCAGTCTTCTATACAGTCATGCAAGTGTTTTGTAAACTTTTAGAACAGAATGCTGGATTAGCTGCGTAGTGTAGAGTTCACCGATGAAGACATTCGATGTTTGTCTGCTTGACTTGGTTTCTGATAAGTGGTGCCTCTTGCTATTTAGTATACATTATAACGCTGGCCGTTTATAATCTGATTTGATGTAGCAAAACAAGTAGGTTGACTTTTTTTTTTTTTTCTCCCAATATCAGCCTAGGATCAGCAGGACCAGAGAGGATGATGTTGTTTTTTGTGTTCTCTTCTTTTTTTTTTTTTTTTTTTACAAGTAAATAAATAATAGAAACCCCTTCTGACAGATTAGTATTGCTGCCCAGCCCCTGATATAACCAAATGTACTGAGAGCCAAATAACAATCTGGAAGGAAAACCAATTGGACTGCAATAAAATAATATGAAGTACTGTTGTTGTCTTTCCTAGGGTTTGAGGTATGCCAGTAACTAGAAAGCTTATCTCATTGCTTACAGAAGTCATTCTTTTGGGTTTTCTTTTCTTTCTCCATTTTAAGGTTGCCGCTGCCTCCAGGTGCAGTAACCACTCTCTGGGAAAACGACGGCATCTTCAGTGAACTCTATTTCACCACGTTTCCTGTAAGCGTTTCAATCCTGAGATCTTAAAACAGTATTCCTGTTTTCACACCCTCTTGCTGCTGATGTTAAATTTAATGAAAGTCTTGTATTTCAAGTTTTAAAACTGCCTTCTCGTACACATAACATTATCGTGTGTGTGTGAGGTTTGTCTTGTTAAAAGCATTGTGGAGTACGTGTGTACCATGTCCTGTGTAGATTATTCCAAAACAAATCATTATTGTTGCAGACCTTATTTGTTTTAACCCATCTCTCTCTGCTTGGAATAAAAGCACAGTTGGGATTAAATAGAATTAGGACTTTGTTTTAAGCTGTTTTAATTCCCCTCGCATACATTTAACCTAATTCTTTATTTTCATTACCGTGACCTGTAGGAAGTTCCACTACTGTGACTGGTACAGTTATTTCTGATTTACCATCGACACCAAAGGCAGTTATTTCTGATTTGCCATAGACACCAAAGGCTAAGAGAAATAATACACCCCTCAAGGCTCTTGGGTTGGAGAAGAACACAAATAGATTCAGCTCTGTGCTCCTGCTATTCCAAACTCCTAGTGGACTGAATATCGACTTCTAGGTTTTGATTTCATTATTTGCCTCTCCTTCAATTACCCAAGTGCTGCCTGTGTTGCTTCAACAACGTGGTGTATAGCACCGCCTAGTGGTACATTCATATGAAGATTTCTTAGTTTGCAGATATTGTATTATAAGGGCCTCTTTGACAATAATGGTCCAAAAAGACATTATTATTATTATTATTATTATTATTATTATTATTATTATTATTTATTTCTTAGCAGATGCCCTTATCCAGGGCGACTTACAATCGTAAGCAAATACATTTCAAGTGTTACAATAGACATGTATTAAGCACAACCCCTCTCTTGGTTCCAGGGTTACTATGACACCATGGATGCAGGCTACATGGATGAGGAGAATTACTTGTATGTCATGTCTCGTGTTGATGATGTAATCAATGTTGCTGGCCATAGGATTTCCACAGGGGCACTGGAGGAGGTGAGGCTGTAAGCAGAACTTCAAGGGTACTTGTAGCAACAAGTGTTTCAGTGGTTAGACAGACAGGGTACAGCACAGACAGGGGTGAGTCTTTAAATAGCTGGAACAGTTAAGTTAAAAAGAAAAACTTTGGAGGGAGAGCGAAAGAACATGAAAATAGTAAACAGAATAAAAAAGGGGGGGGGGGGGGGGACTGAAATAAAAAGTGTTTGGGTGAAGTTTCCTAATGGAGGTTTACATTTCTATGTTCCAGTCCATTCTGCACCACTCAGCTGTGGCAGACTGCGCTGTTGTTGGACTGGAAGACTCCTTGAAAGGTCACATTCCTCTAGCCTTGTGTGTTTTAAAAAACGGTAAGAGTTGTATTCATTTTCCATCTCTGCACCTTGGATTAAAGTGGGTGGAACGTTATGCTGATTATTCAGGTCTAATAAAACTGATTAGCTATGTACAGTAGTCAAAAGGGTACAAATCAGGGGAGGTTATGAGGTTGTGTAATGCTTTGGTGACACCACACATAGAATCCTGTTTTCAATTGCTCCCCGCATTGCATCAGATATTTTCTTGCTTTGAAGAGAGTTCATTGAAGAACACATATAGTATTCCTGCGTTATGAACATACGTTAAATTATTTGGTGGAGTCTTGATTTGAAAACAAAAAATCCAAAAAGGAGACAACAAAAGTGGACTAGTCCTGGTCTCAGTGCTGAGCTAGAGGACACAGTTGGCAAATGAGTGGAGACTAATAAGACTGGGGGTAGGGTATTGACTGCTAAGACTGGGGGTAGGATATTGACTGATAAGACTGGGGGTAGGGTATTTTTAGTGTGTTTGGAACGGGTTACCAAGCCACGTTTTTGCAGCTGAATCTTTGGGATGCTTTAAGAAGTGATTTAGATGAAGTTTCAGGATCAATCAGCTACTAAAAGAACAAACATTTATGAGCCGAATGACTTTCTGTAATTCATAGCTTTTTAGATGTTCTTATGTTATATGGTCCGTGTGTGTGTGTGTGTATATATATTGTAGGCTTGCTGAATGCAGGCACCACTTTTTAATGTGGAATTAATCACAGGCGAACACAGGTTTGGTGGATCCGTGTGCTTTTATTTTGGGTCTTGAAGGGCATCAAAAACGGGAAACAAACAAAAAAAACAAACCTATATCTTGCACAGGAGTAGTTTAAAAAAAAAACTATTTTCAAAACAACAAGTTCCAACACGGCTCAGTCCTTCTCTCCTCAGTCACGATCCCCTGTCTAGTGACTGCTCAGCCTTTTTATATCACTGGGCTGGAGGAGATGCTTGTTAACTGCATCGGCTACAGGTGCTGGCCAATTGAGGCAATCACTAATCTATTCATTTTAATTAACGTCCCTAAATATGAGCACCTGTAGCCCATAGCCCACTTATCTCCTCCTGATCATTGCAGGCTGGTTCCAGAGCTGCCAGTGATCCCTCCTGTGCTGTTTGCTGGGTCCGGTCAGCCTCTCTCCGGCCCACCATATGCACCCCCTGCGGGTTGGCCTGTGAGATGGCTCACATACCTTCCCCCTTTGCTTCGGCATAATCCTAGAGCAGGAAGAAGAAGTCAATTCAGGGATTCTTGACAACACGTCAGCATTCATATGATCCTTACCTGCCCGGTGCTTAACCTCAAAACAGTAGGGCTGTAGAGCCAGAAACCATCGAGTGAGACGAGGGTTTGAATCCTTCTCCTTATACATCCAGCGCAGCGGGGCATGATCTGTATAAAGGGTGAAGCGGCGTCCCCACAAATAATATTTTAAGCTTTCTACAGCCCACTTGATTGCTAGACATTCCTTTTCTATCGTTGCATACCGTTGTTCTCGAGGTAACAGTTTTCGGCTTAGAAACATGATGGGATGTTCTTCCCCATCAAAGTCCTGAGCTAATACTGCCCCTAAGCCCACCCCTGAGGCATCTGTCTGCAAGATAAAATCTTTTCTAAAATCAGGGTTCTTTAAGACTGGTCTGGACAACAAGGCATGTCTCAAGTCCTGAAACGCCGCCTCACACTCTTTGGACCACTGGATGGGCCGATTTTTATGGCCTTTGGTCAAATCTGTAAGGGGTGTAGCTCTAGTGGCGAAGTGCGAAATAAATCTCCGGTAATAACCGGCTAGCCCCAAGAAAGCCCGAACCTGCCTTTGGGTAGTGGGACGAGGATAATTCCTCAGGGCATTAACTTTAGTTTCTTGAGGTTTTACCAACCCCTGCCCCATTGTGTACCCTAAATATTGGGTTTCCGAAAAGGCTAATTTGCATTTTTTTGGATTTGCTGTGAGCCCTGCCTGCCTAATGGAATTTAATACCGCCTGTAGCCTTTGTAGATGTGTCGGCCAGTCATGGCTAAAGACTACCACATCATCTAAGTAGGCTCCAGCATACTCAGCATGAGGACGGAGGACCCGATCCATCAACCGTTGAAAAGTAGCAGGCGCTCCGTGCAAGCCAAAGGGGAGAACCACAAATTCAAAGAGACCCTGAGGAGTGGAGAAGGCAGTTTTTTCGCAGGAGTCCGGTGATAAGGGTACCTGCCAGTAACCTTTGGTTAGATCTAGAGTGGAGATATACCGGGCATTTCCCACACGCTCCAGCAGTTCATCCACTCTAGGCATCGGGTATGCATCAAACTTGGAAACTGCATTTAATTTTCTGAAATCAATACAAAACCGTATTGAACCATCAGGCTTGGTAACCATTACCACCGGGCTGCACCAATCACTAAACGATTCTCTAATAACACCCAACTCCAGCATTTTTCTCACCTCCTCCTTCATGGTCACCCGTTTGGCTGCCGGGACCCGTGTATGCCGCTGACACACTTTCACTCCTGGCTCCGTTGTGATTTGGTGCTGCCCCAGGTGTGTGATCCCAGGTTCCTCAGAAAATACATCAGAGTTATCGGACAACAATTTATTAAGTTCTTTTTGTTGCTGGTTATTCAAGTGTTCCCCTTTGCATATGCTATGTCTTTGTGGTACTTTGGGCTCCCCTTGGGTTTCATCCTCCCCCTCTAACTCAGCATTTCTAAAAAACAAGCACTCTCGTTCTTTCCAAGGCTTTAGTAAGTTAACGTGGTATATCTGGTGGGTTTTTCTTTTACCTGGTTGATGAACTTTATAATTCACGGGTCCTACCTTCTCCACTATTTCAACTGGCCCCTGCCATTTTGCTACAAACTTATGGGGGTCAGATGGGACCAGCACCAATACCCGGTCCCCCTCTTTAAACTCCCGGGCCCTCGCCCCCTGATTGTACTGTCGCTCCTGTTGGGACTGCTCTTTTCTTAAATGTTCCTGCACTAGTTGGGACATTTTTCCCAACCTGTCACGGAGTTGAGTTACATACTCTGCAACACTGTCCCCTCTAGCTGGTTCTGCCTCCCATGCTTCCCGCAAGACGTCTAGTAACCCTCGGGGCTGTCTGCCAAACAGTAATTCAAATGGGGAGAACCCGGTTGATGCTTGGGGAACTTCCCTGAAAGCAAACATCAGAAAAGGCAAAGCAGTATCCCAGTTACACAAATCTTCTTGTGCTACCCTTTTAAGCATACCTTTTAGGGTTCGGTTGAACCTCTCTACCAAACCATCCGTCTGTGGGTGGTACACAGAGGTTCGAATTGTTTTTACTTTCAGGAGGCGGCATAACTCTTTAAAGACCCGGGACATAAAGGGGGTTCCCTGGTCAGTAAGCACTTCCTTTGGGAGACCCACTCTACAAAAAATATTCATTAGTTCTCTGGCTATAGTTTTGGTAGCCATGTTCCTTAAGGGGACCACCTCAGGGTATCGGCTGGCATAATCAACTAGCACTAATATATATTCGCACCCTGACTTGGTTTTTGGCAAAGGGCCAACTATATCTATCCCTACCCTATCAAAGGGCACCTCAATAATAGGTAGCGGTATCAAGGGAGCTCGAGGCGGTTTTTTACTTGCCACTTTCTGGCACTCGGGACAAGACTCACAGAAATCTGCCACCTCACGCCACACCCCAGGCCAGAAAAAACGGAGAAGGATTCTATCTCGTGTCTTGTCAGTGCCTAGATGTCCCCCCAACAAATGTGTATGCGCTAAACGCATAATGGTGTTCCTCTGTGAGTGCGGTACTAGCAACTGGTGGGTATGCTCTCCTTGGAGAGTACCCCGAATAACCCTGTATAACAGGCCGTTGTTTAACAGAAAGTGTGGGGTAGGTTTTGTGTCGCATATTTTCCAATATTCTTCACTAGCTTCCATGGCCTGTTCAAATGCATACCGTAAGTTAGGATCCTCTAACTGAGCTTGCTTAAAAACCGGACGATCAAGTTCAATCGCTCGGTTCAAAAAATCTTCATTGTCTTCAGACTCTACCGCCTGTAATGAGGGAAGATTTATAGGGCTTTCCCCAATTCTGCCAAGGTTTTTAGTTTTCTCCAGAAATTTCCTACCTTCCCGCTTCTTTTGAGAGCGGGTTTTCCTTTCTCCCTGAGGGGGCTTGATTACTTCCTCCCTAAATGGAAATAACCCTTCGTCCATATTTTCCCCCTCAAAATTAGAAGTGGAGTGCAGTGGTCCCCCCCTTTCTCCAACCAGTGTGGTTCCGGCTTTTAACAGTTGATGGAACCTTTCACAGTTCTTCCCTAAGATTACAGGGAAGGGGGGAGCTGGAATCACTCCCACCTTAACCTTAAAGGATTTACCCCCAATTTCTATATTGATTATTACAGTGGGATAGGTTTTTATATCACCATGTACACACAGTAAATTTATGTCTGCTTGCCCCTTTTTGTATTTGCTTCCTGGTACGAGATCCCGGCTAACCAGAGTCTCTGTGCTACCTGAATCTATCAGAGCGATGGTTTCCTGACCCTCAACCCTCACTGGTATGACAAAGGGATCTGCACTCACCGGGCCGGCATGACCATACGCAATGCTGCGCGCCACCCCGACTTCCATACGTTCAATCTCCTCCTGCTGACATTGCCTCGCGATGTGCCCGGGTTCTCCGCACCTGAAACAAATGATGGGGCCTGGGGATGTCCGTGGTTTGTCCCGCCAGAATTCCTCTGGTGGGCTAGTTTTTTCTGTTACCCACCGAGGAGCTAACCGTGGAACCCATAAAGGGGGTTTCCGGTTACCCTCTTTGGGGTTTACCTTTTTTTGTATGTCCTTAGGAGATGTATTTGTCCTCTTTCCTGAGCTTCCTTCCGATGGGGCTGCAGCCGCTTCAGCATCCTGGTAGGCCTCTGCCAGGCAAACAGCTTCCTCCAAGCTCTGTGGTTGATTTCTTCGGACCCAGGCTGCCACTCCAGCTGGTATTACTTGTAACAGCTGCTCGACCACCAGACAGTCTGTGATTTGCTCAACATTCCTGCTCTCTGTTTTCAGCCACCGTTTGCAGAAGTGGCGGAGGGTTTGAGCTGCCACACGGGGTTTAGTCCCCAAGGGGATGGTATATCCCCTGAAGCGCAGTCTATAGCTTTCCTCTGTGATGCCCAAGCGTTGCAGGATAGCGGTTTTTACTTTCTGGTAATCTTGCGCGTCTGCCGTGTCCAGTGCTCTGTAAGCGGCTTGAGCTTCTCCGGAGAGACATGGGGCCAGTTTCAATGCCCACAGCTCTTTTGGCCAAGCTGCTGCCTCCGCCATTCTTTCAAACGTTACTAAAAACGCTTCAGGGTCATCTTCAGTCGTCATTTTCAGGAGCTTGGGCTGGACTGCAAACATCCTGGCCACCGTGGCCTCCGTACTCCCTGGTGCCATCATCTTAGTCACCAGTGTGCCGAAAAACTGAGCCAGTTGTTCCTGTCTCTGCACCTCTCTGGCTTCTCGTTTCCCCTCCTGCTCTTGCATCCACCGTATCAGCTTGTCCACCTCCATATCCACACAATAAGTTTAGCTGTTGCCGTCAGAGGGGCCCCACTTCTGGTACCACTTGTAGGCTTGCTGAATGCAGGCACCACTTTTTAATGTGGAATTAATCACAGGCGAACACAGGTTTGGTGGATCCGTGTGCTTTTATTTTGGGTCTTGAAGGGCATCAAAAACGGGAAACAAACAAAAAAAACAAACCTATATCTTGCACAGGAGTAGTTTAAAAAAAAACTATTTTCAAAACAACAAGTTCCAACACGGCTCAGTCCTTCTCTCCTCAGTCACGATCCCCTGTCTAGTGACTGCTCAGCCTTTTTATATCACTGGGCTGGAGGAGATGCTTGTTAACTGCATCGGCTACAGGTGCTGGCCAATTGAGGCAATCACTAATCTATTCATTTTAATTAACGTCCCTAAATATGAGCACCTGTAGCCCATAGCCCACTTATCTCCTCCTGATCATTGCAGGCTGGTTCCAGAGCTGCCAGTGATCCCTCCTGTGCTGTTTGCTGGGTCCGGTCAGCCTCTCTCCGGCCCACCATATGCACCCCCTGCGGGTTGGCCTGTGAGATGGCTCACAATATATATATATATATATTATATATATTATATATATATATAATATATATATATATATATATATATATATATATATATATATATATATATATATATATATATATATATATGTCTGTTGTAAACTGTTAAACTCCAGATGAGTTCAAGGGCTGTGGTAAGGCAGCCTGTCCAGATGGGGTTTAGAGAGCTTAGTGTGAAGTCATGTAGCGAGTATCATGAAGCTCTTTATCTCCGGTGCCTAAATACATGTGCAATTTCAATACATGCTGCTGTGGTGTGCTGTTGGACTACAAAGGGTCACCTATCATCTTGTCACTGGTCAAAACTGTTTTAAGGAAACATATGCTGCAAAACAATTTGCTCGTATGGTACTTCAGCGATTCACATTGTTTGTTGCCTGCAAAAAAACCCAAATGCATTTGCATTAAACACAACAGTATGTCTGTTTTGAGAGCTGCAGAACTGCAGGTTTTTTGTATGGGATCACATTTTGATGACAGTGACATGCGTTATACATGAATGCAATTCTGCAAGCGAGTGATCTCAGGTTAGACTTTTACCCTTGCAGCGCACAATGTATGCAATGTGCCTGGTTGGTGTTAAACACGGCTGTAAATGTACTTCTGGTACTGCAGGTGTGAACAAGGCAGAAGAGGACCTTGTGGCAGAGATAGTTGGTCTTGTCAGAGAGAGTATTGGTCCAGTGGCAGCCTTCAGGAAGGCCATTTTCGTGAAGCGGTTGCCAAAGACTCGTTCCGGAAAGATCCCTCGCTCCACGCTCTCCGCACTTGTGAATGGCAAGCCTTACAAGGTAATCTGGGGCTTGGGGCAAGATCTGTTGGGCCGAGGTTTTGTATTTTGCTGGTGTGAGCAGGGTAAAATGTGCAACAAATGTTTTTGATGTTTTGTTAGGCCATAGAATGTATGCTACTGTCAGAAATTCTGGGATTATCCAGTCCAAAATTGGTTAACCCTTTGCTTCCCAGTGTCCAATATATTTGACGTTGAGAAAATAGGCATACAACAGGTATGGGAACATACCCAGGGCAGTAAAAGGTTAATGATAGAATGAGCAAGATAATGGCAGAATGAACTGGATTATCCTAGAATTTCCCATTTTAAAAACAATGCAATCATTGTCATTATTACTATTATTATTATATTTTCTTTCAGATAACGCCTACCATTGAGGACCCAGTCGTGTTTGAAGAAATAGAAGAGGTCCTTCAGCAGAAACTGTAACTGCCATAATCATGAATATCAAGCAAGAATCCAACTTCTTTACTGCTGAGCAACAATCAGACGTACTGGTAACTTTAGAATGAAGACATGCATTCCATGGAATAGCTCAGAATGTACAAGTGTATTGCTGATCGCCTCTTTGCCTTCTGTCTTAATTAAGAGATGAGTCTTGATGGTTGTGTAACTATGAGGCACTATCTCCTGATTTTACTTTAACTGAAATATCCAGCTTTTAATATTTCCTTTTTTTAAACATTTAGTTACATGTATTGTGCGATGTTTCTGATCTTAATTGCAGGATTTCACATGTTTTAAATCACTGACCCTTTGACACATCCTGACAACTGCTTTTAGATGTATCTAGTATTGCACTGCTGACCGTGGAGTGTTGATAGCAGGGTGAGAGACACAGCATGCAAAGAGAAAGCCAGCACAGAACAGGGGCAGTCGTGCAAAACACCCTCTCAGGTGTGTCCCCTAGCTCATGCATTACACAAGATGCGCAGAGAGAAATCTGTTGCTTTTCATTTTCACTCACTTGTATTAAAGCAAATTATTTTCAACTGGAGATGTTCCTAGTAATCCATGCTTACTTTCCCTGATTTTAGTATATTCTGCTAAACTGCCCGAAATGTTGTCCCCAAAAGTTGAGTGCAAGTTCCACACTGTTAGAATTGTAAGTATTGAGATGCATTATAGACAATCGATGGCTTATTAAGCAGTACTGCCTGTAAATACTGTTTGATAGCCTTTTTAAATTGTAAAAAAGGATTGGGATGATTTTAACAATCTTTATGGAACATTATAAAATGAAATGCAAAAGCTATTTTTCTTTTATCTTAGTAAAAAAGGTTAACTGTTAAATCCACCGTTAAGTCTGTACTCAATTTAGGTGTGTTTAATATATAAAGACAAGTAAACAATCTTTCATATGCATTTTTTATTTCTAAGAATGTTATATAAAAGGGGTTTTATACTAACAGGATTTTATATACTTCTGTCTAAAAGATAAACCATGGTTCAAGCAGTAACCACTGTACAGGTCTGAGATCCACTTTTCAGTGTGTTGTATTGTTAGCTCCAGGGTTTTTTTTTGTGACAGTACTGTACAGTACTACATTTTTGCTTTTGCCTTTTTAAATCCTAGATTAAACATAAACTGGTTTTGACATGTGGGTTAAGTGCACCTCCCTATGGTGAATATTGTCATTGCACCTTTTCAAAAAACAGCAAGCTGTGTGAGGAATACATTTCACGCAGTCATTTTCTTTTTATTATTGACAATGAAAAACTGTTTGATCACCATTCATTTTTTTTACCAAAGAAAAAAAGTCAATAATAAATTAAAATGGACAAAATAAAACAAAGATTATCTGTACATGCAAATAAACCAAAAAAAAAAATACAAAATACAAAACTCCAGCAGATCAAACTGCTTATAGAAATAACTAAGACAGGTCTTGCGCGAAGATCAGGCAGCAGTAAATCAGCAACTATCAAAAGGGAGGTTATACGAGAGGACTTACACTGAAAATCTCCTATAGAAACAATTATAGACTAAACAATTATTATAGCAACACCAAAAAAAGTCACAGTAAGCAAAACATTTTTTTTTTCTTTAAAATGTCTCTCAGCTATTATATTTTATACACCCTTTTTACACATTACTAGTTCAGCATTCTGTCTGAGTTATTTCATCTGATAAAGTGACTTCAGTGGGTTGAAGTCTATACAAAGGCCAGCTCAGCTGAAAGCATGACGAGTCTCTGATCCAGCGTACTATACTCTTGAATCACTCATTCTGATTGAAGGTTCTGGAACTCCAGGGACACTGGCCCTGAATCACCTGACTCCATGGCATAGTCCAATGAGGGGGAACTCCACTGAAAAGTGCTTGTGGAATCAGTAGCCTTCACAGTGGTTTGCTATGTGTTAAGCTTCTCCTGGAGTTTCTGGTTGTCCAGTAGAGATGGGACACGATTCACAGGACTGTACACTACATGGCAATGCAATGGCAAGTTGTGATTAGAAACTCAATAAAAACCTAAACAGTCTGTCTCACTGCTAAACATGTAAACCTGGTCACAATGGGTGGGTGGGGGGGGGGGGGGGGGGCTCTAAAATTGGTATCATGGAAAAAGGTACAAACAGCAGCATCTTTGAACATGAAAATGTTGTCTGGATATTCACATAAACCCAATGTTTTCTTTTTTATATAAAAACTGCCATATTTATATTAATTTACAGAGGACCTACATATGGTTTTTGAAAAATAAATACATATACAGTACGTACGCTCAACTAGTATGTTACAAGAAAACGGTACAAACTGCAACATATTTGACAGCTCTGTAGATATTATTTTTAGCACCTCTGCTTGGTGCTCAGTTCCACGGACTTGGCTGTAAAAACAGCGTGGTGTTCTGTCTTGGAGCAGCATGTGAGACCTGCAGGTTTACTCTAGCTGATGTTGGTCAGGTAAAGGGAGCTCATCAGGGATCCTCATCACAGAAGGTACATGGGTACCGGCAGCACTGATATACTGAAACCTAACATAAAAAACAAATGATGTTACAACTAACTACTGTCACACTATTTAATTATAATGCTTTTTTTTTTTTTTTTTTTTTTTTTTTTTAAACAGCTGTTTTACTGGGTTATGTCAATCTGTCTTTGCTCTGCTGGCCATGCACAAAATTAAGACCATTGGACAGCATTATTATTTTATTAAAATCAAACGTAGACACTTTCCTATGAAGAATCTAGGTTTGAATGTTTTATGACATGTTGGGTCTCTTAGTGACGCAGTAACAAATCTATTCTTAGTGTCTGCCAAGCACCATGTTTCTTTCACTGATATCCGCTGTGACTCCTATCTCTTCAGATTTCTATCTCTCTTAGGTTTCATTGTTCTACTCCAGCTGCAGAGAGCCTTGTGTGGAAACGAACATCTCCTGGGAGTCTTGTAAACATTTCTACATGGGGCAACTGGGCTGCCAGGCAGTACCCCAGAAACATTATGGGAACTTCTCTACAGGTAATCTTGATATTTCTGGCTATAGACTTTTCTGCAACTTTGTCGCCTGTCTATTTCTAAAATAATAATCTCTAATAATCATGTAATATATATTTCATTCCTTCAAAACCCAGTCTTGTACTCACAATCATTGAGCCATTTTCCTTCCATTAACAAATCAGCATGAATACGTCCTCACTGTTGAACTGTCCAACCTCTGCAGTGCTGATGAGGCAGCTGCAAACACAAAATTGACCATTAATTCAGGAGATCTGCTACAGTTCTTTTAATGGAGCTCAGGAATGGACATCATTAAAGATGATCTTCTTTATACATAGCTTGCTTTTAAAGAAAGATGCGCCTCTTTCTATTCCAGTTGATATTTCTCAGTCAAAGCTTTTGTTTTAATGATTTATAAAAGCAAGATATTACCGGTAAGCAGTAGCAGATAGCCACTGTTTACATTTTCACTACTCTTGTACATATTGTATATATTAAATTAAAGTTGGTTTTGGGGGCAAGCAGCTTAATTAATTCACTGTGCCTTTGCTCCAGAGGCATGTATTGTATTTGAGAAATTTCAACAGGAATGCAATGATACATATTTTTCTTTAAAAATACATCAATTATGTGTGGACTTCATCTTTTTGTTTGGGCACACCACTACAATGAAATACACCACTTGTGATTTTGCAGTTAAAGAAGACGGCTGTTTATAGCGGTCTTTCCTGTTGGCGAAGATGGAAGGGTATTATAGGTTTCAATGACTTGACTGGAGAAGGAAATAATTCTTAACACGTTAACAGTGGTACAAAACACAGCTTTCTGATTGATCTGTGATCAAAAGTAGAAGTTGTGGTTCTTATGATCTAACCCTCGACTTTCCTAGAACAAAACTCAGGAGCTTATTGGCACCTACAGTAAGTTGGCAGTCTCGACACGCAGAGGACGGAAGGTACAGAGAATGTGGAGGGGGGTGGGAAATGAAAGCCAAATGTAGAACCCAGTATAGCTCCAGAGATTAGGGACTGAAATGTTTAGGTAGGACAGTGAGAGTCCAGCACTGTTCAGGTATTCCTGACCTTGAGACCAGTCCATTATCATGTCTTCGGGACTGTCGTCCAACATCTCAAAGAGAACTAAAATTCAGCGACAATCAAAAACAACAACAAAAACAAAGTCACAGTCAGCAAAACTTGTTCAACAGTCGGCTGCAGGGGAATCATGTGGCGTAACAGCGGAGAAGCGCTTTCTAGATTACTCTGCAATTGGGTAAATGGTGTACATCTATTGCATTTGGGTGTGACGACAGCCACCACAATCACAAAAAGCATATTTAACAGTGCTGTCCTGGGCTTGTAGCCAACCTAAGACTTTAAGGTTTCTTACATGTGCTGTATTGGAGCTTTTGACTCAAAGTTTTGCCACGTGCTGTTGGTATAAGACTTGTACTATTCCATGTGAGAACATATATCGCTGCTTAAAGTTAACTTGACAAACAGATTGCAATTAAAGTCAGTACACCTTTTTAAAGCATGACCTTTAGCGGGGCTTCTTATTTCAGGCTGTTCAATCAGTGCTGATGTTCTTAAAATATGAAATCCTCACATCGGTGCCTTAGGGATTTAAAGCAGGTATAAGACTATTCTGTATGAAATGGTTGTTAACTAATTTGAACACAGCACTGTCAAACCTTTTACACTGTAGTTCACCACTTACAACCTGCGGAGGCTGATCTTTTCCCCTCCAGGCTGTATCCACAAGGGGCCTTTCTCAATGCACCTACCTTCAGATGACATGTTGCGTGACTGCCCCGATGTGGTGGTCAGTCTGAACCCTGCTGGCAGAGTTTCGGAGGAGCCTGGCATCATGCTGATTCCATGGACATCCCGTGGGTGGAACTGTCTTCTCCAGGAAGGTCCTCCTCTGAAGTTTTTGTCATCATTCTGCAGAATATGCAAGTCATTGGTTTTTATGGATTGTTTTGGTCATGGTTGTTGGATTTTTTTTCTGCAGTTTTTTTTGTTTGTTTGTTTGGTTTCACATTCCGGTGTACTTGTAGGGAGAGAAAGCAACATGCACGATTGAGTTTGGCACAGGTGGCTGCTAGTGTGTCAGTTTAATCTCAAATGAAATAATGCTTTTTTTGCATCTATTTAAACATCAGATTTTTCTGTGCTAACTTACTGCTGCTGCTTACTTCAGGTAGGTTTCTTACAGTTAATTTAGGGTAACCATGAGGACTAAAACTACAAAAATAAACCATGTCTAAAAGCGTTAGGCCATTGAGTTCTTTCATCGCAGATGACACTGCTGCAAATCATTCCAGACAGACTGCATCCTAGCAACCTGAGAAGCTACTGTCTGTACAGGTTAGCTTGAGAGAACTCTTGAGTGAGAATAACAGGTGCATCTACTGACTTTGATCATGGTGAACCTGCTACTACCTGCCCAGAAAGAACAAATACGCTTATTCCAGGACTGTAGCCAAAATGTTTTACTTACCACCAAGCTTTGGGATAGATCAGTTACCCAAAACAATTCATAATGTGCCAAAAAAAGTACTGATAGTTATTTCAAGTGATCTGGGAAGATAGGTAACAGCACAGCTAGGTCCAATACATCTTACAGGTATTGTGATACTGTGTGACAAAAACAGAATGATTCTTGGTGAGAAATCTCCCTCCCGACCTGTGAGGGCGCTGTATAAAGGGAACAGAGTGCCCTGGACTGGATGGCCAGACAATTTATTCCTAGGGTTAGACGGAAGTTAACCAAGGGGTCATGATTGACGGTATATAAGGGGACGTATCAAGGTGATCTGTTCCTTTGTTATGGTTAACGCTAACCCGGAAGGAGAGTAGTATTGTGTATTGTGAGTGTTTTGTCGTTATACTTGTTTGTTGTTGTTAGACAGCTAACACGAGCCAGAGCTATCCCTACAGGCCAGCACAAAACCCAGACAACACTGCACTTGTTACACCTTGACTTGTATTTGCACCATGAGCACTATAGCACTCACTTTGGACTGGTGACCGTGTTTTGTATACTGTGTGCGTATTTAATACCGTGTTTATTGCTTCAGGTCTGAACCCCTGGGTTAAACTACGTAGTACACAGCCTTGTGTACCACCATGCATTACTATTTACAGATGTCAAGTGACTTGCTGGATTATAAATGAAACACCACTGCACCTGGATTATTGTTGTCTGTCTGTTTATTGATCACCGCATCACTCCTGCACCTGCAAACCACTTTGCCACATACTGATTCTCCACGTTTTAAAGTGCAAGTACAACTTAGTGTCCAAATTATTTCAACTGCTTTTCATAGTCACAGCATGAAGAATATAGCACTTCATGCTGTGTCTAGGGAAAGCAGTTGAAAACAGCAATTAAAAGATTGACACTGTCACGACACAAGACTTGAGTTGTCAGATCTAATCTCAGGCCCTTGTCTTCAAAAAGCATGTGTCACTGTAACTGTCTGACCTTCTTTCATGATGCATAATATTATTGCATTATTCATGTTACTGCTCTATTGTGTGATCATGGTGTCTTCTCTTTAAGCTAATGATCAAGAGAAAAACACCTGTGCGGAACATACAGTTTCACAAACACATAGGTTTGGAAGCAGCAAGTCCTGAACAGTTTATACTTACTTCATCAAGTCTTCTCTCTGTTCCCAGCGCCAGAAGGTTGTTGTACTCTCTCTCCAGAAGTTGTCGTGCCTGGTTATATAAAAAACAACATATGCATAAAATATATGGTTGCTTAACCACACTGTGTGTGTAATATAGATATATATAATATATATATTTTTTTCCAGATTCCAATAACTTGTTGCTGGTACAACAGCACTCATACAGAACTAATTAGCTTTTTTGGTTTCAACTCAGCCCTCATTGGCCACACTGTGAATCCACCGCACAATGGGCAAGACTGTAGTCCCAAGTCATGCTCTCTGACAATGATTTTGTGTTTCCTCACCTGTGGTATAATGTAATATTGTCCCCTGCAATGTTCTAATTATTTTACATACAGTACATTTTTTTTTTTCATTTAAGAGTTTAACCCACCCACCCCCCAGATTTGTAATTCCCTTTCCTGAGATAAAACAAATGTAACTCTGTATATTACTCTTTCAGTCGTGACTCACCTGAGTGTTCTGGTTTGGGATCTGTAGTAACAGTGCTAGACTACTGTAGTCAAAATTGTCATCCAAGGCAACCAGGGACCCATGGACTCCACTTTCTAACAAGATGTTGGCATAATCCCGTAGTCCAATACTCTGTACCCAGCGAAGCACACGGTCATTGCTCCACACTAACACATCTGTGAAACAAATGAGAATACATTGCAGAGTGTAACCAAACCAGAGCAACAAAGCAGACCATTATACTGGAGGTTCAGCTAGTCATTCATGACCTATTATTAATGTAACGATGTACACTTTATCCATCATCACTGTATATGCTGGTGATAAGCAGTCAAAGTAATAATGGGAGGGAAGTTAGTAATGTGCATGAATTAGCTTCACTTATTTACATCTTTTGTATATGCACAGTGCAAATGTAAACTCTAATTTAAAAAATATAGTACAGTAAAACCTGTCTAATCCAGCCCTCTACAGATCGGCATTCTGTATAATTCGGTATGATGATCTCTATTGAAATGAATTTTCTGCCTAAAATCCAATGTAAACCTGACTGTGCAATCTGGCACCGGGTCATGTGATTTTCCTTTTATAAATTTAAAACTATTATAAAAAAACAAAACAAAAGCAAGACGTTGCACACACATTAACGTCCCATCGGTGCCATGCTGAATGGTGTGGAACAGCAAATAAATGTCTACATGTTCACATGACGAGCTGTCTCGTGAATGAAAATGTGCGCTGATCCAAAAAAAAAAAAAAAAAGAAACTCTAACCCAGCACCCTGTCTAATCCGCCACAATTTTGAGGTCTCGCGCCATGCCGGATCGGCCAGGTTTTACTGTATAGCTACTATCTAGTGCTCATGAATATAACCAGCGTGCACGTTTAACATGGTGCACATTGCATTCTGAAGATCACTGGTCATTTTGAAAAAGAACGTTGTTTTTTGGAAATCTGATACAGTACTTGGGAGTAGTCCTAAACATACCTTTCATTTCATGTTGACTGCATTCTCTCCTCCTTTCCAGTTCTTTCCTGTCATAATTGAGTTTCTTTAGGCACATGATCCCGTACTGCAGACTTGTCCTGAAAAATAATGAGATCAAATGCATTAACAAATTAGGAGTGTATTATTGTGGTAAATGGCTAGTCATCTTTCAGGGATGTGATGATGGATCTGAAGATTCCTTAAGCTTGCAATGATAGAGCAAGTTGCTTATTAAAGTGTTAAAGTTGTTAATAACTTTGAATACATGGCATGATGACATATTAATACGAGTACTGTCAATGGCTGGACACATTAGTAACATCAAGTGCACTTCCACACACCTCTGTAGCCAAATCTTAAACAATTCCAGAGATTTGTTTGAATTTAGATATTTCTCTACGAAATGCATTTACAGTTTATAAAATCGGTGTCCATTCATTCAGCAGATAACAGGCAACCAAGAAAAAATACATTGACATTGGGCAAGATATGAGGGAAAATACAGCATAAAAAACAGCTACACTTTTTAATCATTATGAATCATTTTTACAGGACAGCAACAGTAATGGAAGTAAGAACATTAAAGAATACAGCTGTGTATTAACCAAACATTAACAATAACTGAAAGTGCACTGTTTCTATAAAAGCTGAACCCTCAATAGCCATATGTACATTTAAACAGTTTTACATAACTACAGTACATTGTAAATGCTTGTTGTATTGTAAGTTCTTCAGCTTTCTTTATGCCTTAACTAACTTCTAAAAATACAATACAAAAATAAATTTCACATTGCTTAGGTCACCACTGTAAACTGTCCCCAGCTGATTCTTCTTGGTTAAATAAAGAATGTAACTGATGACATTGGGCTGCATGGCCCCGTGTATAATAAGGGACCTGATCAGTTCCAGGATGTGCTATTGAAATCCCAGTCAAAGAGATGGAGAAGACGACTTACCTGTGGAAGCTGTCCACCATTTTAAGATGGACTCTGAGGTCCTTCTTGGTTAGGTGGTCCAGCATTCTGGCATCCACGAGGCACTCCATGAAGTAACTGCGGTACTGAGGTAATCCCAAGCTTGGGAGCCATTCATTTCCGATCCATTCATGATTCATATCACCATAGGCCAGTGTCTGCAACAATACAGCACCCGATTGGTGTAAATGTCATCTTGACAGGGCATGAACTACAGGGAGACTATTCTGGTTGCTTTCAAGGTTACAGACTACTTACTGCACATATAAACTAACATACGCATCTAAAAACTGCCCTAAACCAGTATTAACAACACACTACTGCCAGTCTCTGGGACCTTCTACTCAACAGGCACACACAATTAGCCTCTAACCTTGGTGTAATCCGGTATTAGACTTGGGCATAAAGGGAGAATGATTTCAATCTTCGGTGCTCGGGTTCCCTTACCTTTCCCTGTAATGCTCTCCATTAAAAAAATAAGGGGAAAAAAAACAAACACACTAAAAGAAACCCCAAAGTAGTTCAATAAGCATTTCACTTAAAAAAACAAAAACAAAAAAAAACACAACTTTGGTGAAATCTTCGGCTCCAGCAAGGGATGTCACACTACACTTCCCTCTCACAACTCGGTGCTAAAAAGTGTTTGCAGTTAGAAAAATGGGAGCTGGTGAAATACAGTTTGCGAACTCTCTCTTCTCGGAGCAATCATTTATGGCCAAGGTTTAAAATTGCATGTATAAAAGGCACAAACTCAGCATAGATAAAACTGCTCTAATTGTATTCTGATAAACCTTCAGCTCTTGCTTTATTCAATTAGGTGAACAGCTTGTGGGTTGTCATGGTCATAAAAACAAACTCATAAACATGCAAGATTCATCACAAAGTGTGAATCTAAGACTGTATTATTACTTCGGGATAGAAGACAATTACATTTCTACCACTAAAATATGTGTTTCATAGACAGAATGCAAGCTCTTGTGTTGGTACAAAATTACTTTCCTGTCCAGAGAAGAAATTTATATAAAAAAAAGTCATACCTGTGCCCAGCTGCCTTCCTCTGACTCCTTCTGTAGTGTCAGAAAGCAAAGGGTCAGAAATAATCAGCAAGCAGACAAATAGATACATAAACAAACGTATCAGGTAGTCAGTAGTATTAACACACTAGAAAAATACAACCTGTAATCATATATACTGTGCATAAGCAAGCCTCACTTCAAACTACAGGCAGCAAGGACTTCAAACAACAGCATTGAGCATAGATATATGTAATGAGCTTGCTTGACTCACTTCTCAGCAATTTGAAAAATACCATATTGTTAATCGTACTAGGAATGATTTGGGTCCCAGCTTTCACTTCTGAAGAAAAAGCTATTTTACAATCATTTGACAGTGAAAGAAATGGCATCTCTGAAACCATACTTGCTCTAAATGGAAAGCATTTGTATTACTGCATTCAAAACTAAAACCTTTGGTAGGAGTAATAGCCTGTGTACAGTAATACATGTTGTAATACATGCTGTAACTACCTTACCATAGTGGCTAAGGGGTTTTCATATGTTAAATGTGTTTTTTTGTTTCCTTTGGTCTGTGTATAACAGAGGTGATGCTATAGCAGTGCGTCTAGGTACAGTGCTCCCTCATTATAATGGGGTCCTTTATACCACAGTACAATTTTTAAGGCAGTATACTCCACAGTTCCATTCCACTGCCACTTGCATTCTATAGCAGAACACAACATTCACTGCAGCATGGACCCTGATTACAGTGTTAAACGGGTAGCACAGTAAAATCAACACAGTGAGCATTCTGCCTTAACTGATACTAAAAAAAAAAAATCATCATTAAAAAAAATGTAAGCACTGCGAGTTTTGTTACAGTATTAATGAACCCATTTCACAAGCTAGGAGTTTTGTGCTACAAAATGATTGTGAAAGAAAATAATTCAGTGAGCAGAAATAATATAACAAAATAAGCCTTTGCGTTCAATTATGGTAATTATGAAACAAACAGCTGTTTAACATACATGAGCTCCAGGTGTGAACCCTTCTCCATACAGATGAGTTGAGTGCTTTTCCAGGTACAGATGGAGCACAATTAGTAAGGTGTGGGGTGGGAAATGGGAAGTGTGGTTTACTGCCAAATACAGTTTATCCTCACCAACACAAGAATGCATACTGAAAAAGCATGAGGCACTATAACTGCAATGTGGAAATATTAATAAAAGCATATCTGAGAAGAAAGAAAGAGGGTTAACTGACCGTTTTGGTTGGAGCCGTTAGATTTTCCATTTCCTCGTGGGTCACCCATACATTGCCTGAAGGCTAATAACAGGGCCCACAGGAGGCAGGTACAATCCACAGGAGGCAAGCAGTGTTAAAGAAGAAAGGCAGCACCACTGTAAGCCAACAGCGTTATAGCATCACAATCAACACACCAGCTCTTCTGCCCACACACAGGGTAGGCTTTCCAGTATATAACACCTCAATGCACTACCATTCAGTTATACTGCAGGGCTGGATAGGACGCCCCTTTAAAACAGACTTACAAACGTAATCACTTAAAATAACTGGGTGACCGGAGCATTTTAGTACAGCACTAATACTTTAGGTACAGTATTTTGTGTTTCTTATTGTATGTTATTTCACTGATGCATGCAGTATTTTGTATAGTAGCCTAATTACTACAGTACTGGTAATTTGTGATTCATCGTTTGGCCTGCTACATATCACAGAAATGTATAGAGTACATATTAACGCACACTATAGAATTTGTTTGCAAGCGTTTTCCCAGCCCTTGGTGCATTGTGGATTTATACTAGACTCCTGCGATAAACGAGGGGATGGAGTACTTTCATTTACTTCTTTTAAAAGCCAGTTTAAATTGTCAATGCATTTGATCACAGTTCAGAAAGGAAAATAGCATTGACTTTCTGCAGGCTGACTGAAGGAATGGTTTAGGCATCGCAATGGGGTTGCTGGAAGAAATGGGATTTTGAGTAAACCTGCACTTTACCTGTCCTGTGCACTTTTACTGTAGTTTAACAGCATTGTTTCTTCAGATTAAGATGGTTACATTTACTTTTTGATGTCAGTTTAATACTACTTGATCTGCACTTAACATAGCTATGGCTATACAATTAAATCATAATTATCCACACTCTTTCTGCTGCTGCAGTATGTACTAGATTGTATGCTACAGGCCCATGATTATTACACATTATTACTCTTTGGGCACACCTCCAAAAAAAAAAAAAAAAAAAAAAGCTTTGCATAATATATTCCATTCCAATTTCTTTTTTTCTGCTCTCTTTGCAGATATCTGTCGATATAACCCTTCCTATAGTTCCATTCACTTTCCCTTATAGTCTACCCTCCATTGCTTTCTGTACAATATAATTCTACTGGGAGGAAGACTGGCATTTTGGTGAAGAGCCCTGTAAAGGAGGAAAAACACAAGATGCTGTGCTTGTATGTTAATGTCCTGCCTGACAGCCCCTTACTTGTGATAATAGGGTTCATTTAGCTCAAGTGGCAGCAGAGCAGCAGGTACACACCGGCCGAGTAGACAGATAATCAGCACAGACGGGGGGTGTTCAAGGTTTCTGAATATTGTTTGTAAAGTTCAGTGCTCCCTTTTAAACCTGCAATAGCTGTTTCATACTTCATGTGCTGGTCTGCCTCTTTCACTCCAGGCTCCAGTCCTGGGGAGAGAGGCTGTCTGCTTCTTAGGAGGTGTGCAGATCTGTTCTGTGCCACACAGAATCTTTGTGTACCAGAAGTGTTACATTACAAAGGGGAAGGAAGCTGAATTTGTACATGCAAAATATATAGTTTATGTTGCATAGAGTAATGGAGGAATTAAAGCACAGCTGAACAGCAGCTTTTAGTCAATACAATCTTACAAAATGGTTGAAATAGGCATTTTCCATACAGGCGCAGTAAGACATTATCAGGTAGAAGGAAAAGAAGGCATAGTGTGGTGCAGCAATAAGTACTTAATGTTAAGAAAATTTTTAGTTTTTAAGGCCTTTGCACACTGGATCCGTTCCATCATTTGGAATCCGTCATCCGAAAAAGTCGTGCGTCAATCCATTGCACACTAGATGCGTTAATATCGTACTTCAGAGCGCTGATATGCAGTAGAGGTTTTGTAGTAAATATACCTAGTTTAGATATTTTAATAACAAATAAATACAATTCTGTTAATTCTTACATAACTTTGAACACAAAAAATGTTAAATGTAGTATAAACTTAATGATCAGCAAACGCTGATGGAAAACGTTTGCTAATTATTATGTTTCTACTAGACTACAAAAAAAACAAAAACACATGATATTACACAACATAGTTGTCATAGCATCAGGAACCATATGACCAATATTTAATTTTTCAAACATTCGCCTGTAATAAATATATATCTAAAAGTTGGGAAGCTAGCAATGAACTACTGAAAGTACTGCCCCTCTTTTCTGACTGTTAAGCCCTGACCACTCTTGCCCTGTCACACTTCTTTCTCTGATATGTGTCTCCAGGTTAGGCCATTGTTTCTTACTTCCTTGACTACAAATGAAATTTAAAAAAAAGTATACGATTGTAATAACCTATACTGCACAAAATCCATGTTATCATGTTTTATAATACATATCAATCATGCCCAAGTCCGCGGCAATGTCTTTCCATATGTGCCCTTTTTTTTTTTTTTATAAAGTCTTTGTAATCTTTGTTGGATTTATCATAAAGTAATTTTTGTTTGGCGACACACAATTAGATTTTCCATTTTGTTCAGGGTACTGCAAGAACCCTCGTGTCTTCCCAGTCGTTTTTCATTGGTCAATGTCATTGTTCCAGTTTGCAAAGGCCTTACTCATTTAATAAACATTAAAAGTGTTTTTTTTTTTTCATAAATTACCAGTCACGACTGGTGAATAATTAAGTTGAGTTGTGCACTGCTCAGGAGATTGAGAGGGGGAGCGTAGGGCAAGTCACCTGCTTTTTTGCATGCAGTTCGTGCGGATTAGAAAAATGCATCACCATGGCAACACTCAAACTGTGGCAGGCTGTAATAGCCCCACCCCCATAAACACACAACTGATGGCTGACTCAGTATGCTAAAGTACTATTCTTTAAAGTATGCCTGCTACTCGCTCATTGCAAGCTGAGTTTTACATTGTCAGTTACAACATAGCTGAATGTGACTCTATATTCTACTAAACAGCTCTCCCCAAGTCAAGGATTTTTATATAACTGTTTTTTATTCTAAAAGCATTCCAAGAGAAGCAAAATACTCAATATTGGATATTAGATTGAATATCTATGATACAATTTTACTAAAGAAATTGTTATTGTAAAATAATCCATTATTAATTATAAGACAATAAACTCTAAAATGATAATTAAATGTAAAAACTACAAAAATAAAAGGCCAGAATGCAAAAAACAGTATCCATAGGGGATTGCAGAGTATTGATGTGGGTCTTAGGCACAAAGACACCTTGCAGCACATATTCAAACAGATACAATGCCAGTGGTATACAGCTGTCCCGGTTGTGCAATGGGGAGGGGTGTAAAACAAGAGCATGCAGACACAGCCAGAGTGTGACTCACTGTTCTCGATGTGGGAGGGGCCGAGGGGCTGGTGAGCGAGACCATTTCCTGGATAGCCAGGCGGAGCTTGAGGCGGTGCAGGGGGTTGCTGATCCCGATCTCCCTCTGGATTTCCGTGTCAGACAGAGCAGACATGATGGCCCCACTCTTCACATTGGCACGGCAGGCTGCCACGTACCAAGCTGGCATCCCGAGCCACAGCTACAAGACAGGGGAAATGGAGAAAAGTTAAATGGGACAAATCTCAAAATTCAATATATATATATATCATTAAGGGATTATTGCCAATCTGGGATTCAGTTTTTTGAGATTTTAAATCCTGGTGTTCATAGACAACATGAATCTGAAACACTTAAACAGAACCACTGTTCTCACAGTAGGAGTCTCTCCATCACTCCAAAGGACAGATGGTTAAATATGCCATTTGGAATCAATAGCACATTCGATTCAAACTGCTATATCCAGACACTGTGAAATAAGTCCATGCATCTCCTTTAAAGGGTCATTAAAGCCAATGTGTCAAACTATGTAAAATAAATCTATATTTTGCAAATCTGCACACTTTTGTTTGCATTCAAAACCTGAACGACAGCTTTGCCTGCTGATGTGCACAGTAATGTGTTGTACAGACAAACATCTTTAGTAAAACATGGATTGCATTAACGTGAAGGCAACAGTCTAATGACACTCCTACAATCTGTAGTTCTTAAATACAGCACAATAGGACAAATTGATAGAATTACTTCATTTTAACAGCTTTATTATATTCCTTTTTTCTGCTGCCCTAAAACGAACTTGGCAAGACGCTGACACCCGAAGGCAAAAACTGGTAATATTAACTGAAAAAAAAGAAAGGCTTGCCACCAGATGTCACTGTTGTGCCATCTAAAATACTTAAATATTAGAAAATGTAGTTTAAAATGGTACAAGTGAAACAATTTTGAATGATAAGTGCCACTTCGTTTTTAAAGCCTAAGCTAGGAAGATAGGAAAACGACAGAACGGTCAAATACATCTCTCTGGTATTGCTATAACTTAGAGACGTGATACTGGCTCTACTAAACATGAGTGGCGAACAGCTCTTGTTTTCAGAACTTAAATAAAACATTATAAAGTGACGTATTGCACATGAGTAGAATGCCGGTGCTTGATAAAAAGCAGTGCATAATGCAATCAATGTACGCAGCTTCTGTACACAAAGTTTAACACTGTTAACATTTTAATCATCTCATTTCATTTAGAGCTGCAATCGTCTTAAATGTGGGATTTAACAGGTCTCATTTTAACAGGTTTCATTAGTTAAACTACACAATTGATGGCTACTACAGTATAAGTCCCCCAGTCTTATTATATATGTCAATAAGCACAAGGTTATCCAGTAGGTCACAATTAACAGGCATTGTGTTGCAAAGCAGAGCTGCTTACCCAATTTACCATCTGAGTTAGCTACAGGTTAAGCAATTTTCTCTATATAAAAAAAAAAATGTAGAAGATGAAAATTACGTGAACTGCACAGTGATGAACAAGAATCTGGTTCAATTCATTGGAATGAATCACAGAAACAATGCAGCAAATGATTTGAATTTGGATGAGTCTAACTGACTGTCTGGCTGAATGGCCTGTGATATATAACACCTCTGTGTTATAAATCATTGTTATTACATGGACTACATTGCTTATAACACAACAATGGATGGTGAAAAGATCAAGTATATTCATAAGAGTAAATGTAGTGCATGGTGATGCCCATTTGAATTTGATTATCTAAATGATGATAAAAAAAATCTAACTTTCCAATGTTTGATATGGTTTGATAATCCAATATGACAGGAAGCGTGAGGCAAGTCCATTGCTATTATAAACATGACATCTGATACCCACTTCAAAAGCTACAATTTAATATGTCCCTATAAATTGTGCTTTGTGTGTCGTGATGAATTATGCCTGGTGGAGTGTTCTGTTTGAAGCTCAAAAGAGCATTAAGGCACATGTGACATTTGTTTAAAAGACCCCTGACAGGTCAGGTTATGTAACAACGCCATTGAAAACCAATCAAAATCAATTGAAAAGGTTTTGCCCTTACTTATTGGACATTACGTCAATCACGTGAATTGGCATTGATTTCCCCCCACCACCACCACTGTTAGGAAAGCATTTTTTTTAAAGATTCCTAGTGAAAGATAGTGACTAAACTTTAAGGCCAGAGATGTCCACAATCTGAACATACTTTATGTATGAGCAATAAGCTCTCAAAGCACTTAAATATATCCAAAAACGTTACAAATCTTTGACTAAGACGTTAGCAATCTCATATTAAAAAATGTTTTCAAAGAGAAAATACAGTGTAATATTCTTGAAAAAGCTCAAGAGCGGTGATGGTTGTTTAACAGAGCTCTAGGACAGGTGTACTGAATATCAAACTGTATTTGATATTCAGTACACCTGCATAAAAATAACTTTCTAATGTTTTAGGATAGGTTTTTCACGTCAATATTATTTAAATGAATAAAGCCTGTTGATTGTACTACTGTATTGCCCATCAAGTTTATTTATATCTTATAAACATTGACTGTGGTTAGAATAGAAAAGTGACAGTAGCATAAAAACACTGCAAGTACAACAAAAATAACTGAATCTCCAGCTGCTTACTAGAAGGAAGACACTAACATACAGTAGTCATGCAATCAATACACAAGCCCCCCTGGAATTCCACCAGCAAGAGCACACAATCCATTAGTTCATTGAGTTGTTTCCACCACTGCTCTTTATCCACTCCCAAGCCCATGCAGATACCCTGTAGCAATCAAAGTTGCTCCAGAATGGAGCATCATGGCTACTGGACCCTCCTATCTGATCAAGTTTGCAAAATGCTTATTTTTCCACCATTTTTGATGTACTACAGGTTTCTTGTAAAACCAAACTTAACCATCTGTAATAGACAATCTGAAAGCACATAGTAATTTACCTCCAGCCACGCCACTACAGTGGGCCCATCCCACTGTGCGAAAGGCAACCCCTTTCTGCGAGCTTCCTCTAGAAGTTCATGCCTGTGGGACAGATAGGAGACAATTCTATGAAACACACTGGCAAGAAACCATGTACGCAAAACTGTACCCAGTGATGATCTCTGGCAATGCTATGAAACACACTGGCATGAAACCATGTACGCAAAACTGTACCTAGTGATGATCTCTGGCAATGCTATGAAACACACTGGCACGAAACCATGTATGCAAAACTGTACCCAGTGATGATCTCTGGCAATGCTATGAAACACACTGGCACGAAACCATGTATGCAAAACTGTACCTAGTGATGATCTCTGGCAATGCTATGAAACACACTGGCACGAAACCATGTATGCAAAACTGTACCCAGTGATGATCTCTGGCAAGTAAGGCTGAGGTGATGCATCCATCCATCATATCATTTCATCACCATCAATGATAAAGCCCATGCATTGTGTTTTTGTGTGTATGTGTGTTATTTTTGACACTGCTTCCACTGCCTGCTTGAGTTTTTTACTATGCGCATTCGCACCTCGTTCAAAAAACATAAGGCAATTGTATCTAGGTTCATTTTATACCACTACACATAAATGATGATTGCTTTCCAAAAGTAGCCCACTTGGACAGAGGAAGCACCTCAGCCCCCTGCGAGCAGCAGATTGTAAACAAACTGCATTTCTCTTTAAAGCAGACAATGTGGACGCTGTCTTGTTTCTTAAACACAAAATAGAAGAAATGGACACTAAGATACAGGCCTGTTTTTTGTACCTAAGTTATGTTACTGTTGCTGAAGATGAACCATCTGTTACTTGGAATTACTTGATTAATTATTCTGTTGATTATGTTAGTGCTTTCATCACCACTTTTCAAGATGAAAATAAGGTAAGATGTTGTACATAATCTTATTTCATTTACAGTAAATCAATGTAATAGTTGTAATAGGATATCGATGCATTGATGATAAAAAAAAGAGGCATCGTCCCAGTCTTCCTGGCAAGCAGTTGCAGCTTTCTTGAAGTCCAGTGAAGTGGACCTATTTATAACTGACTTAACACATTATACGATACAGATTTTGAAGACACCAGATACCACAATACACAATACTTCTGCTTTAAAACAAAGTGGTCATATTTAGCCATGATTTGTCTAACAGTATTTTGGTATCAATTGTTTACTTCTGTTGTTAAGTTTAAATCTTGTCATACTAAAGTGCATAATACAAAAGTGTTCCTAGTGAGACATATATACAGTACTGTGGCTTTGCTCTGAAAATCCAAACTCATCTTCCAGCTCTGCAAATCACATTGTTAGTGGATAGTTCCAGCTGATTTGAGATGAAGCGTTCCAAGTAATGTAGATTATAATGGTTCCTAACTGCGTAGCTGTGAAAGCTGTGACAAGCACCCACATCAGACTGTTCAAAATGAGAGTAAATTGGACTGTATCAAAGGGATCAGATACATGTCATTCTGCATTGCTCTCTGCTGTTCTAATTTATAACAGTCAGGTCCTCAGTTAAGGCTTTACAAATCATCAAGAGAAGAACGTACTTAGTTTTGGAGAAATAAATTTAACATATTGCTAAAAATCATGCTGGGACAGCCTTGTATCAGCCTGATCAGACAGGGTTAGCTTTATTACTTAGACATATTCACAGCAGATATTTAACAAGTCAGCTACCTTAGTTAATTGTGACGGACATAAGAAACATCAGTCGAATGTCTTGTACTGTAGTCGATCATTTCATTCAGTTTTATAACAGGACCGCACTTGCTGATAGCTCTTTTTGTGTTCTGCTCTTTGAGGGTTGATCGGCAGTGGTGTTTTCAAAGAATTTAGAAACTGTGATGATTTCAGTGTGGTTATTGCTTGTATGGTGTTGCATCTCCCATGGTGTTTCTGTGTTCCTGCTTAAGCTAAACAGTGGGCTAAATCCATCTCAAGCAGTCTCCAGATGTCTTCTTCTCAAATTGTTTTTACTCAAAAACATTCCTACATATCCTTTTTTTTCAGGAAACATACAGTACAGCAGGGCTGGAGCAGGATAAATGGGCTTCAAAACCACAGGGAAACACACCTCCTTGTTTCACACACACATGGCTAATGAGGGAAGAAAATGGTTCAAACATTTACAAGTAAACAGTTAAAAGACATGACACCCTATAACCAGGTCAGGTACTGGTTATATTTTATGACTGAAAAAACAACATTAGAAAAGGGTACAATCAATCACACACATTGAGAATGGATGACCACTGCGAGGGAGGCCAGGCTCCCAGGCTGAGGTCTTCTTTTCCTCAAAAGCAAGTCTGTAAACTTGAGTCCCAGAAATCGATACAATGTATAGTGTACCGAGTTCTTTCAAGGGAGAACACCCATTCACTGTAAATTAAAACAAGGGGATGGGGGGGAATGTGAACAGTCATGAGACGTGATGACAGCTCCGGTACCAGTTGCTTTTCCTTAGCGGTGGATACAGTGATGTTATTAATAGGCAATGATTGCACACACAGGAAAGAAACAACAGCATGCTGCCGACAATGAAGATGCTCAGCAGCCTCAGTGATCACACTTACCCAGATGTGCTTTATTAATTTGTTTCATGTGATGAGGAGAGATGGATGGGAAACAAAAGCACACACATATTATTGAATATATGCCATCAATACGCAGAGCAAGCAAGAGCAAGCAACAAGCTGCAGAAAGCAAGTTATTAAAGAGGGACTCTGGGGTGCGGGGGGTAGCATCTCCGATCTTCAGGAGCACACTAGCACACACACACACAGCACAGGCTGAGATAGTAATGTCGCCATCCAAACCGTTTATGGCTGCGGCAAAGGATAGTAAAGCAAGGGAGATCTTAAAACCTTAAGGGAAAAAAAAAGTTTTTGTTTTTTGTGCCTCATGCAGGATGACAACAGGTGGTGCGTTGAGAATGGACTGGGGTGCTCTGAAGGTAATCAGGCTTTTCTTTGGTTACATCTTGGGGACCATGGGGAGATTTTTCAAATTTTTCTCCAGGTAAAATTACAGGTCACTCACCACAATTGAAAGTCATTATTAGAAATTCAGAAGGATAATATGGCAAGCAAAGGATTAAAGAAAATAATTTAAAAAGCATTTTGCATGTCAGGGAGGTTTTGTGTCACTCTCTGACAAGCTGCACGATGCATACTAGAGCCAGAAAAGAAGAAATGTTATGAAGATATACTTACTAATAATTGTAAAAATGTGAAATAACTGAATAGGTTAAAAGTGAAGCAAACGTGTTTGTCCTGCAGCAGTTCTGGGTTTCATGGGGTGTCATAGCTTATAGTTTCACCAAAATCTGTAACACTTTGTAAACCAGAGCAAGGCTTTAATCACAACTGCTTGAAAAGTAGGATATAAATGCTGCCAACTTGGCAAGGCTGTCTTTGTTAATGAGACAAAAGGACATTAGATGCTCATCCAACCATGTACAAGTGACTGTCTCTCTTGACAATAATTAAAAACACATTAAAAAATGGTTGGTAAACCTTTCTAATTCCAATTAGTGTACCAACCAAGTGGGGTTGGACAATAGTGCATGGCACGGGCATGTAAGGTCAAATCAATAGGACAGACTTTGAATGAATTGTTTGCATTTTATTTTTTTCCTTCCATAATGCGTATTTTTTTTTTTTTTATAAATTTAGTCGTCGCCAATTATTTTACCCCGATTTTCACCCCAATTTAGCATGCCCAATTATTATCTGTATCCCCGGCTCACCGCTCACAACCCCCGCGCCGACTCGGGAAACGGAGGCTGGAACACGCGTCCTCCGAAACGTGCTCCTGCCAAGCCGTCATTTTTCGCACTGCAGATCCACAGCAATGCCACCAGACCTATAGTGCCGGAGGACAACACAGATCTGGCGGCTCTGCTGCAGAGCCACAGGCGCCCTATCGGCCACAGGGGTCGCTGATGCGCGGTGAGCCGTGGATTCCCCTGCCGACCTAAGCCCTCCCTACCCGGGCAGCGCTCAGCCAATTGTGCGCCGCCCCCTAGGAACTCCCGGTCACGGTCAGCTGTGACATAGCCTGGATTCGAACCTGCGATCTCCAGGCTATAGGGCACATCCTGCGCGGAGCGCCTTTACTGGATGCGCCACTCGGGAGCCCGCCCCATAATGCGTATTTAAGATTTGAACATTTGAAAAGACCAGTACACTGCAGCTGTATAGCCTGTGGGTGCGGCCCATGGTGCTAGCCAGGTGCTTTGCATCACTAATGTGCCTGGCTGGAGCGTGACAGTATAGTATAAAGGACTCAAAACGACATTTTGTTTGGGTGTTTGTACTGTGTGCATGTTACATGTTTTTATAATACAGATTTGGGGTTTTATGTTAACAAGCATACTTGTATGTCAAGCACTTACTTCTTCTTTAGCCTCCTGTCTTTTTCTGCTTGGGTCCCAAGTTTTCCTAATCCCACAGCATCCTGTCCACCAAGCTCGGAGTCTGCCATATCAGGAAAACAAAAATACCAGACAGTCAGTGGACCTGCAATACCAACAAAAGTCTGAAGCTCACAGCTTCAACCCATCACCTGATAACAGAACAGAACAATACCAATACAAGCTGTACTGTACACTGCATGTTAACAACATTTACTCTCTATCACATCCCAGATCAGTCAAACAGGAGAGACAGTTACTCTCTATCACATCCCAGATCAGTCAAACAGGAGAGGCAGTTACTCTCTATCACATCCCAGATCAGTCAAACAGGAGAGGCAGTTACTCTCTATCACATCCCAGATCAGTCAAACAGGAGACGCAGTCAGCAGAAGAGACATTTGTCTTCATCTTCTTGCTGTTCACACATAACTATAACACACCCAATCCTATGGAACTGTACAAATACTACAAGAAATACATTTCTGTAATATGCAAACCTACTTATGCAGCAAAACAAAAAAAAACAAAAAAAAAATTCTAAACATTTACTTTGCAAACAAGTAAGACACACTTTTGTACACCGTTTCACCCTTGACTGGCATCACATCACATTCAGCCAGTCAATTAAAACCTGGTAAAATAGGCACTAGAATTTCTCTAACTGCAAGAGAGACACTTTAGGTTACTGAAATATCACAAGCAGAGATCCTCAAAAACAGAACCTGAACAGAAACTACAGCACAGTAATTAGGGTTAATGACCAACAATGCATGCAGTCCTTTGTCAGGAAATCATTAAAACAGCATATAGGTCCACCACTGTTTAGATTAAAAACCGAGCTCATGGTTGCATTGCATTGTTTCTTTGAATACCCTGAATGTATTTTGTTGATGTTCTATTATTTCATTATTGTGCTCTACATGTTTAGCAACCAGATTAAACAACCACCCTTATGTACTTGCAGCTACACATGACAAATAAATTATGTATAGAACTAATGAATTCGGATTGCCGCATATACATGTTTTCAGAATGTGATTAGGAGCAGACTAAGAGAAATTCCCATTTTAATAGTAGCCAGAAAAAAATCCCAAATTGCTGTGAGCTTGTCATTTCTGGAATGCTCCTCGATTGTTTCTTACATTTAAAAAGGTTAGCAATGATACCCTGAGCTCTTACTCCCCTGTAGGTTGCTCTCATTTTTCATTTTCTTTCTTTTAAAAAAAACAAATTATATATATATAAAATTAGGCCCTTAAAATGACACAGGGATCAGATATCAGTGCTCAGGTTATAAAACATTCACATTCTACTGTGCCCTTTTCAGCCAAAGAAACAGCATCCTGGGATTCCGTGCCACAACACTAATGAGGAACATTTCAAAAGAAACTTTTGCATCAAGGTTAACTGTCAGTTCCAATGCAAATCTTTCAAATGCAGTTTAACATACAGAGTATAGACTGATTTAGTTACAGTTTATGATAGACAGAGCTTTCAAATGACAGCAAGATAAGGAAGAGGCTAGATTTACAGACCTTTGTGGATTTTAAAATAGAAGTTTTACATATGTTAAAAAAGGTGCGTTATCTGATAAAGACGAGTGCGGAAGCAACATATCAGCCAAAGTCTGCATTTGAAAGCTTGCTGCAACTGTCATCACAATCAGCGCTACCCTTTTTGTTTTGCAGCCACTAGAAACCGGATATGGAACAGTGCATAATAGAAAATGATTACAGTAAAGTTTAAATATCACATATCATTTGTATAACACACAAACAATGCAAAATCCAGTAAGCTGAAATAAAAAATGGACCGGAGATCTGTGAGCACAGTCCTTCTGGTACCTTGGGGGTGGTCATTACTGCGTCAAAGGCTCGGTGAGCAACTTTGGTATACAATATTCAGGATTCGGGTCTTTAGGAGGTAAATACCCATTGGGTAATGGTTACATTTCATACTTGAAAGGGAATATATTGGCACAGTTTTGGAAGAGAAGAACAGCTTGTAATTTCATATAAAATACCTAGTACCACAACAGGTTAAAGAAAGCTCAGTTTACATGAGCTGCTTTCGGGTAGTTTGCTATGGTTTCACTTCCTGGGTTATTTCACTTTAGAAGTGTCTTTGGGGTCAAAGCATGTCCCCTCCTTGGTGGAAACAGCTGACTGGTTAAATGACAGGAAATAAGGTGTGGATTTCAGTTTCACTACTCTCTGGGTGAAATGACCAAGGAACTGTAACTACCTGAAAGTAAGATGAAAATACACTGTAGCTTTCTTTAACCCAGTATTGTACCATATATACCACATACAATATGTATTCAGTAACGTGTGTTTCAAAACTGCATGTTAGATCTACGGAAAAAAGAAAGACTTCTAGAATTATTTTGTTAGCTACACAACCTCTAAGATAAAAGGGACAGATACTAACCCTGTCCTGGTCCACCATAATCTTTGTGGAGTTGTGCAAGTCTTCCCTTCTCCTTTTTGCCAAACAAGCGGCCTATTGATGATTTGATTCCCTTTTTCTTTGGAGCTTTGTGAAGAGAGTCTTGGCTGCTGGTGACACTGCTGAGTGCAGTGGCTTCAGCTTCCAGTGTAGCAGATACACTGCAAAAAGAATGAACATGGTTTGAGGGAGATGTCTTTAAAGAACAAAGTCTGCAACATACATTTTATCACCCAATTAAATCAACATTAGCTCTGGCTATTGATTACACAGCAAATCTGGTGTTTACAGATATCATCAGAATGCACAAACAACGCTATCCACAGCCCGGTATATGAATTCAGCTCACTAAAGATTATGACTCTTTTTAGAAGAGAAAAGCTTAATCATCTGCCATCAGAGGGCTTAGTGCATAAGTTGGTATGTGGCTATAGGGTTCTCTTTTACTGTACATAAATGAGTAATACATCAATGACATTGTCTTCATTTCTAATATACTATACCACTTGCAGGGAAGTTCAACATGAGATAGCGATTTCATTTTGCAGCCAACACAGGTTCATTTTGAATATTTTCTATATACAGTATATATCCATGTAATCTGGTGGCAAACCTGGTGTTAATATCCTAAACTAAGTTTTCACAATCATTATTTATTACCGTTTCTGCAGGCATTAATATTTGTCATGTTTTCCTTTTTTCTTTTTTAAAACAATCTCACTGTTTTAGGGGGTAAGAAATGACTGTTACACATTGGTCTTATTACAGAAACTCTTTCTTGCTTGGTTTTACTCAGCCCGAATGGTAAAATATGCTGGTGCCTTCATTACACATGCTAAAAAACAGTAATTAGGCCAACAATAACAGTAATAAATGATAAGTGACAACATATACCACATAATAATATATTAATTTAAGCTTAGATAAACCAGCCACAAGCAAAAAATTAAATAAAATCTATAAAACCACATAATCTTCTGCAAAACCATCCAAAGCCTGTAGATGCATTGGACAAGCAAAGTAAACAAACCACAAGAAAGTAATGTGCCATCAGTTAAAGGGAAATTATACTCATTTAACCAGACAGAGAGCACATTTACTCACAAGGTCAATTTAAGCACAAAAAAACACGAATACACACTAATAAAAACAGTTATTCTACAAACACACACAAAAAAGAAATACATTCATTCAACTCAAAGTACATGCGTTTTAAGAATGTCTTGTGACATAAGAATAACTGGAATCTCTTAAGACTGTCCTGTGACATGACAATGAGAATAACTGGAATCTCTTAAGATTGTCCTGGGACGTGACAATGAGAATAACTGGAATCCCAACTAAGACAGATGCTGTGAAGCTCACCCCTTGGCATCGTTGTGGTGGGACGATGGCAGTGTGTGCGTCATTCGAACTTGTCGGGGGGTGGCAGGAGGAGACGTCTCACACTTTATAGTGGCCTTGTCTTCTCGACCATCCTCATCAACTGCTGCAATCTGAGGGCGGTTCAAAGTAAGTTACTCCACTTCAAACTGAAACTGAAACATTATCCAACACATGTCTCTGCGGGTATCAGTTTGTTAAAAATAGTACAGTACACAATGTAGCCTGCTTTGTTCTAGATAATAAATAAACATTTTCAGTAGATTAATTTAGAAATGTGTTGAATAACCTTTGTGCTGCACTGACAATATCAAGATGGTACTTGCTAAAATAAATTGCATAAAAATTGTAAATATGTTGTGAAACAGTACCTTTCTCCTGTGTTTCCTTAAATCACTGGGCTGCAAGGCAACAGAGAAAAAGGATACAAATTATAGTATTGAAAAATACTATACAATCACAAATAGAAAAACCTCTCAGTTTCACAAGTACTCTTAGAGCCTTCAGCATCGAGCAATTTCTATATATATATATATTACACACACACTTATACATTTACTTATGCTCACCAATGATCGTAACTTATAACAGTTTGGAATGGGAAATTGACAATTTTCAAACTCCTGAGTTAGGTGTGTTTACATCATTTTACAGTAGAAAACAAAAATATAAAATATAAATCTGAAGCAATATAGATTTAAAATAAATCTTTAGATGTCCCGGAATGGCTTTTTTTTTTTTAATAAAATGAATGCTGGCTTGGATTAACTCAAGGGTATTCAGGGATAATTCCACTTTCAAATCTTTTAAAATCCCTCAACTGAATGTTCTGTAGTTTTAAACAATAAATCAAACTATATAAATGTATTGTTGATCTTTTGATATTACCTGACATATAGTTACACAAACCAATAATCTCAGTTAAACAGAAATCAGTCCTTTCTATCTTTATCAACTGCTATTAGTATGCATGTCATTGTGATAGCATGGTATGGATTATAGGTCCATTTGGATTACAAGAATTCATATTAGCAAGTCTACTGTATTTGGCATTTGGTGTAGATTTCTTTGCCCCTTCCAAACTATACTTAGTTTCTGCTCTAATATTTGGGATTAAGGAAAAAGTAATGGAGCTTATTCCTTTTACATTCCACACTAAATTGCACAACCCCACTGAAAACACTGACCCAGTCAGTCTCAGCACTAGTATGTAGTGAGAATGGCTATAAATTCTGCATGTTGTATAGGATTGTAGTCGCATTTCAATTTCCGTAAATGATGGCCTTAAAAAAAGCTTACCAGGGTCATGACCCCCATGCGGTCTTTTTCTCTGGCTGGGCTACGGGGGGTCAGTTTGGGAGTGGAGTGGCCGCTGGGCGGTGAAGAGCTAGCCAGGGAGGAGGCGGTGACTGAGCCAGTGATTGAGGTCTCTGGGTGAACTCGAGCCAAGTTCAAGCCTTCCAAACTGACGCTGGCTACTCGGCTCTCAATCTCCTCCGCCCGCAACTCCGTCGACTCCTTCTCTTCCTGGATCAAACTGAAACCACGAGTTGAGAACACCATTACGCACACACACACACGCACGCACAGACACGCACACATATATATATATATATATATATATATATATATATGAGCATAATTTAGGTATTTTATTTAATATCATATAGTCTACCAGAAGCAATAATAGTAGTACAGTATTTCATGTTAGATTTCAAAATATCACATTTTTTAATTTTTGTCAGTTTTTCGTTAAGTATATGAAAAACTCCAAAGCAGTATGTAATTCAATATGCTAATGTAACATTATTTGACAGGTTTCATTTGACTTTATGAAGCAAAATGTGTTAATTCTATCAGGTGATGTGAAACTTTTGGCCATAGCCATATATCTTATGATGTAGTGTTCAAAGTTATATATTAACTACTGTACACTACTATTATACATTGTACATACATATAAATATATTGGCCAATGCCTTCATCAACGTATCTGTTTTTAGATGTAATTGCAAATTAAAATGTGATTTTTTTTCCCCCCTACATTGTTTCCAGTAGGGCCCCATACAGACCTTTCTACTGTACTCATAAATCGGCTGTGGCATAAATCACAAGGAGCGGCAAACCTTTGAAGCAACGCGCCCTGACTGCCGGCAGCACTGTTAATAAATTAATTTGTGTCTGTGATTAATTCATTCTGATCCCCACTGAAGCTGGAGGCATCAGCTAGAATTAGCTGAACAGGTATGAAACAGAGGGTTTTTGTGCCATCCATTGGTTCAAGAGACAGCCCTGATTTAGACCATATCAAACCTGTTTTGGATAGTCATGTTCAACCACACAGTCAACAGCAGTGAGTTGTTCAACAGTAATGCACACAAGGTACCAGAAATGTACAGTTCTGTTGAACTCTGAGACAATGTTTGTGCCAGTTACCGGATCTCTCTGTTGATTGCATCAAGCTGTTCTTGAAGCATCATGGCAAGCGTCTGGGCATCAGAGTGTCCACCAGGAGAGAGGAGGTCCATGGAGCTAAAGATGGTTTCTCTGTCATCGTCATCGATGTCGGACATTTCAGTGTCGCTTTCAAAGGGGTGGTGGCTTCCAAGGACACTGATCTGCTGAGGCTGACCCCACTCATGGTCCCCAAGTGACTTGGCCTAGTGTAGATTTATTAAATAAAATTGAGAGGCTAGGTGGCAAAGCTGAATAGTTCACTAGCCTTGCACATCTGGAGCACAGGGTTTGAATCTGGCTCTGGCTTAACCACCATCTAATGCAGCACAATTGTCTGTCCCTGCTTGAGAAAGGTCAAGGATTGAGTGTCAAGTCAGCTTACAGAGCTGAGAAGGGAACCTGCTAACACTGTGTCAGCCAGCAACAGTGTCATCTTTAAAGAATGAACAATTTCGAAAATACTGTATTAAAGTGTATTTTTATATATATTTTACCTATGTGTCCTGGGTTACTTATTAACAAGAGTATTGGTGCAGAAGCAATTTCAGTACCTAAAATCAGGTGGCCTCTGGACAGGCTTATAAGCAGATTTGTGCTTATGTAATTTGAAAAAAAAGTATGTATGTAAATAAATAAATAAATAAATAAATAAATAAATAAATAAATAAATAAATAGTCTCTGCATGCATGTTGGACCGACAATGCCAGGTTTGTGTTATTATGAATTCATGCATTTGAGAGCACTTATATGCATTGATTACAGACCCATCATATTTGGATGACTTATGCATTCATAAAAGCTTTATTGGTCCCTGCTGTACCTTAAAGTCTTTTAGTCTAGGGAAAATGAACATTAGAATCAGCGAATCTTTCAACTTAACGTTCATGTTTATGCTTGCTGCTGCTTAAATGTAATAATACATTTAATGAAACTAAGTTAAAGTGATGACAATGCATTACAGAATCTTATTAAGTCCAAGTGCTTTTTTAAACAGTGTAATAAAACACTAGCCATCCAGTCCCCTTATTGTTGTACGCCAGATACATAGACAACAGGCATATTAAATACCAAGAGACACAAGCGGGGTATGATTAGGAATGAAAAATAGTATTTGGCTATATCTTACTTTGAAGAAAAGACGACTTCAAGTTCAAGTTAAGGGAATGTTGACTAGTAGGGTGAAATCACTTCCTGTTTCCAACTGCTTTTATATTCTTTAATTCCAATGGGATTTCAGCAGCTCTACCTAGTGGTTGAACAAGTGTAGTTTCTCTGAATGGTCTGTAGCAATACACTTCAATTGCAGCATCACACTAGAAGAGAAGTCAGATCTGAATGTGCTCAGCTACTCTGTACTGCAGGTGGACTAATTCCAGAGGATGCAAGAGCAGACATTCCCCGTACTGGTGTGTGCCTAAATTAATAGAGAGCAATCAGGCTGAAGAAGACATCATTGATCTAGACATGCAATACTGAGGAGCTTCTCCCAGGCTGTATTGTGAAGATTATTTTTGTTAAACAGGGAAACACAAGGACTCACCTTCTGGTCGTCTATCCGCACACCCATACGGCCCCTCCTAGGTCTCCTTATTACTTTGGCAGACCTGTAGTGATCGGACTGGCTGTCAGCAAGGGAACCCATTGAGTATCTCAGCTCCCCTGAAGTGTCCAGATGAGTCCTGAGATAAGACGCAAGACATATTTCAAACTATTAAAACATTACAGTATATTTCAAAACTACACTATGTATTCGTAACAAATGTCCATGAAAAGTTTCTAAAGTACCTCAGCAACAAATGACATTTACCAAACATGCTGTAATGCTAAAAAGAAAATGAGATAACCGCTTTGACAAGAAGTGTCTTTCGTGGTAAATTGATCTTTGTCGTAATTAAGGATGTTGTAAATACAATAAAAGTAGGCGCGCAGCTGTACTATTCACATGGTAAATGTATCGTTATATAGCTGCTTTTTATATCTATTATTTACATGTGGGAAAGGGAAAGCGGTTAGGTTATAGGGGGCAGAGTGTGAACTGAGACAAAACCAGTCTCTTGTTTTCATATAATTTTCCATGAAAAAGATATGAAGTAAATACATGCATATATTATGCAGACGCTACCTGCCCAATTGGTACAGACTAGAGTCTGATCATACCAAGATCACACACAGAAGCAGTGGCTGAATCTCCTGAATTACTTCTTTCCACTAACCAGGAGACATTGAAATGCTTTCTACACAACAGGCTCAAATTAAGCTATTTTATAAAAGGGAAAACACTTCGTGGGATTGTGCAGGAAGGGACCTCATGTTGGTACAACAAAAAGGAAAAACAAAGTTTGGCGCACTCTTCCAATTCGATGCAGCACTTGGGCACTTTTGATATATGCGAGTTATCCCTTCTTAAGATTAGATGGAGTATTATGTGCAAAAGCATACTAAATAGAAAATGGCAAATGTATAACATGTTCCTGCTTGTGATTCCGAAAGAAAAACTACATTTATAAGCAATTTGTAAATACATACATAAATCTGGGGTGTATGGAGTGCTGCATTTCACAATAACTTCTTAATGTCACAGACATCATTACATAGCAAGCCTTTGAGGCTAGCGACAATAAATAAAAGTCTGCGTCAACATGATTTATAATGGAGTTATAAATCATGTTATAATGGAGTTAGGCCTGGAGTTTAATATTGATGTGAGGGGTTTTCTTTGTTTGCTGAGGAAAAACGGACTAAACAAATTCTATGTTCTGAAGAAGAACAATAAATCAGAAAGGACTGGTAACCCCAGTAGACTGAGGTTGATAACAGGAGTAAGGAGCTTATATTGTTTCACATTGATATGGCTCAGACAGATTATTATTTGTTGTTAATACTACCAGTACTGTAAATCAGAAATTAGTTGACAAAGCAATTTTTGATGGGTAAATGACTTAGTATCAGTCTATATTACTAGGTGGTTATGTGTTTATTCAAAATAGCTCAGACATATTTTAAAATGTTACTGATGTACAGAAACAAACATCATTATCACAGCTTGGTTGTGGGTTTTTTCCGCTGGTAAATAGTCATGGTGGCTAAGGTCCTCGTTTAGCCACTATACAGTTTCCTGACTCAAAAGCTGGGACCATACTTCTGATATTGTAAATGTGAAGCTTTCTCAGGACGTCTTACAGGAAAAATGTTACTCAATGTATTGTTTGGTCTTTGTTGAACCAGTTCGGTTCTGTACAGGCTATTGGGATGAGAGGGGGGTTTACAGTATAGTAGTGGAGGACTGTGGTTGCACTTAACACTGAAGCACTTTGCTTAAGAGCATCCATCTTATCAGCTCTGCCGTCAAAAGCTGGAGTGGTGTCAGACTGATGATAAGACTGTGAGCTTGAAGGCCAGTGATTTAGAGAGATGTTGGCTGTGGTGAGTGGGGTTGGAAAGAACACAGTGACACAGTTGGTCTTGCATTTGAGTTCTGGGTATTTTCCTACTTGATTAAAGACAATATGGCAAGGTAATACATTTCAATACAGATGCAGTAAATAATTACATTTACAAAGTGCTGTGTAATACCTAGGATTGGAAGCTGAAATACGTATCCCATGCAAACAGATACAAAGAGGACCCTGCACGATTTTGTGCTGTGATTTACATGGGGTGTATTTTCAACAACTTCTTGTACCTAATTGTTCACAGAAAGTTTCAAATCAAATTCAAGAGAATGAATCCCAAGATATAACTTTCATTAGTGTGACTAACTGCATGCCAAAACCTATTTATAAGTAGGCCTTCATGAGGATCTAAGACTTGGAGAATTTGTTTAAAACAAGTGACGTGTGAAATAAGGATCAGGGTATTCATTCTATAAATGAGTTACTGTGGAATGTATCATGAAGAGACAAATACACTATCTTATCCAAATTTAAAATATAACTCATATTTAAGCCAAGATGTAGTTACAGTTACATCCTTGCTCCTTACCTGGAAAATGTTGGCTCACTTAAGGATCCTGTTCTCATCTTAAACTGCTCAAGTTCAGATCTCAGCTTTTCTATTTCCCCTGCAAGATGGTCCTTAAAAAAAAAAGGTAACATTTATTGTCACTACATTATTGTCCCTGACTGAACCTCAGAGAGGCTCTTATACTTTCTGTGGTAACTGTCTTCCGAGTCGTTACAGAAGTCTACTCTAAACACAAACATATCCATCAATTAGAATATCACAGTCCTTACTATACAGTCGAAATTCAAGCTTGGTGAGTAAAATACATTTACAGTACACGTATCATGCCTAAGGGAAGATGCAATGCTATGTTGGTTCCTTTGGTTTAAGATGTACATGTAGTGACCTACCTTATCATGGAGTGAATCCTCAAGCTGTTTCCTGAAGTTATCAGAGTCCTGTATTAAAACATTCTGTAGACGAGAGAAAGATGTGAAACATATACGGTACTGGCAAGAACAATGAGATTGATAGCTAGTTTAAGTACTAGTTGGATTCTAAAACCCACAGGCAAGCAGGAAGGGGAAGAGAAAATACTAACACCTCTCTCATTTTCAATGTAGTATTCCTACAACTATTATGGCAATTGAGAGCCACTAATATTACTTTTAGTATTTGAAATACTAATTTTCTACCCAGCCTACCCCATTCAGACGCACAGGCATACCCAAAAAACAAAATCTATCACCAGGAGGGACCCATTTTACACTATCCAACTTACCCTTTCTTATATTTTTCCGTCCGAATTTACAGTTGAGTGATCAAAGTTTTGAATACGCAATATAATTCAGACTTCACTAGTAATAAGTCCATATAAATGTATCTTACTGAAATTACCAGTTCATAATGTAGAAATGCCAACCACTGTACATGCAGCCACATAGCTTAATTAACCATTCAAAAGCTGAATGCCGAAGTTACTTCAATACCTTGTCTTCTAATGCAGCCATTCTTTCTTTGAGGTGGAGCTGAAGGCGCTCATTTGACTCTGTCAGGAGCCGGTCTACAGTGTCTGACAGCCTCTTATTGTGCTCCTCATTCATTTTCTCTCGTTGCCGGGCCTGTCATACAAAAGCCTTATCAATTCTCGTCTACAGTGAAGTAAAGTTTAAGTGTATTAAAAAAGCTCCTTTATCTAGAAGATATTAATTAGTATTAGACAGAAGAAAAGACATATACTCACAGCATGTAGAACAGTACAAACCTATAACAAATGCCCATGCATAGGTTCAGCAATTGTTTTTTAAGATAAAGCATTGAATAGTTCAGTCGAGTTAAGTTACCACCTAAACTCACATTATGTAGAATAACTGTAACAAATTGGTCCCATGATGACGCAAGCCTCCATTAGCCCAAATGTAACCTAGAATGCATGTAGTCAGGTCACTATGATATGATAATAAAAGGTTTTTACCATCTAAAATTTGAGGAGGTGTTCTCATGATACAAATAAAAATGTATATGTGTAGGGAGGATAAAACAAACTTATAAAATTGAGACAACGTGAAATAGAGTTGAAGGCTCTCTTGCACATGTAAAAGTGTGACTCACTCTTTGAAGCTCCTGGTTCTTCTCCTCAAGCTGCCCTTCCAAGTGCCTCATCCGCTCCTCAATGCTGCCGTGCCTCTCCTCAGCCTGTAACACACAGGGGAAGTCAGTCATTTTAACAGCAACGTCAACTCTCATACAGGTATTAGAACAAGACAAAGAAGCCAAGCTACTACTATCCGCAAACTCAAGTTTAAAAAAAAAAATAAAAAAAAAAAAAAAACAACATTCAAATCAGGCAGCTGAACAGCATTGCTTGAAATGTGTCAGCTTGAGAGGCCTGTTAATGACCAAGCATTAGCAAAATATGGTCGTTAATATTTCTATGAGCAATGAAAGTCAGCCAGATGTAACATGCAGCTTCTGCATGGTTTGAACCAAACAACTGCTGTCTTTGGAAAAAGCTCTTTAAAAGCGCTAAACCACACAATGATTGGCTACAACAGAAAAGTCTGATGGATTCTAATTAGCAATAGAAAGTAAAGTCCAGTAGGACTACCTTCCTAAGTATGGAGTTCATTTCTTGGAGTCTAGCTTCCATAACATACTGATACTCATCAGATGAGGTAGAAGAGCTTGGATCATACTAACCGGTCAAGGAAAAGGAAAGGGACAAATTGAAGAATCAGAACTTAAGACACACACACACCAAATAAAACAGTACAGAATGTTTCAAAAGAAAAAAGATTAAATCCTGCCGAACAAAACCAGCAGAGTATGTGTTAAATATGAAGGTTGTGGACAATGTGCAGAGGCAAATTCAAGAGGTATAGAAGGAAGTTCACTGTTAGTAAAGCCTAGCCAGTAGACATGTTGCTTGGTGAAGCAAAAAAAACAAAACAAAAGCGCAAGGCTTCCTAAATACAGTACAGAATGAACATACGTTAAACAGAACCGACAAGAACACTTTGATACATGGAGGCGTGGGCTTAACTTCAAATGGAAATCAATCACTTTTTACCATCAGATTCAACATCAAACATTAAGCTCCTGGTAATCTCATGGCAGGATAAACATTTTCAAACACAAATTAAAGTCTCCCTTGACTGTCTCTTTAATGCCGTGTGTCAAACATGTGAAATTCGACGTGCTTGATGATGTTCAAAAGAATTGTTATTTGTGGAGATTATGAATTTCATAGATACCTAACAAGTAGCACACATCTCCCTAGATATCTATTCTCTAGATATGCAAAACCCTAAAGGTGGCATACTTGTGTAGGTGCACCTCTACCATACACATGTTGCCCGTGACATCTGCAGAAGGGAACAATCACAATGGGTTAGTAGTGCACGTTTGCCAATTCCAAACATCACTAATTGTGGGCAAATTGAACATTACTTTACCACAATATGGAATTTAACATTTAAGAAATTCAGAACTACAGACCCAATACTAAATGGTCTAGCTTTTGAACATCATGCCTCAAATCATTAAAAAAAAGTTCAGTGGCCTGTTTAGCTATAACAAAAATAAACTCAATAATCCTTTCTTCCTAAGACTCTGCTGGTAGAAGCAAAAAAGGCTTCACATTAGAAATAAGTCTTGTTTACAGTTGCAAAAGGGAAAAGCATTACAAAAATGATTTGTATTTGGTTTCCATCCATTTAAGTGAAAATTACTTTTATAGCTACTATAAAAAATACCTTGAAATACAACATTGCAAAAGTAAAGTGAAACTACAAAGCAACAGTATGAAGACAAAAGATGTTAATTTATAGAACAAGAAACACAAGCATATATAAACACATTTGGTAATAATATAGCCCTTGGCAATCAGATATTTTATTGTTCAAGGGGCATTATCCAAAATAAGAATATTAGGAGAAAACAGGGAATATGTACACTTCAGTATGCCTGCTGAGAAGACTGTTGAAGCAACAAGAATACATCAGGTTTGAGATATTTCTTGAGAAAAGTGAAGAAAGGAATGCCTAAAGAAAGAAAGCAGGAACCCTTGCTGGGCCTTTTAACTTTCTCCAAATTATTATTTAAATTAGTCATTTAGCAGAGACTTTTATCCAGAGTGACTTACAGAGCCTAGGGGGTGAACTATGCATCAGCAACTGCTGCAGAGTCACTTACAATAGGACCTCGGTTTTATGTGTCCGAAGGACGGAGCACAAGGAGGTTGAGTGAACCGGGGACCTCCTGGTATCAAGCCCTTCTTTCTTTAACCACTGGACCACCAAGCCTCTACTAAAATAGTTTTGCTTTCTTTCTTAAGTGTTAAACATAATTGGTTGTTATGCACGGTTTTAATGCAGCTATTATAAATCCCCTCAGTGCATAAATGCTTTTCCCTCAAATTCATCAGCTTTTGCTTTGAGGTCAACTTGAAACAACGATTGGTGAAAGTTCAGAGACCTATCCAAAATGTCCACAACCAATGGTGTAAGAAGTGAATCAAAATGTGCCAATAGCTGAACAATGATCCTCATTTCCTGTACTGACATGGATTGGCTATGGTCTGTGACTTGTCACTCCGCCCTGTATTGTTGAATTGTGATTGGCAGCAATGTTGTCTCCAAGAGTGTCACCTTTGTAAGAGCTGCTATCCTCTGAGCCAGTTCAGCCTCCACCTCAGGCAGCGTCTCTGCCTTCCTCATGGTCTGCTGCAGCTTCTGCTCAGCCAGCTCCAGGCGCTCCTGCAACTGCCGGTTCTTTTCCTCCATCTACAGTGGAGCACAAAGAAATCTGGTCAGGAAAGGAGGAGATCTGGGGTGATTTCATTCTGCAGAAGCTCTGTCCTCTGTCCTCTCACTGCCTTCTGCTGCCTCCTCCACCTGTTTAGATTGCACTTGATCTACCCCTCCTACTATGCACTGGACTTGCCTAACCTACGCACCACCTTACTGGACGCTCAGCTAATGCACTGTCCTTGCACTATTGCACTGTAGATATAACTGGTAATATGCCTCAAAAAACATGCTTGTTTAAAAAGTTACTGAGGTATTAGAAGAAACTTTGTTTCTATATTTGAAAATTGTTTGAAGTGATTTCAGTTTGGAGCATTGTCTCCCCCTTTTGTAAATCTTGATTGAATAGTACTATAGAACTAATTTCAGAGATGTAACACGGGTCATACAATTTAACCCTTTGTTTTGCAAGATCTTAGAGGAACCCGGTTTTACAACCCACTCTTTTACAACTTGGGAACATAGAGACCTTTCAGCAAAGACGACAGAGTCTGCATACATTCTGTTGGCACTTGTTGAAGGGATCAGTGTCTCTTTTTAAAGTCATTTTCTCAACTGGGTACAACTGTACAAACAGCATAATGATCACAGATCGTTGTCTCTTGTGCTGTTTCCAACAGCAACTTGGCAATACTGTAAAATACTGCAGATGCTAATGTCTCTATAGCATTGATACTGGCAAGGCAGATATAACATACCCAACTGATTAGGGAATTACATGGAATGTAAAACTAAAGCTTGATCTTGGAGCGGCATATGTAAAGGCTTATCAGAATCTTGATTTCCAAGCCAGAACATTGGGTTGCCACAGCTGAAGAGCTTCTGATCCCTCCCTCCCTCCCTATCTTCTTTACTCTTTGAGTATGTTAGCGGACTGACACTTGGCACTCTATGAAAGCCAGCTGAACCACCACCACCACTAGTGGGTTATAATACAAACTGTTCCATGAGAAAAATCTACAAGACTTTTTCCTGCTTTTATTGCCCTTGATCTGAAATTTCCAGTGGGATCCTGTTTTCATTCAATTTACAGAGAATCAAAATATGATTTTGCCTAAGGTCACACAGAATGATTAACTACACCTGTATTGAAAACCAGAAACTGCTTTCTTATTTAAATTATTAGTGTAAATGATCTTAATAAAATTAAGAAAATGCAACTCTGACAAATCTCCTCTATATGTTTTTAAGGTTAATAAATGTCAAACATGTACTTCATCACGAGACTGTAGTTAAAATAAGCTAGAAGTGGAGATTTGTAATGAGAGTACTACTGTAGAATAACCCTTAGACAAATGCCATGACCTACACCTGACCTTACTGACTAGATTCTTTATGTAGTAATTCAACCTGGATCAATTATTTAAATTTCAAATGCAACTTCTACAAAGCAAGTTTACATTAAATTTGTTCTCATTATTTTTTCTAAATGTATCCTACATAATTAGCTTTGGTATCCTTTTCAATGGCCCCAAACATCTAGTTCTGTTTAGTTCACCTTTCCATCTTTACTAGGTTATAAAACCCTTGTAAAGGTACTGTACATTCCTATAGATCATTCCTCTTCTCCATGATGCTCTTCAGACATTGAAATCCCCAGATTTCCTGAGTTCAGTGACCCCTTTAGAGGAAATATTGAATCCCGTGTCATTTACATGTACCCCAGTTTCAAAAAAGTCATGGCCATACCATTTATTAAGCAGACTTCTAACTGAAAATGTTTAAAAAATCTAACTCTTAATTTGTGTTAACCAACCTGGTGGAGAGGGCTGGCCTGAGTTTTAATGCCAGATATTTTTCTATGTGAAGAAAACATATTAAATGTTTAATTGCTCAGTAGAGATTGTAATCAAGGCAATACAGTACATTATATTTTTAAGACCTAGTAGCCACACCAAAAGAACATCTAATAAGTGTGTATGTGCTGTTAAACTGAATATGTCTATCTACAACTATGGCCAAAAGCTTTCCATTACCCTATAGAATTAACTCATTTTCGGGTCGAATGAAACCTGTTGAATAATGTTACGTTAACATATTGAATTACATACCGCTTTGTAGTTTTTCATATACTTAACGAAATTGAAAAATGTGACATTTAAAAAATCTAACATGAAATACCGTACTACTACTATGGCTTCCAGTAGACTTTTGTGATATCCTTTTGTAGTTTTTTTGATTACAGGACATTAAATAAAACATCTAAATTATGTTAATATATACATAATTTTGTGTTTTAACTATGTCTCAATCCTAAAATTCTAGGTGATGCAAAACTTGTAGCCACAGCTGTGTAGCCCTCTTATTAAAAAAGCTTGTTTTCTTCTCGTCTATCACTGGGTGGACACTGGACCTGGCGCAGGAAGGCCTCCTTGTTTGCCAGCTCATTCTCTAACTTGTCATTCATGTCGTGCACCGAGGTGGACTCTCTCTGGGCACCGAGGTAGCGCCTCTCCAGCGTGGTAATCCTCTCCTCCATGTCCTCCTTCTGGCACAGCGCCTGCACAAAGACAACAGCACATATTGTTGGGATCAGAGATGGCTTTTCAGGTACACTCCCAACAAAGAAACACACTAAGACTTGCAGATTCATAATGGGGAATGCATCTTAATAAACACTTCAATGATACGTCCCTCTGTGCTTATGGAATCAGTAAAAATGAAGTTGAAGTTAAAAAGCTTTAAAACAATTTAGACGGTTGTCAGAGTAAAAGTAAAACAATTGGACCTCACTGCATGAAGCTTTGATTTCAGAGTTCCAAGCTCACTCAGTGCACTTGGACTTCAGCAGTGTAGCATGCTGAGCTTTTACCAGTGAATACTGACAAAGCAACGCCCATTTGCTTTAAAGAACAAAGTTAGGTACAGAGTGACTAATACTGGTCCCCGTACAGACTATTTTTGAAGGAGAATTCACTTAGCCAGCTCATGTGCATCCAGCATGCCCAAGAGTATTCACTGAAGACTTATCTAGGATGAGTTACCCCTGGGTTAAACTCTCGACCTATTAATCTGAAAGAACCTAGGCACACTCCCTCAATGGTTACAAGGCATTACCCCAGCTGTGACAAGAAACAGTTAAATAGCAAAGAAACCACTAGCAGCAATTTTCGCTGGCTAATTTCAAAAGGTGTTGGTGGCTAAGAGACTGGATAAACTGTAAAACCTTTGCACCTCTCGGTAGGCAGTTTGATTCCAGCCATGGTTGAGTATGGGGAACGGCAGACTCTCAAACAGACAAAATTGTGAGAAGATATGCATTAAATGAGCATGGTAAGCAAAGTATCATACGAAACTCTAATAGACACAGCATGAGTATCTGTTGATGCTTCACCTCTCTGTTGTCCCTCTGGTATTTGTTGCTCATCTCCTCGGACTTGAGCAGGTCCTTCCTTGCGGTCTCCAGCTCCAGCTCCACTTCTGAGACTCGTGAAGACAGGGAGGACATGCGCTCCTTCATCTGGGCCAGCTCATAGTTCTGCTTCTCCAGGAGCTCCTGCAGCTCCACCACATGGCTGGCCTCGTCACTGGAGTCAATGGAGCCGTTCGACAGACGCTTCACAGGGAGGAGACAAAGAGCCACTCTGTTAAACTGCACAGATTATACAGTAGTGTGTCATTTATTGAGCTTTGCACACAAAAAATGTATTCATTTAATACAGAAATTAGTTACACATTTTTTGCAAACTCATCTTACATAAAATTAATTAAAAACTAAAAACATAGCTAGGTCTGAAAGTGTCTAACGCTAAGATTTATTATTGTCATCAACAACAGCTTGGTATCTTTTTGACATTGTGTCTGTGTACTTTCTCAAATCTCTAGTGTAATTTGAAGTTGTTTCCACAAACTCTCTTGTATAGTTGGTACTACTGTCAAGCATGGAGTCTACAGAAGCAATGGGGTGTTCTAATACATTTACACACAACTGTATATATAGATACATCAATGGATTTAAATAACACTGGTGTCAGTATCATGAAAAAGTATGACACCATGACCTTATTTCCAAAGTTTAATACATTTTGGGAGAGTGGCTTTGATGATGTATATCCTTTGTGCAAACCTGTGCTACACTGTAGATCAGGGGTTCTCAACCGGGGGTCTGTGGCCCCCTAGGGGTCTTGAGGAGGTTTCAAGGGGTCCTCCAAAAATCAACACAGAAATACCATGCTGTGGTACTGTCTGAGTCATCGTGAAGGGTCATAGACCCAGAGGCAAAAGTTTTACAAGCCTCCAACACCACTTTTTTGCGGGCCTCTGACATTAATAGAAATAACTGATATTTCATAACCATACCAATCTTTAAGAAAATAATGATGAGAAGAGACTAATATGAACAAGGTGCTGTAGGATTAGGCCATACCTTTCCATGGACCTTCTGACTGGTTTCAGTCTCTTCAAGAAGCTCGGCTTCAGTTCCATCCCCTGACGCAACTTTCCTCTGAATGTGTGCATTCTGCTCCCGTAAAGCTACAATCTGCAGTGGAACATAAAGCAATGTAGTTAGCACTCATGGGACTGAAGTCTTCATTAGGAAGGTCTATCAGTTATCAGTGGGGAACAGTTCAAATGTAAGACATAACAGTACGGATAAGAGCCGCAGACAAAACAGAACGATTATTTTTGTGGAATACATTATTACATTCTGCAGAACAGCAACTAATAAACCGTCATCCTTTACTAAATATAGCCCACTGTCTCTGGGTAATAAGGAAGAATTCACAGAAGAGACACTGTACCATTCTACACAGGAGTGAGCCAACAGCCTCCTGTGAACTTGTAAAGTAGAGCAGACTGATAATCCCCAGCGGATTGTCCTTCCCAGAGTGCTCCCAGCCCAGATCAGGTCCATAGTTATTAAATATTCTTTACATGTTTCATCCACTGGGGTGCCAGAAGTGTTAACCCTGAGATTTTCCCCAAGGAAACACCAGCTGAACGAATCAGGGTTACAGCACACAAATAGAACAAAGTATGGGATGTGTCTGCTGAGGATAGTGTACCTGATGTACTGCAAGACCCTAACTATGCAATGTTATCATCCATTGCTTTCATTCAACACATGAACATATTCTAATGTGCAAGTCACTCAAACACTCTTCAGTTTTTTGTAAAGTTTGGAGACAAATCTATTGCAATTATAAAGCTGTACTTATAATGCTTCATCACAAACTCAATGAACTGTTAACTAAAAACTATTAAGAGTGTAATTACTGGCAATGGCAGATGACATTGAAAAGTTTGGTCTTGTTGTATTTTTTAGATTGCCTGAAGGCAAGCCTCATTTCAGACAATCCAGGGTCAACTGAAGAGCATTCCATGCAAAAACTTACTGTGCCCTATTCACAGAGCTTTAAGAAAACATTTCATGAATAAAGACTTGAATAAAATGAAACCCCAAATAATAAAAGATGTAGATGCATGCATCTCTCGGGGGTTATTTCTCAGTAGGCTGTGCCCTTTACTTCAAACTGACAGAGTAGGCAGCATCTACTGGGAAAGTCGAAGGTGAATTATTATTATTATTATTATTATTATTATTATTATAATAATAATAATAATAATAATAATAATAATAAACCATCCAACTTAAGTCACGCTCCTCCAGTTGTCTCCTTGCAGATGTACATAAAACACCAACCAAATGAAAACAAAGTAGAGTATCTTGCCCCTTCCCTTCCCCACTGTAAAACTCCAGGATAAAAGGGACACCTGCTGTGTGATGAGCCTGGGACTGCGATACAGTGAGTTCACCCAAATTGCCTGCCAGTGGTTACTTAATTTTTTTCTGGCTTGCTGGTCTAACTTGGTTGGTATTTCATCAGCTCATGTACCTGCAATCCTGCATGACAGATTTACTCCAATTAAACTGCCATTAAACTCCAAGCATGCACTAAGCTGTAACACTTTAATGAGTTGAGTCGTTACTCCAGCTGTATCTTGTATTTCTTTTTTATAATTGTAACATTTATACAAGAATACAAAAAAAGAAATGTTTTGACAATGTTTACGACACTGCTTCTTTACCCATGACATCTATAAAACATCAGGATTCATTATTAACACAGCAGAACTATGAACACTATAAGCAATCCTCAAAACAAATTCCTATTTTTGTTCCACAGATTTTCACAAAGACTGTTGGAGTTTAATATATACTTTACTAGGATCGATGGAAAACTGTTGGTTTGCTGTAATCTGACCCAGGTTTCTAATGTTGGGTAGGTAGGTAAGTAGGTTTTTCTGTTTGGGGAGAATGGAAAGACAAGCAACCTGTTGCATTCAGAAAGAAGGTGGCATTTTTATTTTACTCGCAGTACAATATTTGTATTGGTAACTTCAGCATAGGAGCAAATGTAATTGCAACAAACCATCTGTATCATTTACAGAAAGATCCACTGATAAATCCAATAGTACCTCGTAAAACACTCTTTCCATTGGGCAATGTATCAGTACTTGGCAGTTATCAGTGTGTCCAGCCTTGAATATTTGAAGCTTGTGGCTTTAACTAAGTTAGAGTTACCAAATATACTTGTATATTTCAGTTACATAGAGACACACGATTTATAAACACCTGGCAAAGCCTGTAGTGAAGAGATCCCAGCTATACACTGTATCATATACCATAACCATGTGCTGAGACTTCACATAATATGGTTCACTGCATAATTTATTACTGCTGTAAAAACATATTTGAAGTACAGTATGATTCTCATAATTAATAGTTAATCATTTTTAACCTCATACGGCACATTTTAAACTCTTAATATTGCACTAACATACATACTGATGTTGATTGCATCCCCTTCTTAATCATACACTCTTTGTAAATGTATTCAATGGTCTTAGCTTGGCCAGACCTTCCTGCGATCCTTTGGCATGCTTATTATAACCTGACCCCCAAAAGATAACCGACTGTCGCAAAGAGTCTCTTCAAGGTTTTCATCACCTCACTAAAAGCATTTCCTCCAGTTCCTGCTTTCACAAACTTCACTTTTAAATAAAGTAGTTATCCCTACATAATTTATGGCCCCAGTTCCTCCATTGACTCCTGGTATTATGTCATACAGCTTGTTAGGTGTATAACCGAGGTCCGATCGATCTACAGTAGGGTATGTGCTTTTCAGCAGCTTACAATTTCCAGACACACTAAACCCTGCAACTTCATTTATACACTACTTGAATTTTCTACTTGATACCCTTGGGTGCTCCGCAGTTAGAATCCAGCACTTTGTTAAGAACATAAGAAAGTTTACAAACGAGAGGAGGCCATTCAGCCCATCTTGCTCGTTTGGTTGTTAGTAGCTTATTGATCCCAGAATCTCATCAAGCAGCTTCTTGAAGGATCCCAGGGTGTCAGCTTCAACATCATTACTGGGGAGTTGGTTCCAGACCCTCACAATTCTCTGTGTAAAAAAGTGCCTCCTATTTTCTGTTCTGAATGCCCCTTTATCTAATCTCCATTTGTGACCCCTAGTCCTTGTTTCTTTTTTCAGGTCAAAGAAGTCCCCTGGGTTGACATTGTCTATACCTTTTAGGATTTTGAATGCTTGAATCAGATCGCCGCGTAGTCTTCTTTGTTCAAGACTGAATAGATTCAATTCTTTTCACCTGTCTGCATACGACATGCCTTTTAAACCCGGGATAATTCTGGTTGCTCTTCTTTGCACTCTTTCTAGAGCAGCAATATCCTTTTTGTAACGAGGTGACCAGAACTGAACACAATATTCTAGGTGAGGTCTTACTAATGCATTGTAGAGTTTTAACATTACTTCCCTTGATTTAAATTCAACACTTCTCACAATATATCCAAGCAACTTGTTAGCCTTTTTTATAGCTTGTTGTTGGTATTTCACCAGTCATTAAAAGTTAACTGCACTTGATTCTTTACCATGACTGTGCTGTACTCAACATTTGAATTTTAATGGCTAATTGTAAACGTAATCTATCTACCTAATGTTAAAAATACTCTCTCTGCAATAATGCCTGTAATTTCGCCCCTGCCTGAGTCAACTCACTATATGCCTGTCTAGTAGGGGCCGATCTAGCCTCCCCGTAGGATCCCCAGCCAAGATAGTCAAATTGACGCATATATGTGCTCCCCAGACTGCACCCTCAGAGCAAATACCCAACATTAACGTCCCTGATATTAAATAACACTACAACATTCCCCTGTATATGCAAATGAGTGTTGCACTCACTGTTTCTATTCAAATTGCTAATCTTCCCCAGCATTCACCATGCTTGCAGGAAGGACGGTGAAGCCAGCCACTTTCAGTCTGCTGCTGTCCTTGAGATTGTGCTCTGAACAGCGACGCAGGAAACAAATCACAGAGAGAGCAAGGCTTTAAAGAAAAGGGGACATTTAAGCGAAGCCAAAATGAGTAGGTGGATTGAGGGAAGATTGCTAAAATGCTACTTGAGCATCTCAAGGTCTGCAGGGGAGTGTTTTTTTTTTCTGAGAATTCAAACGATTGCTCCAGTTACACCCCGGGTTCAGAAAAATCAAAAAGAGATTAAACTAAATAGCAATTTCATAGTATCCATTTGTACACTGTCTGCTCGCTGTGTGAAATCCTCAACATAATGCACTTTTTTCTGCAACAAAGAAGTCTGTCGTCTTCTGCCTTCTAGGCCACGGCTAGCAGGGAGCAGCATTGCCAGCTCTCATCAGGGAGGGACCTGGCTGAAAGACACTAGGTGAGAGAGCAATGGGAGCTCAATGGAAATAGACTGTTTGAAGCCAAACCCCGAGATACAATGATTCCCTTGAATGCAGATATTTAAAGTGTATGACTTTATTACAGTGTATGGGAATAGGACCTCTGTCTGTTGCAATTCATAGTTGTGTAATGCAGGGAAAAGCACAATAAATGAGGCAGGTCATCATCAGGTCTGTAACTGCGCTGGGATGGCATGCATAAGCAACCCAGTCTCCGTCTGTGCAGTGAGTTACCCCAGCCTATCGAGCCCCACATCAAGTTACGAACAACACATGCAAGTGGGAAATGTTCCTATTAGTGACTTCCAAGAGGTGGCTAGCAGCTGTGATAGATGCAAAAAGGAGAAACGGTAATGCCAGTTAGAGACCCTTTTTGGCAATAATGATCAGTGATTTCAAATCTGTGACATAGAGGTATTGTTGCATTTCTGTGTGAATGCACATGCTGTGTTATTGTACTAGTCGGGAAAAGCTATTCATTCTGCTCCTCTTTTCCATGTGCCACAGCAGCTTATGATAATGTATTAATACCACCCCTCCATTGCTTTGTACCCAATCTTTTCCATAAGCTTTGGAGTCCTCGATGCTGGCTTGAGGACATTTACCCCCTGGTATTCTTATAAAAATCCATAAATGTTGCTTGATTGCTCATTTTAATGAAACAATGGTTTTAAAATAACATTTAAATATTTTTTCATATCTTTCTTCCCGGAGACAGGCCTCGTCTTGGCCATGACCTTGGGAGGCTTTTCTTCAGGCTCATACAGTAGCTCCCAGCCTTGAACCCAAGCCTCAGCTCCAGGGGAGTCATTAGACCAGTCTTCTGGTCTTATAGTCACAGTCAGACTTTTAACAGTATTGGTTTGATGAGGTTTTAAGATAAGTTCAGCAGTGTACAAATTTAACTTTAAGATGTTAGAACACATGGTTTCAAATGAGATTAATGTTAAAGTTAAAAAAGGTAAGTTAACTCAAGACTTCCCTGTCACATAGCAAGAAATATTTTGGTAGTTAGAAACAGGAGCATCTATAAAAACACTTGTACCTTTTAGAGGACATTTGAGTCATAAAGCATACAAGGGATTACAGGTAATGATTATTGTGAGGCATACCATAGTTTATTATTTGCAAGGCAAAAAGTCAACTTTTCATCTTTACTATCAGATTCAGGCTCATTGGCTGGGATGGCTATGTGCCAATTGCCAAGTAGCTTTACACGTAATAGTGCTTGACATGCGTAAAGTGTAAAGGGAAGGCTACTAGGGTGATTTGGGAGGGAGCCTTGACAGGCAAGATAGAGGGAAAACAGAATTGCAAACAACATGACAAAATCTGACCAGGCCACAGCAGGCTTACTGACTTGGTGTGTGCAGCAGTGCATGACAAGCACCGAAAAAATACAGGAATAAAATGACAGGGCTGTTAACATTCAGCAAGCAGAATTAATACTGGTCAATCTCTCCCACCTTTTTCTCTCTAGAGCCTTTATTTTAAACTTGCAACTCTTCAGAGAGAGAGAGAGAGAGAGAGAGAGAGAGGGAGAGAAAGAGAGGAGAGAGAGAAGCAGGACTGATGACAGAATTCCTAACATGCACCTACCATTTTCTACAAACAATATACAGTAAAATCATGTTTGGTTGGCCAATTACTGAATTGCCTATTTTCCCAGGTGAAAACACTGAAGCGACTTGGGTTTTAAAGCCATTGCTTACAGTAGGTAGAGGGTATTGTTTCCATTGTGACAGCTTGTCATTCCACAATGCATTGCACAGCTGTTGCAAGATTGAATAATAAGCAGGCTTTTTGTCTTGCTGGAATATATTAGTGTCCTGTATTAAATGTCTGATTTTGACAGCTAGTTTCATTGGACCTTGTTCTGTGGCCTAAATAGATTATAAGTTATATAACTCATCACTGTGTGACAGTTTCAATAAGAGAGTGATGGGAAACAGCTAAAAATGACCAAAAACAGACAGCAGCATCTTACCTCTTGGTTAGCTACAGTCAATTCTTCTTCCAAAGCTGAGACTCTCTCCAAGGAGACTCTCAATCGTTCCCTCACCTGGAAAAAGCATTATTTGGGGATCAGTAGACAGCTCTGGGAGAAGCAGATTCTTGCAGGCAGGTTTTGAAATCATGATGAACACGCAGTACTAAAGGAAATAGAAGTTTAATTATGTATGTATATTTTAAAATCTTTATTACCTCATCAACTTTATTTAAATCATTACTGGTTCCCCTTCACTTTGTGCATTTAAAAAAAAAAAAAAAAAGTTACTTCTGGGTATACAAATATTTAAGTACCAAGAAGCAGAAGCAACTTTCTGATCTATAGGGCTGTCTGTGCAAATCCAGTAAGAATAAAATACCATGAATGTAGTGGACGGGTGATTATATTTCTTATACTAATAAGAAGAATTGGTTGGCACTCCTTTAAAAAAGTTGCCATTTCTATTTGTTCCTCTCTCAAACCGAGACAGAAGATGGCTTGTCTTATGGCCTTTAGAGTCACTGCATTAATCATATTGTTCATGAACTACAGTAGTCCAGGGAATAAACAGACAACAGATACTAAAATGGAGGAAACTGCTCTGTTACAGCCGTGTCATACTTTGCAATTGGGCCATTTTTAAAACAGATTTTTTTTTAAACAATGTTAATAGAAACAAATCCTCACAGCGACTACATCGTTCTATTCCTGTATCTTTTTTTAGTGTGGCTGCTGCAAAATGTGATGATAATTCAGTGATGGGATTGTATTTTTACACAGTATTAATGCACGTATCACAAAAAAACATTTTGAAAGGTTTTCAAGGAGCAGAACAGAGGTTGTTAGTCACGGTTTAACTGTTTAACTCAGGGAAGAGTACTGCTCTCTGTAATATTCTGCAGTGTGGAGTGATAATGACCAGAGCCAGGGGTTAGGTGGGGCTTCAGGTGGGGTATTTTCCCCACAAAGAAAGTTCACAATGCAAATGAAAAAAAAAAAACAAGAACAACATATATACATGACAATATGAGAATACAATAATTCCTAGTTTATTCCTTGTTAAATGCTTAATATTTAAAATGAGTAAGGACTGTGTGCCCCGGTGTCTTGAAGTGTTTCTCCATCTGGTCTTGTCAGGAGCCTGACCAGGTGCATTGAAGCTTGATGAGGCAAACTATGCCCAAACTATTTTCCTCCAGAATCCTGCATGACTGCAAAGGCAGATGCAGTGCTGCCTGTGGGCCTCCAGCCCTGTGCTATTTTTACTAGGCGTGTCAATGTAGGAGCCTAGAACTTAATTTCTAATATTTCAGGTTAGTCATTCTCTGTAGAGCTTTTATTTAAATAAGGACCAGTGCTGTAGCCTATCGACAGAAACTCGCATTTTCTATTTTTATCCCACAGGTGTGAATGAGTATGATAATTTATTCATAAACTGGTTGTGTGTGTGGGGAGAAAGATTTAACCAGCCAAGCACACGTTTGCTCTTTTGAGACTCAATAGTCCCCAGTGCCACCTATTGTTACCAGCGTAATGACGCCATTTGTTCAGAAAAGCTTGGTTTTAAAAAAATGGAGGTAATAATGTTTGAGTGAGCTAAACAGGGGCACAATGGTTCTGTGTGGATAAACACTTCCATTCATGGCTGAACAGCTTTTCTCAGGTCATGGAACATTTTTTCATTCCCCACATTGCACTGAATATTTATTTTTCCATAAACTGTATATAAATTTCTTCACAATAACTGGATGAGAGGTTCTCAAGAGGAAGTAAACGTAAAAGTGACAAATGGATGAATCTCCCTGTCGCCATGGACAATGAGGATCAGCCCCCGACAAAGCTTGTCGCAAGAACACTAACAAGTAATCTGTTAAAAGCAAACACAAATTGCAAATACACTCCACCACTGATAGACATACAGAAAAGAAAAAAAATGGACAACACATGAGATCCACATTTTGTTTTTCCTCATAGGAATTCCATTTAAAGCAGAGAGACCGCTTATATCTGCTAAAAAAAACAAAACAAAACATTAATGCCATAACCTAAAAATGCTCTTTTCTCACTATAACTTTTACACTCTACATAAAAGCAGACACAATTAGTTCTCCTAAAATAATACTGCTGACAGTATGTACTTAGTAAGTATTAGCACACCTGCATCCCAACAATGTGGTCGAGGGTAGTGTACTGTAAGTCTATTTTTTATTATTCAGGCAACCATCCATTACCTTAAACGATAAAGTAGTACTGGTAAAAAAAAAAAAATTACACAACCGTTTGGTCACCAAATTTGTCAATGTCTCTTCACAGCCATTCACAAACACTTTACAAGTTTTTTTTTTTTTTTTAGTGCATCTGTATTCAAAGGCAATGCTTGCAACACATTTTTAAAGCAGAAAAAGGAAATAAAAACAGGAGGGCCTTTTTCTTTGTAACCTACTTGCTTTGATATGTTTTATTAAACAGGTCCATGTATCTTATACCCTTCATACCAGCTTTACGTTGTGTCTGCCTCTCTCTCTCTCCCTACCTTCTCATCCAGAGCCTTGTGATGTTCAAACAGAGACTTCAGAGCTTTGAGGACCTCGACTTCACTGGAAACCCCAGAAGGGGACTGCGCCTGTCGCTTCACGACTGTCATCCGCAGTGAACGCTCATGTCTGGAAACCAGGCACTCCAAATGCTCCAGCAGCAGCTATTGAGAGAAAAGCACAGTGTTACTGTAGAGTACTATATCACTGCAGGCAACTTTTGAGAGAAGAACACAGCTTATTGTATAGAAATGTACCACTGTAGGCAATTATTGGCCAAAGAAACAATTCATAATTGGAGCATTAAAAAGTGCATTCATGGGTCCTATTCACAAAGCGTTATGAGGTTTTATTTTTCAATTCTGTTTTTATGGATTAATTATAGTGTTGAGTATAGTGCGCTTTCTGGCCTGCCAAAGTTTAGTTTAGTCCATCAAAGCTTCTTTATTTTCTTTAAATAACTCATGAGATTTTGGAAACAGGGCCTTATATTCAAATTTGATGAAGTATATTGGTTGGATAAAAGGCACAGCTGGGAAATCCAGAAAAAAAGGAATTTTCTTAAAGAAAGAAAGAAAGAAAAAGAAAGAAAGGAGAGAGAAATAATAATACGGTGAGTTTCTCTCAATAGCAGCGCTATACCTCAAACATGGATAAATACCAAAGTACTCAACACAGTTCTACTGTACTGTACATGCCAATCAGTGCCCTGTCCAGGGATTATACTCTTGATGAAAGTGCTACGACTTGACTCATCTTTGAGATCCACCTTTAAAAAGTAGAAAAGCTTTTTCAGAAACATATGTCTGAAGAGATTAAAGAGATGTCATCAAAACTAACACTGCAACTAAGAAGTTATACTTCTATGTGTAGAAGTAGTCTTTGGGAGTACACTATGAATGGTGCTAATAAAGCATAACTTTCACTAGCAACTAACCCACAACACACTACCCTTCACCCCCTGCAAATAAAAAGAAGGGCATACACATGGCATGGAGTTGTGAAGAGGTTATTACGATCTCTGACATTGTAAAGAGGCTTATAGTGCTTAGTGCTAAGGAGAAGAACTAAAAACCCATTACCCTTAAGTAAACACTGCTGTCAGCTTCTTTCATCTTTTAGTTACCAGCTTGAGCAAGCCTGAGGGTCTTGCCAAATCTTCAAAGATTACTCTGAGCCTCTGGATCAGGTTACAGCACCCTACTGCAGGTAGTGACATCACTGATATAGAACACTGTACACTTGAAGACAGGTTCTAGTTGCTTGCTTTTATAACAACTTTATATACAGTTTTTTTTTTCTGTTGAACACTAGTATTATTGTATCAATTAGATTTAAGTATCTGATACTGTATCTATGATACTCTAGATAGGCATAATTCAAGACCAGCAATCTGGAAAAAGCAAGATTCAAGCCTTAAAGTACATTTGATGACCTGCTCTAAGGACCCTGGAACCAAGGTATGTGTTTGACTTTGAGCTGTTATCCGAGGTCAAATAAAACCGATGTTTACGTCTTACAAGAACCTTACTCTGTGTGGCTACTTTTATAGCCATTCCAAACAAGGTATATGGATCTCCCAGCCAATAGCTATTGGGAGACTGTGACCTTTGCACTTTCTTTAAGCTAAAGCCTTATTGTTTTCCCTACCGCTGATAACAAATACCTTCACACTGCAGCCTGCACAACCTTTGCCATTCCCTGAAGAACAAGATAAAAATGCTTCATACACTAAAGTTATTGTTGCCTTTCATGTTTTATTGATTACTGGTAAACTTAAATTAGTAATTATCTGAACTGGAAAATGTCTTTTAAAAAAGTAGCATTCTTTGAACTAAAATTACACATGCAGTTACGCTGTAGTTAGAAAATGTTTCACAAAATGATACTAACATTACTCATGTAGTAACAAATGTACATGGGGAAATAACAACAGCTGATCTACAGTTCTTTTGTCAGTATTTTTGTAGTTTTTCCCATCGCTTGACCTAATACTGGAATTGAACCTTCCCCCACAGACCTCAAGATAGACATTGCAAAATAACCTTTAGTGCATCAAAACAGACGATACAGTACCTGGTCCACCTGATTTGATGACTTGGCAGAAGTTATACCTGTGAGGTAACTAAACTTATATTATTTTATTTACCTATACTATTACATCAGAATATAAGTTAGCACCCTGTGCTATCCTGTGGCTGAATGAAATTGCTTCAACAATCTTCAAAGTCAAATCTGAATGTTCTGATCACTGCTTGCCCCTTGGCAAGGTCAATGTGAGATAACAGGGGAAAAAGGGTTAATTAAGCAGTGCTGATGTGGCACGAGCCCGATTGGCTGTGGTCTAGGTTAAGACGTTTCTGAAGCCCCTGGCGGTTTTTGGATTCTCTCAGTACTCACTCTGGTGTTGTTCCTCTCGGCTTTCAATTCTGAAATCTCCTCTTCTTTTTCCAGTAACTGCTCCCTACATGCGTTTAACTCCTTTGTCAATGCAGCAAACTCCTGCAGAAGACACACAAAAATAAATGCAAGGTCAAAATTATAATCCTAGACCAAACAAAGTAAAAGTGAATAGATGGATTGTTTGAACAGCTCTTTATTGAGCTCATGTGGGGTTTTATCTATTACAATGGGAGGTTCATAATCCACATAGAAATGATTAAAATAAATGACAGTGAACTTGCACACACATTTAGTTATATAATGCAAACAATCCTTCATGGCAAAGCCGATTGAAACATAATGGAGCGGCACAACAGCTCGCTTTCTTGCGATTCTTTTTTTTTTCAGCAGCTGTGTCTCTGAGGTTGTCTTCCTGCTGTTATCAGTGTATTTTGTTGATGGGTGAAGGATTTCCAAGAACTACCTTTTCAATACCAAGAAGGTCCTTTGCATTTATCGATTAAGCATGCAGTTTTAATCTCCTTCAAGCTCACAGTTATGTCTGTATGATCCGAGATTAATAAACTGGAAAGGTTTTCGATGCATACTAATTGCAATTCACTTTTGAATTTCTGACTGTTCAACCACTATTTTGTGTGCTTCACCAATTACATTTGATTGTCATAAGTCTTTTGGGTAGAAGAAAAATTAAATAAAAAAGAGTTGACATTTCTTTTGAGAATGTTTCTTTGCGTAGTTAAAATAATGGTTTTGTTAAGATGTTTTACACAATTAATGACAAATTGAAGATAATGTAGCATTTATACACATTGTGATGAGCCTAAAGAAAAAACAGCAATGATTTTAATCTTGAAATATCAATATGATTGTGCATTCTAAGATATATTTATACTGTTTACATTTACAGTATAGTATTAAACACCTCATTTGTCTTATTACAAAAAACAGCCTAGCAAATAGGTACCATTACTTCATGGAATAACGTTCTTTCAATTAGCCCTCTTCTGAGCTGCCGATCCCTGTAATTTGAAACTCTTCAGATACAGAGTTGAATCTAAAAAACACACATTACGATATTCTAAACAATTGAGTCATACTTCACAGAATAGTGTTTACAATTCAGTGGAGGCAGTGAATATTACATTTTGAGGGGCTCAGTAGTGTGTCTTTTAAAACAATGTGGTCCACAAAAAAAACCATCTCATCCATTACGGCAACAAAGACAGCCGTTGTGTTCCTCTGCGAGTCCTGCAGCTGAAGTTATTAGAGTAGAAAATCATAGCATGCACTAATTAGCATTATACTCTAATCAGCACCTTAAAAAAAAAAAAGTGCGACCATTCTGTCTCATGCCTTCTCTAGTTTACCTGCAGTTATAATTCATTTTTACAGATTTGAATAGGACGTCTGTGTTCTCAATCCTGACCTGAAAAACTGGCCTTACCTTTCACTCATGTGTGCCAAGGTGTGACCAGGTTCTGCCACTACAGCTAAAACCTGATTTGGTCCTTGCTACACTGTTAGGCAAGGAGCGTGCTAGGTATTGTACAATGTCAGGTTTTACCTGATAGATTCCCTTCTACCAGTTCAGCTGCACTGTGTTCAATTTCTGGCAATGCTGGTACAGTACAAGCTCATTATATATAGATATTATAATAATAATAATTAGCTTCCAAGGAGTTATTGTGAAATTTAAGCATTTTGATTGGTTGCCATTCATTCAGTTGTAGACATCACTTTCCATAGGCTTTTTTGTTTTTTACAAACTTGACATTAATAGTAACACATGTGACCTTAAGGAGAGGTCAAAGGTCACAATCAAGGTAACTTTTGAATAGTGCCCATATGGGTTCCTATCTGTGTTCCATAGTAACCATGACTCTAGCTACACTCTGTAATGAGCTAGAAGCTAGTTTTACATTTACCTTAAGGAGAGGTCAAAGGTCAAGGTCAAGGTCAATATCAAGGTGTATTTTATGCAACTAAAGTAATGCTGAAATTTGGCTCATGGCAGCCATGTTTTTTTACTGTAGCAACTTCATTTGAGCATACTTTAAAGAAAACTATACATGGATCTTGTATGCCAAGTTTTGCTTCAATCAGATTAGCGGTTTTGGTGAAGAAGACATTTGTGTGCTAATTAGGTTATCCAACATGGCCGCCATACCACTGAACCAATCAGCTTTATTTCGAGCACCGTGCATCTTGGACAAGCCCTATCCATATATACCAAGTTTCAGAACTCTGCAATAAGTGGTTTCTGACAAGAAGATTGTTTGTAAATTGTCCAAAATTTATTGTAAAATCCAATATGGCTGCCAAACCATGTGACCAGTCGCGGTCATTCAGCTGTGGACATTAGTTCCCATTGGCATCTACAACTCTGTGAAATTTCAAGAGTTTTCGTAACACATTTTTGAGTTTATGCAACTTTTAAGGTTTTGTTGGCGGAAAGAAAAATAACAATAATAATCTTAACAACAACAATAGGCTTCCCAGCCATGGGCTTGGAAGCATAATAATAATAATAATAATAATAATAATAATAATAATAATAATAATAATAATAATAATAATATTTCCAGCACTTATCAACTGGATAATTTACTGATTAACAATGCTCCTCTCAATCTCTATTGCCATGGTTATGTAATGCCATCAGGAAAATCACCTCTGTTCTTGAATCTGCTCCCTGGAGTACAGTGTCTGGGAACACACTGCCACCTGGAATTTGTTACATCAGTATTCCAAGGCCAGGTCTACGTGATGCCTTGAAGGGAACATCCTCTGGATAACTAATATGAGTTGACAGATTCAACTAGACTGATAAATTTAAAAAAACACACACACACTCACACAGTGAATTGTTACACACTGCATGAACCATGATTGCTTGTTTTACAAATATTTTTAATATATTGATGAGAACACTGCAGTTCAGTTATTCACAAAACAAATGGTCATTAAAGTATACTATTCATTTGCTTCAGTGATACTTGAACAGTTTAAATGTTAATCTTAATGTCACAATTTCTGAATGTTGGAGCGGCGTTTCCAGAGAGTAAAATGTATCACTGTATCATTATCATTCCTGAACAATTTTAAAGCACGTAATTGGGAGCCAAAGGAATACAAGTGTTAAAACTTTCCACTTTCAAAATATAATAATAGCAGCTGGTGTACAAACTCTTAGAACTGTACTCACACCAGCAACACTTGACCAGTCTGACACTGCAGTATCTCAGTGGGGCTCGTTAGCTTTGTGCATGACAGATATTCACTACTGTTTCTATATTACACCAGCAACACATCTCAAAGCACACTGGAAATTAAATAAAAAACGTTTCATTAATACCTACTGATCCACAGGCTGGTGTATACTGCTATAAAGATCTGGCCTGTGTTACAAACAGCACGTCTATGACTGGCGACTGGAGAGCAGTCATAGACAACGGGCAAAATAACATAGTAGCAGAGATCAACATTTCAGAAACTGAAGAAGAACCACTTAGAATGACTGCAAACATCACAGAAATTTGAGACAAAAAAACCACATTACAGTATAATGCACTTTAATCTACTCCAAACTATCATATTATAAACCAGATCATGCAAAACAATTTTATTCCAATAACACCTTTACAAAAATGACACTGAATAAAAATGTGCCAATATATGCCTCACAGAAAAGAAAAATAATGATAAAGTAATGATGGTTCTACTCCTCTTGTAAGAAGATTCAAGCTTAACAGAATCACTTTAATTAATAAAGGAAAGCACCATGGACTGAATTACAATTATTCAGGCTTTGAAAAGTTAAAAAGTAAAGTGATTTATTTGTGATATATTTTATATATAGTTACAGTATGCATGCAATCCATAACCAAGAGTTTCCAGTTTCCAAGTGAGAGCTCTGCCAGTTGAGCTAAATGAGGCTCCTTTAGCCCAGATGCTCAGACTGCATTTGGTCAATTAACTTGTCACATTTTCCCCATGTTCAATAAAACTTCAGTTTAACATTTTATCGAGACAAGATTCAGTCAGAGTTACTGTACCACATATTAAATATTTCACCATTCTTGAAAGTCGAGATTTAAGAAACATATATTTTGGGCTAAAACGAACTGTTGCACAGAGTAATTCTGCATTGGTAGTAAATGGCTAATATATATGAGGTAGCACTCCACTTGTTTGTTAAAATCTTTAAATCTAATACCAATATATTCAGTAAGTATTGGGTCTAAGATGGATAAAGTTGGCAACCCATGAGTTCTGTTGCAAGGCTGGTAAAGACATAATTGACAGTGTGTGTGAAACGCTAAAGTAAGATATTCATTTAATTAAAACTTAACTAACCACCACTCTTAAAACCTCCTTTCCCTTCCTAACCCAATTATTTTGTTTGCACCCTTAAATGAGGGTGCAAAAGCAAATTCCCTGGACTAATACTGTTCTGGTTATCTTAACTGCACGCTTTCTTGCATCATTTTGGAGAATTAAGCACTGCGTCACGATTCATCCACTTATAACTGGATTAAACTGTCAAAAGGAGGTGATAACAAAATTAATCAGCTCATGTGACATCTATTTAGACGTACATTAGCCACACCACAACTGCCATTGTTGATGCATGCATAAGTGATAATTGATTGTCTGCTTCACTTCAAAAGACCTTTGCCATCTGTTGTGTTTACCGTTATAAAGCTGTGCTGCCTGGCGATGACATCATCAATGGCAGCCCCAGCCAGGCTGCTCACAGAGCTGGGCTGTCTGTGCTTCAGAATCCCTGCCGCTGCGGCACCGAGGAGCGCTGGCTGATTTCACACCGCTCTGACAGTCGTGTTAAACAAGATGTTATGTGTTAATTAAAGAGCGTTATTAATACCTTGCATCTGGTTTGGAAGAACATTCTGAGGTAGCAACATGCTGAAGTGTAAACTGCCTTCAACTGAAGTGTTCTATCCACAGGGAAATAGTAAGTGGACAGAAGTAGTAACCAAGGCTGCCTTAAAGAAAGTACTGTTGTGCGCTTACTTACACAACAAACTTATGTTACTGCTTTGCGCTCAGCGTATTTCCTGTTGATTGCATGAATGATTGCTTTTAATTTCATTATTTCGTCACAGCAGTAAATCACATTATGTGTGATGTCATTTTTGGAAACAGTAGTTTTGATGATGCTAAAGGGATGATGGCATTAGGTGATGTCACATGTGCTAAGGCTTCCTGGTAAAAATAGAATACATTTGCATACTCTACAAATCAAACTTTGATTTTTTTTTTTTTTTTAGAGCATAATAAAATAGGTAGAATAATTTTGTAATAGTTGAACAAACTGGTATTGTTAAAATGGAAAATGTTCATATTTGAAAATCTATTTCTCATTTACCAGTTGGTGTCACAAGAAAGGTAATACATACTGTACAAGGGTTTAAAAGTCTATATAATTTTGGAACAAAAGAGAAAGCCATTCCTTTCAAAACAATCCTTTCCACATTCTTAAATGTATCATTCAATTTCTAAAATGCTCTGTCAACTGACGGTGCTGCGGCATCTTTCCTGGTTATCACCATGGCAATGGGCCACAACATTGTCAGCTCTGCATGTGTGCTCCTGTGTGACAGGAGTGAAACTGAACACTATAAAACACGCCGAGTTTCACAAGCAGAGTTTCAGAAAAGACAGAAAATAAATGGTCTTGTAAACCCCAGATGGAACCAATAAAACTATATTGAGCGCTAAAAGGAAACTATATCTGAGGCACTTTAACACTGCATACAAAGTGTTAGCAAAGACTTTCAAATACAACAGTAAGCATTTTCCTATTACACTGTTCCTATGGAACACGAATAGTAGGAAGAAACCCAGATGGCAAAGTAATTGAGTTTGGCAAAAGTGCTGTGGACAGCAGTCACAGTACAGTTTGCTCATGGATCATAAAATTATATCTGAGGCTTATTTAAATGTGGATGCACTAGACTGCAGTAAAACATGACTTACAAATAGTCAAAGCAGTAGAATATAATCAAATATAGCTTAGTTATTTAAAACTGTGCAGGATGCCTAGTGGGGGAAATGTTACATCTGGTTTAGTGGGATTTCATCAATTTAAAAATACCATTCCATTGACAGTCATTTCTGTTATAAATACTGTTCCATTATATTCATCTCATATGTATATGGAAACATGTAGGGAACGGGTCATCACGTTGTACTTCAATCCCTGCATATTCGTTTCTTGTTCTGGGATCCATGAACTTCTTGTTAAATGAGACTGAACATGGTACCCCGGAGCACCCCATGAAAATCGACAATCTTTATCATAGGTATCATGAAGACCTCTTAGGTGTGGTAGAGTGAGTAGCTAATGACTAATAAGAAAGAAGTTCATTTCCAGGTCATCACAACCCAAGTGGGGAACATGATGCTTCATTCAACATGTCTCCTGCAGTCCATGGAAATAAAGGTAAACTTCTTCTATAGCTCCCCTATTCAGGTGGACTAACATGCGCTAAGGGCTGGACCAAATCAAACCCCGATCGCTTTTGCGAAAGAGTGTTTATGTGATAATATCGCTAGTTTCCATATCGCATTTTCTTGATCCCGAAACCAAAACTAGCCATTTAGCCGCGAAATGGGAGGAGAGAAGTTTTGCAGGAGTAGGAGGGACCACCGAAAGCAACATGAAGACAACTGTTGACCTGCACAAGCACAAAGATTTAAAAAAAAAATAATGAAAAAAAAAAAAGTCAGTTAACAAAGAAACTCTGTGCAAGTATTATAAAATTAAAATGCTGAGAAAAAAATTTAAAAAAATAGAACATCCAAAAACCAACGTAACACTGTCGCCAAGATCAGTACCGGTACATATTATATAATAAGAAGAAGTCGAATGAAATGCTATCCAGTGCCGTGAAAAAAAAAAAAAAGCTGATTGCAGAGTCGGGTAATTGTATTTTATTATTATTATTATTATTATTATTATTATTATTATTATTATTAATAATATTATTATTTCTTCTGTTGAAAACCCAAAGCAAATTTAAAAACTTCATCTTGATGCTTCTGAGATGACAGTTAGGCTGCCATTATAGGTATTACGTAATTTTGTTATCTACACAGATTTATGTTTCGAGGGGACCGCTTGGCATGCTGACACAGTATAGCACAACTGAAGCACAGCAGTCAGTATTCACAGCCATTCAATTTTCCCTTCTGCAGTGGTACCTGACTCCCCTGTTAAACAGAACATTAACAAAAGGTGCATTTTCACCCAGGTTATTTTAATACAGAGTTATAAATCTTGGAAACGCAGTGCCCTTTTGAGGTAGCTCTTAAAAGTATTCACTGTCATTTATTTCATAGGGGAATTGGGTAGACAAGCAAGCAGATGTGCTATAACATGGAAGGCCACAAAGGGATAATTTCATTGTAAAAGTTTTATTTTTAAAAACTAACTGTATAAGCATTTCTGACAGGGACACGTTATTGCAGCTAATAAAGACAGTTTGGTGCTCGGTCTTGGAAGCTCTAGCTCAGTAGCACCCTGCATAATCCCATTTATGATGTCATTGTGCAGGAACTTCAGTCATACACTGTCACCCATAAACATAAACAACCGCAGGCACAAGCTGCGCAATGCAGGATTAACTTGATCTGGAAATGCATTTATCACAGGAGAATACTATTTTAAATAACCGCAATTTATAGTTAGCAGTGTTTTTTGAAGCCCACTTGATTATTGTAATTACTGGTACATTTTTTTTACTTTTTAAAACTGCTTTAGGAGAGGAAGTTTATTCTCATTTTTGAAATCATCATTTAATCCAAGATAAGTGTTAAAAATACACACACACACACACACACATACATACATACATACATACATATATACATACCCACTACCGGTCAAAAGTTTTAGAACACCCCCATTTTTCCAGTTTTTATTGAAATTTACATAGTTTAATGTCTCAATGTACTCTGAAATTAAAGCATAGAACAAATAAACAATTGGAGATAAAAAAGAAATCATGGAATCGTTTTGTTTAACAAAATTTAATCTAAATTTTTGACTCATCAAAGTAACCACCTTTTGCAGATATAACAGCCGAACACACTCGTGGCATTCTTTCTACAATGGAAATCAAATATTGCTCGGAAAGTTCTTCCCAACACTGTTGCAGAAGTTCCCACAAATGTGTTGCACTTGTAGGTTGCTTTGCTTTCACCCTTCTGTCCAGTTCATCCCAAACCAGCTCGATGGGGTTTAAGTCTGGAGACTGTGCTGGCCATGCCATGATTTGAAGCCTACCATCTTGTTCTTTTCTTCCAAGGTAGTTCTGACATAGCCTGGAGGTATGTTTTGGGTCATTATCTTGCTGTAGGATGAACCCCTGACCAACTAGGTGTATACCAGAGGGTATTGCATGGCACCGCAAAATGCTGTGGTAGCAGTTTTGGTTCAGGGTGCCACTCACTCTGTGCAAGTCGCCGACTCTGGATCCAGCAAAAGAGCCCCAGACCATCACGCTTCCTCCTCCATGTTTGACAGTTGGTGTCACACACTGAGGAACCATCCTTTCACCTACTCGACGGCGTACAAAAACCCTGCGTGATGAACCGAAGATTTCAAATTTTGATTAATCGGTCCATAAGACCTTCTTCCAGTCTTCATCAGTCCACTGGCGGTGCTTCATGGCCTAGGCAAGCCTCTTTTTCTTATTTTGCCATCTTAGCAATGGCTTTCTTACTGCCACTTGACCTGTCAAACCTGCAGCTCGAAGTCTTCTCTTCACAGTTGAAACTGAGACTTGCTTACTTCGACCAGTGTTAAGCTGTGCTTGAAGCTGTTGTCCTGTGAGCTGCCTATCACGCAAGCTGTTGACTCTAAGAAACTTGTCTTCTGATTCTGTTGTGGCTTTGGGTCTGCCAGACCTCTTCCTGTCAGAGTTTCCTCCAGTTTCCAAGTGCCTTTTGATGGTGTAGGAAACTGTACTCACTGACACCTTGGCTTTCTTTGCAATTTCTCTAAAGTAAAGACCTACACTTTTAAGGGTTATAATGGTCTGTCTGTCTTCCTTTGTTAATTGCCTTTTTCTCGCCATTATGAGAGCAATATACTACTTCCTGCAGTACAATACTGTCCAAATAATGCTTAAGAGGGTGTAGTAACACAGTCTGTTCCAACACTGCTTTTATACAGACAGAGGGTTTGTAAGTAATCAACAAAAGTTGGGACACCTGTAGGAATTGTTAGCATCAACTTTCAAGGCTTAATTTACTTCCATTGCTGCAGAACAGCTGTAAGTTGTTAACCCATTACTTGTTCCCTGAAAAAGGCCTTTTTGTATAACTCTGAAATGTACATTATTTTTCAGTTTTTGGTAACCTAAACTTTTTTTTTTAACCTCTGGCAGTTTACCGCTTACCTTTGTACCATTTCAGGTTATTCACTGGACTTGAACTGCTTAAATTTCAATAAAAACTGGAAAAATGGGGGTGTTCTAAAACTTTTGACCGGTAGTGTATATAGATAGATAGATATATAGATATATATATACACACACATACACACACTCTTTTTTGTTTCTAACTGCCCTCAAAGCAGGGATGGGCAACTCTGTTCATTGCTGAACAGGTCTTTGTTCCAACCACATTTTATTGTTAAATTGAACCAACTGAACAGTCATCCATGTCACAAAACAGTTATCTGGCCCATTAAACCTGGTAAACCTGGTATAGAATATTTTTCCAGGACCAATCTAGTATATCCCTGCCCATGTCTGTGTTAATATTGATAGAAAATGCAGAAAACCTTCTGCAACTGTATGCACCCAAGCTTGCTATGGTTTTATTTTCCTAGCATGATAAATCACAAATAACTCCAACACAAAAATACATTACTATTACTTTTTGTTCTTTGTTAAGAATAAAATATAGCTCACTCCAGTCATAAAACTAATCTGCATGTCTGCAATAGCAGCTCACATCTACTCAGCATGTAAAAGGTTGGCACGGACTCTCACAAAGCAATGCATATGTGTGGTAAGGTCAGCCGACAACCAGCGCACTCCTCTAATGACATACATTAGCAGCTTTGAGACAAATATAAATGGGGTCTGCCAGCAGTAATTGGTATATAGCAGACTAAACATTACTGCTTGTTAAACTGAAAATATAAAATAAAATTAAAATATCAAAATTGTATCTGGGACTTGGTTGAAAAGGGAAAAATGAGGCTAGCGTGCATGCCTTTTAAATCTGCATTTGTGGTAGACTCGGAGCACAGAAAAGTACAACATCAGTACGGTAATCAAAGACAAAAGCAGGTCATCAGTCAAGGCTTCCTTTATTTTTAACTCCTCTCTATCCATGTAAATATCAGGGCATTGCTTCAAAACTACTGTCTGCCTGCCAGCCATCTATATCTATCTAATCTATATATAGTACTTTTTAAAACAATTACTGTACTACTACTATTCTCCTTCCAAGTCCTAAGTATGATGACAAAAGTTACCTTGATTGTTTAAAAAGACGGGTCATCTGAGGATTTTCCTTTTTTGTATTGCTTGCTTTTTAAAAGTGTGAACATTTTAGCAACTGGTATTAAAAGCAAATAACTGACACGGCAGACTACTTCATTACCCATATTCTTTCAGTGACATGGGGGTTAGGATTTCATATGATAGGATATGGAATTCCTCTATACAGTATTTCACTCAAGCCTGGGGTATGTCCTTTACCAAAAGGAAAACAAAACAAAACAAAACAAAAAAAAAAAAGAAAATTAGTACGAGAACAAGATTCTTGTTTTATCATTTTCTATAGAATGCATGAAAACAGTTAATCTCCAGAGGAGGTAAGGAAATGAAAACCAATATGTTTAACTCTTCTGGCAGTCACTGAATTAAACTACTTGCCAGTTCATAATGATTGCAATTGAAATGACTTCAGTGTGTTCAGCTACTGGAACTGCATACAAGCAGACAGACAGCACAGAGACAGACGATTGTGCTACATGCCAAAGAGAACACTACACTGCCTATACTGTACCTACACTAGAGTCTCATGAGAGACAAGCACACACAAACACCCAAAATACAGTAACATTTGAAAAAATAAAGAAAACCAAAACAAATCAATAAGGATCACTGTTTAAATTCTGAAATGTTACATGGTAAGCATGGTGCTTTCATATTTTTCTTTAACAAGGTAAAATGCTGTTTCATAAACCTTGATTCAAAAACATATTTCAGAAAATATAAAGTCTGCATCTCAAATATGTTAGAATATATGAGCTATTGAAAAAGCAGCCGTGACAGAGGATTCACAAACATTTTTCAATCAATTAGCCTCTGAACACACACCTCTGAATTGTCTATGTGGTAAATAGTGGCGTTTCTCTGGAAAAACGCGAGATCACCTTTGGCAATGCATCCAGCTAAGCAAATAGCCTCAGCCAAACATACTGTATAAGGTCCCATTGCAGGGATGCTTTAATACAATAAATCAGTGTCCATGTAGAACACTCAGCATGCAAATAAAACCAACACAAAAAAAGCATCTGTATCACATACCAAGGAGTTGGGTAAGAATTATGATTCAGTATGCTAGAAAATTGATATTTTATTACAACCTGGTTATAAACAAGATCTGAGAGGTGGTCTGCTTGGTGGGATTCTAAACCTCACAGGTTCTCTCAAAGCTTGCCTAGACATGAGTTATTTGACAAACAATTACGCTTGACTCTCAATTCACACACAAATTTTCCAGTCAACTTTTACTTTTTTTTTTTTTACTCAAGATTGTTCATGAGGAGAAAGAGAATCTTGTATGCATCCTATTGTATCCAGCTCATACATTGTTGGAGGACAGAGTATGGCTTGGATACAGTATGGTGTTCAAAAGAAATCTGAGCAGGAACACCGTGACGCTACTATTTTTGAATATATATATATATATATAGGGCAGCAGTGTGGAGTAGTGGTTAGGGCTCTGGACTCTTGACTGGAGGGTTGTGGGTTCAATCCCCAGTGGGGGACACTGCTGTTGTACCCTTGAGCAAGGTACTTTACCTCGATTGCTCCAGTAAAAACCCAACTGTATAAATGGGTAATTGTATGTAAAAATAATGTGATATCTGTATAAATGTGAAATAATGTATAATGTGATATCTTGTAACAATTGTAAGTCGCTCTGGATAAGGGTGTCTGCTAAGAAATAAATAATAATAATAATATATCTATTAATATATATATATATATATATATATATATATATATATATATATATATATATATATATATATATATATATTATTGTTGTTACTTTCATTAGCCTGCATATATGCAGAAAGTAGTTTAAACCTACTCTCATAAAGTTTTCCATTCATTGCTTTGCAATGTTGCTCTTGAGGGGTCAATAGTAACGGTCAATAGTTATGTTTCTCCCTTTAGTCAGCTAAAGGGCGAATCCTCTCCACTGGCAGACAGTCAGCTCGCTACCCTGAGCTGTGGAAATCCCAACCACGGTTTAAAAATGCACAGTGATCCAAGAGCTACCTTCCTTCCTTTCCGTAGTCACTATCGGGTTGTGATGAAAATAAAGCAGTCCTGTTGACTGGTCCTTTATGAAATCTTAGGACACACATACAGTACTAGCAGGAGAGCTTCCAGCAACAAATCTAAAAATTGTATCTCGTCAGCCTGTGAAAAGAACAGTGACTCACATGCTATATATAGGAACCATTCTTCCTTCAGCACAGGCTCCAGGAAATTGGCCATGACGCTGGTTCATGTCTATAAAAAAAAAACAGCTTTTAAAAGCAAAAGTACTACTTTAAGGCACTGGTATAGGATGTAGCCGTGCAAATAGCTGCCTGTATTATTATTATTATTATTATTATTATTACTATTATTATTATTATTTATTAGCAGATGCCCTAAGAAATCAATATGTAGATAACTCACATAAAGTAATAGCTGCATAAAAATCCCCTGCTTGGGGCTTTTATATCAGAAGAGATCTCCCAGGAGGTGGAGAATCACCCTGACAGTGTTCTGAAGTCTAACTCCAATGCAGAATGCAGTTTCCAGTGTGTGATTGTGCATTACATTTAAAACTGGAACACAACTATAGAAGCCAAGCTTCAAAAGACCAAAATGAAGTTATTTTGTGCACTAATGAGGCATGACCAGGGCTGCATCAAATGCACTTCCAAAGGTCCTAAACCGATAACCCACACAACTTTACTATAGCCACTGAGAAAGATTATGTGCAAAATTGGCAGACTTTAGGGCATAAGGAGAGATTTACGAATACCTCTGCCTCGCAAGCCATAAAAAGGCTATGCTGCAAATATTACTGCAGGCAAAAATAAAACATGGAATAGAAAATTACAGGGGCACAATTTACTACCTTTCATCCTTCCTAATAAGTAATTCACGTGTACTAACATGAGCAATGTCAGGGCAGGGTAAAATATAGCTGTATCTTTTAGCACCAGTCATTTTGGGCTGGACATTTTTATTTTCACAGTAGCGAGTAGTATTCCAGTCTCCTGCCATGTAACAAAAGCAAAATTCCTGGGAAATATGATGCCTTCTGATTTTGCATTCAGGGAAATGTCTTGTGAAAATAAAGGGGCTCATAGTATTACTAGGAAGCTGAGGGAAAGGGAAGAGAGATCCATTACATAGTCCCATTAACAAACGTCAGGCCAAGATGCATTGTCAGCCCCGTGATGGTAAAAATCTTGCTAGAATTTCACAATTTCGACACTCTGAACGGAAATAAATAAAACTGTAAAATGGGGCAAGGTCACGTCTTTGCCAAGATAAGGATGTATTATTGGCTCAGTAGGTAAGACAGTTGACTTGTCATAAGAGTCCTGTTTCTGCATAAGTGGAGACACTGCCAAAATTTGGATACGACTAAACTAAAAAGTTAAAAAAATAAATAAATAAAAAATAAACAATAACTGACAGCTAAGTAGCAAGCAATCTTTATTTTAAGATACTTGAAATCGTTGAATGAGCACACACACACTGATGAGCAGCAGGGACGTATGACTGTCTCCTCAGTCACCAGCCACCATCTCCACTAACCCAGACACAACACTCCTATTTACTTTCTGCTCTGCCCTTAAGAGTGAATTCATGCCACCAACTCACCCTGCTGCTACTTACTAACCTCCCACATACCTCTCATAAGTAACCGAAAGCAACTCAATTTGACAGGGGTTGCTTCCAGTTCACTATTACTGCATCACAAGCATTGGTCATAGTTGCCAAATCATACTAGCAAATAATTTCTCCTACCGACTCACTATAATTTTTGTGAATACCATATGTTTCCTAAAATTAACACATTCATATGATGAGGCAAACTAATGTCGGGAACTTGAAACTAATGGTGTGGAGTAATGAAGATTATTCTGTATAGTATCTGAAAATATTAGTATTGCCTTAATCCAACTCGAAGCTATTGAAAAAGGAAATTATATTTTCTTCCCTTGAAGAGTTTTTGATAGACTGGCTAAGACTTGATACTGTTGTCACTTCAGAAAAGCATCCACCACTGAATCTGATATTTTTTATTCCCCACTTGCTGCCAAAGATATGTTATGAAGTCAGCTAATACCCCAGGATTTCAGATGCCTCTATCTCTCTATTTCACAGTTGCGTGGCTACTCATGAAAGTCAATGCAGTAGTGCAGCAACTCGTAATACTGTAGCATAACCCATCCATTCAACATCTCATTTCCAATCGTCTGCTGCATGCATCTAACAGTGTGATCCACTGCAATTACAGATTCTGTCCAGTCCTCTGTCGGTGAGATAAGGTTGAAAGCTCAAAAACCACAGATGCAAATGAGCATTGTAGTTTAGTTGCGCAGGGTTCTCGGTTCGCGCCCAGCCCACCATGTTACAAAGCCCATTTTAACAGTTGGTTCCCAGTGCTAGGTAGGCTACACTACAATGCTGCACCGTGGAGGTTACACTGGAAGCCAGGGTATTCATGGGTAGTTACACAATTATAATATATACTAGATATTGACGTGATACAGGCACCTGAGAGTAGGAGTCAGATTAAAATGATGCCAAATTAGGATTAGCTATATTGTTTAATTTCTTATTTAACTATATATTACCACTGTAAAAAATAATCTAGAGAGATGCAAGATACAATCTGATTTATACCCCACACAAGAGCAGTGTGACAAGACAACCACTTTAAGATATTCTGTATTCTACATAGGGCTTCTGTTTTTTGGTTTTTATTAATTGTATTTTTCGTTGCTTATTTTTAGATATTTTCGAGTTTTATGTAAATAGTTTTTTTTTCGGGGCTTTCGTTCTTGATATACCATTATGAAATTAGTGTTTTCAGTTACTTTCCACAACAAAATCCCTATGGTCATGGGCACATTCTTCTGGGTTTTTTGTGTGTAGGCATTTTTTTGCATTTCGCCATAATTCTGTTTTGAATCCTCCGTATCTTAACTGTAATACAGCTTTAAATCCTGCTACCAAGCCTCCATTCCTGATTGTAATCTTGTTTTAAATCTCGCAAGCAATGTCTCCAATAAAAATGTAGGAATGTGCTGTCACTCAGTAGTTACAAGTCAGGAAGGCGGTTAAAACTGAAAATCAAAAGCCCTAATTATACGTACCAGTAAGCACTAACAGCCAAGTGATAACATGTTTTCCCTGCTCAGTGACCTTCAAGAAAGCCTTACCCTTTTCTTATTATGCATATTTATTTATTTAGTTATTAGGTCTCTAAATTGAACAAATAGGTGTTCCTACCTGAGCAATAAACACACGCACCAAATATATCACCAAAACAGAGGCCCCAGTTAAGAGAAAACAGAGCAACGGCTCTAAACCTTATTACATGAAGCATGCACAGGGATTGAGATAATGCAAAAACACACAGAACAACACTTGACTGCACAGCGGCTTGTAACCAAATGCGTAATAGGAAAGTAATTTAGCACAGTCGATAACAAGGCTGCTTGAGCAGTCAACGGTTTGAAGGATGCAGTGATTGAACTTGGAATGTCTTTTGGGGTCGCAGACTGCATTATTAGTAAGCTACAAGGAAAGCCAATACACTGTTTAACGATGGGCACTCTTATAAAAACCCTACCTTGGATGTGGATTTTAGTTTTTCATGGGCTTTGGGTAGACTGCAATGGTACATACTGCAGCTTACCAAAAATGTGCAACACAGCTCAAATATACATACTATATCATTTAACATCCAGTAGCTGACTACCATTTACAAAGAGATCTCTCTCCAATTTCTTACCTCAACCTACCTTAATTCAACCTAAGTGAAGTCATCGCTTAGTGTGGGTCTCTGTGAGGTATGTGCTGTAAATGTGAATTGTTTACTGTGCCAAGAGGATTATCATTATAGTGAAGTGTCTTGCCTTTGGCTAAACTAAAGTACTTAGGTTGGGATAAGAAAATGGCATACATACTGCATCTATCAAACAATCCTCTAAACCGCCAAGTCACACCACCGAGCATAGTGTCTCTTGCATGACAACAAACAGAACCCTCAAGGATCACCAGATTCCAAGTAGAGTAGCCATTATTCCTGGGTAGATGTCCACTAAGCTAATGTCCAGTATAAGTTACACTAGCAGTGTTTCATTTCATAATAGAATTAAATATAATTTGTAGCAGGCATGACCCTGTACTATATTTGGTGTAGCTGTGGTCACTGCTGTGCTTGGATTCAAATGTGTTCATGTGCATAATCATTTTTAAATGGGATTTACAGTATAATATAGGAGGCCCTTTTATCCCAAAAGAAGATTCTAAAACTATCCTTCCATTTCATACCGTTATCTCATCTAGCCACTAATTTACTAATCCTTCACATCTACATTTCAATATCACACTCGACCTCTATTACACTTCGCTTCTGCAGTATGCTGCCCTTATTTTAAAAACCTTTTTGGTAACAAAGCGTTTTCATGTATCTCTTTTTTTTTCTCATCTCTGGAACTCACTATCGTTTTCTTCACGAGGCAGGGCTTGGTGACTGACTGGTAAGTTTAAATGTCAGCTGAAGATCCATCTTTTCTACTTTATTAAGTTCTGGATGATTGGACAGAAAAATATATTTTTTATTGCATTTCAGAGGATAGCACTTTCAAAGTAAATATAAAATACACAATAAAAAAACTACACACTATATATCAGCTTGAGAAAATACATTGGAAAGAAAAAACTGCAAGGATATAGACAGATTGAAACTGAAACAGATCTTAACAGCAGATTAACCACACTACAGTATACTAAACCCAGCAACCGCTGTTGTCACAGACCACAATCCCATAGTTTCCCATGGTTTTTAAAATCGGCTTTACTTATCTGGGGGTAGGTTACAAAAATGGAACACGACGACTCCCAGGGACATACATTATACTGCCTATCCTCAAATGGTGTATATCGTAATAAAAAAAAAAAGAAATAAGTGTTAGCATACGTATTGCCTTTTCTGCTAGATTACTCTGGGTTTTCTGGAATTTCACTGCACATTAACCATCTGAGCACATTCTGTGCAATATCTCCAGCTGTTTGAGCTGTGCGGTGGCAATTAACTGGAGAGCACATGGGGTGTGAGTGTACTATATCAAACTGGAGGTCCAGCCTGGGGCTGAAGGAGCAACTGAGCCCCAGTTCTGCCAAGCTGCATAAGAGAGATATTATGTGATTATACACAATTTACGCATTGAATCCACAAGCACAATTTTATTTTTTGCTGAGAAAGAAAAGGTGTGTGCCTTCACTTTTTATTTCTCAGTATGTTGTTTCTGCTAACATTGCCGCAGAACTGAATATATTACATGGAGACCAGACAGTCTCAAATGCATTAACCAGTGCTTCTGCAGGTCTGGAAATAAGACTCCAATTGCATAGGTGTTTGTGCCCTTCAGGGTTTCATCACAGGCTTTATTTTAACTTTAACAAAAGATGCATGGTGTGTACTAAAACCTGGAATGACTCAAACGCATTTGCAGCATGTGTCTTATATACAACTTCAGGAAGAAGTTATATGTAACCCAGGTCCCTGAAATAATAGCTGATGAAAGCACTAACCAAATTATACTGAGAGTGGTGTCTCGCACTTGACAAAATAAATCTATAGAATGGTTTTGGAAACTTACTTTTAAATCAGGATTTTCCAGGAGTTGCCTCTCAGCATTCAATGCCAAGGAGCAGAATATACTTTGCAGTTGTTCATTTACTTTTCCAAGCATTTTGGGAACATCGCTTTCAAAGCAAACTCAGCAGTGTCAACTTTATATTGAAAAGTTAAGTGCAGAATGTTATTGCTGATATAGTAAATCAGCTTAAGGCATTATTCTTATTATTTAGCAGACACCTTTATCCAAGGCGACTTACAGAGACTGCACAAGGGGTACGTTAAGGAATTTGAAATCATTGTATTAGTTGATCCCTTAACCCTTTCCCTCAGATGCTTTAAAAATAACAGATCCATTGCATAACATTGATTCTCACTCAGTAGGCTGATTTTTTTCTGTGCTGTCAGTAGCTGTTACTGAATCTATATTCAACTGTCAGGAGTCATCATGCTGATTTGCCACCTCCTGACACTGAGTCACTAGAAATGGGGGTGTTGTTAATGGTTTGTGTTACAAGGACACAATGAATGTGGCATTAAAAAGTTTACATTGTAATTAACATGCAGGAATATGGTTCGTGTGAAACAGGTGATGAAGCTGACTTGGTAAATGTTCATAATTAGCCCCATTTATCACAATTTATTTTAAATTGTATTACTCTGTATTGGCATGTAGGCATGATTATGATTTTATATATATTTTTTCTTAAAAGCCTTAAACAACTATGAAGTTTAGTATGCCTGCAGTTTCCATACCTTGAAGCTGGGTCTGTCTGAAACACAGTTTCTGCAGTCCCATAATTCAAATTCAGTATATTGATGAAGAACTAGTTGGATTGATCTTTACCCTCCACTAGGCATCCTATTAAACACAGTATGTGCTACTGCTGGAAGAACTGCTATTAAACAGGATTAATACCCAGGGTGACGTACAGGTATACAAAAAATACATATCAAGAATTACAGTACAATTAAGAGCAAGATACAAAATACAATGACTTCAGTCCTAATAAGAGCAAATACAAAACACAGGACGATTTGAAATCTGGGCAGTTCAAGAGCAGATCACAGTGTTGATAGTTACATCAGGGTTACATACGAGTGCAAGTGAAATACAAGATACAGTACTACAGATTGGGTTAAGTGCAGGATTAAATACAGTAAAATAGGGAGCTGATAAGTGCAAGTTAAAGTGCATTAAAGGCAGAGTGCTATATAGTCCAGAAGGGACTATATAGCACTCTGAGGAGGCGCTGGAAGGTGGTCAGAGAGGAAGGGGCAGTCCTGACATCCATAGGAAGGTCGTTCCACCACTGTGGGGTGAGGGTGGAGATGGAGCGGGCTCTGGAGGCAGGGGGGTGTAGCGGAGGTACAGCCAGTCTTCTAATGCAGGTGGAGCGGAGAGGTCGGTGGGGGTGTAGGGAGAGATGAGGGTCTGGAGGTAGCTGGGTGCAGTCTGGTCAGGGCATCGGTAGGCGAGTACAAGAGTCTTGAACCAGATGCGAGCGGTGATCGGGAGCCAGTGGAGTGAGCGGAGCAGTGGAGTAGCATGGGAGAAGCAAGGCAGAGAGAACACCAGGCGAGCAGCGGAGTTCTGGATGAGCTGGAGTGGATGGGTGGCGGACGCAGGGATGCCAGCCAGGAGGGAGTTGCGGTAGTCTAGGCAGGAGAGTACCAGGGCCTGGGCGAGGAGTTGCGTGGAGTAGTTGGTGAGGAAGGGTGGATTCTTCGTATGTTGCTCAGGAAGAATCAGCAGGTGCGTGCTAGAGTGGAGATGTACTGGGAGTAGGAGAGGCAGGGGTCCAGGGTTACTCCAAGGTTCTTGGCTGAGGAGGAGGGAGAGAGTGTGGTAGATTCCAGAGGAATAGAGATAGAAAGATAAGGAGGAGGGGGAATATGAGGAGGGGAAGAAAAGGAGGTCAGATTTAGAGAGTTTGAGTTTGAGGTGATGCGAGTGCATCCAGGAGGAGACAGCAGACAGACAGGAAGAGAACCAGGCCAGAGCAGTGCCGGAGAGTCCCAGGTCAGTGAGGGAGAATAGGAGAATAAAGTGATCGACAGTGTCAAAGGCAGCAGAGAGATCGAGGAGAATTAGGACAGAGGAGAGAGAGGCAGCATGGGCAGATTTTAGCGAGTTGGTGACAGACAGGAGAGCAGTTTCAGTGGAGTGAGCAGAGCGGAAACCAGATTGGAGAGCAGAGAGTGGTTAGACAGGAAAGCAGTGAGCTGGCGGTGTACTGCCTGCTCGAGGGTTTTAGAGAGGAAGGGTAATAGGGAGACAGGACGGTTGTTCTGGAGGGAGGTGGGTGATAGAGGCTTGTTTGAAGGCAGAGGGAAAGAGGCCAGAGAGGAGAGAGGTATTGAGAAGGGAGGAGATGAAGGTGAGTAGAGCAGGAGCAGCAGCTTGAAAGAGGTGACTGGGGAGGGGGTCCAGGACGCACGTGGTGGGTTTGTGGCCCTGGAGGAGGGAGGAGAGGTCAGAGTCTGGGAGGGGAGAGAAGGAGGAGAAGGAGGGTGAGTTAGTAGGGGAGACAGAGGGTGTTGTGGTTGCAGTGGGAGGGGGTGTTGGTGTTGCAGTGAGAGGGGGTGGGGGGGAGGGAGAGGTGTTAAAGAGTATGAGGATATCAGAGATTTTAGAGAAGAAAGAGGCAAGAGTAGATAGAGGAGGGGGGGGGGGGGGGTTGAGACAGCAACATTTATAAAACAGGGTTAGAAATTTTGAGTTTACAAAAATCAGGACTCATTTCACAAATATTGCTACAAACCAGATCATTTTTAGAACAATGTTAGAAAAATGTTAAAATGTTAAATCTCACGGCCTATGGGCTTCTTTACAAATGGACCCAGAAAATGTTATGAAGAAACCATTCTAAAAAAAGGAAGACTCACAATGTCTAGTGCCACATCGATCAATCTCCCTAATGACTCTTTGATCAATAAAATAAATACATTTTATAACAATGCACTTCAGAATTCCAAGTTTGATACTTTGTTGAGTGTTGGTATAAATACACAGCAAGTCCCTAAAATAAAATGTATGCAGTCTTTCAGAGTTCTCTATTTTCCATATCAAACTCAGTAGGGTGTGCTTTCCTAGATTTCCTTTGATACTAGTACTGTTGGTAGCCTACAGTATAATGTACATGCTAAATTTCAAAAGGTCTGAATCACTGCCAGTACCTGTCTCTATGGGAACAGCTTAAAAGAGATAACAGGAATTAAATGACACGCTGCTAGATTGGAGTAAACGCAGGTAGGTGTAAGATTCCCTTTAAAGTGTCGTAAAAGTGTGATTTATACTTCCTCTTACAAACAGCTCACATGTTTAGTATTAAGTGCTGCTTTTGTGCACCAGGCTTATCTGCAGTTGGCAGCTGGTTCTTCTTTATCCTTTGGCTGTTTTACTGGTCAGCCCTGATGCAGTAGAGATTGTATTATTATTATTAATTCCTTTGCCTAAATGAAATAAAGCATGAATCCATTCCTTGTGTTCTGCTAAGCTTTATCATATCTGATTATCCCATTAGACACTTTGTGAGGTCAAAGGCAGAGGAGGAACACTGTTTGGTTCCAGTGATCGATCCTATGAAAATTGTCTGCGGTTTCATCTCTCCTGATTAGAAGTCTGTTATCCGCTATTAAAACAATTACCATCTCCAAAAGGTTAAATTAATTCCACAAAGCATCAGCGATAATAAAGATGCAGACTCATATAATCATCTTTACGTTTAGCTGGTGAGGATAATCCAAATGAAAAAGAGTTAAGCATTCGCCTCAGGCTCCTTTCAGATTGAATCACCACGGAGTTCCCTGTGAGTGGGCTAGATTTAAGAATCCTTTCGTTGGTGCTACCAGGGAGCCCTCAAACAGCAGAGGAACCACATAAGGCTTTAAACCAATGTGATGACCGGGTGCTAGAAGGAGAAGAACATGTCTGAAATATTGCAGAACACAACAGTACTCTTATGCATTGCATGACGCTCTCTTATGCATTCACTGTTCAAATAAATACATACAGAAAGGAAGCCGATACAGTCCTTGTGGATCTATCACGTGTTGTTTACAATCTCACTTTAAAATGTGTTTATGATTATAAAAACAGAGATGTTTCTGTCATTAGGTCAACATTTTCTAGCAGTGTTTTCTGTACATTTAAAACTGATTTTTTAAATGTATTTATTGTTAAGGCTTTACTACCTAATGGATTGTAAAAAAAAAACAAATCTGAAAAAAAAAAATTGGATTGTCTGAGCCACAACCGTGGCTGTAATAATCCCATTGGTATATTACTTGTGGCACTGGTACAGTAATTTAATAGACACACTGGTGCATACGTTGCACCAGAGTATTAGTCACTCTTTAGGGCCCCCAAAACATAAAAAATTGACTTCTACAACAGTTTTTACGGTAATTTCAAAGCCAATAAGGAAAAGTAAATTGTTGTAAGACCCAAGAAATGCAATAACTGATGAGAAGCAGCTTTTGCCGAGTTGAAATGCAACATTACCATATGAAACTCAAATAAACTGGGTAGGAGGTAGACATTATTTCATTCTCACATTAATCTGCCCACTTGCCACTGCTCTGGCCGAGATTCCCTATAATTAGAGAAGCACTCTTTGGGTTTATGAAATGTGCTCTGGCTGATGAAGGTATATGATTCCCTACTCTCCGGAGCACCAAAGCCCTATCAGGAATTCATTAGCTATTATATGTCCAGACTGATTTCTTTCTGGTCTGAAGAGGCGAACAGAACAAACCAAGACAGTCTTATTTGAATTTCGAAGCACAAATAGCTATTTAGAGACACATAAAATAACCATGCTGACAGGCCCTTCTGAACACAACTATTTCAAATATGCCACAGTTTGCTATAGCTATCCAGAGTATCTGGACACAAGGCTTATCTTTGAAAGGTCGCTTCCAATGAAAGATGCAATTGAAGATAGGTACTTGTGCAGACAATGTAGTATTGCTCATTTCTTTTTCTTATTTTAATAGTTGCCCTCTATTACAGAACATGCTGAATTTATAATATGAATTTGATAGGGCAGCGCAACAGAAGCCGTTTCATCATCTTTGTGAGAACACTAACAGTCTTGAAATGGAGCTGATGAATGTTCAAAAGGCTTGTTTTCTGATCTCTTGGGCATACAAGCAGGATGTGCCCTTGGGGTTCACAGTGCGCTCTCAAGGAAAGGAACAGGACTAAATCCTCCTGCTGTTCATGTTCTCACACTCAAACCTATTTCTACTGACAGTGCGACTCAAATGGAAACACGCAGATCGGTTCCTCTTGCTGCTTTGCTTTGCTAACGGTGCTCTTTTAGAAGTAACCTTTGCTTCTTAAAGAGACTGTATTCCTTTTCCCAGATGGCTCTAGCACAAATTGAAGTGGAGGACTAATTGAAAATGTAAAGACTTCTTATGAAAAGAGATGCAGCTGATTTAATTAAAATGATGCTGCTAAATGGATGGGATGATTTTTGTTTTTACCCCTTGTGCCGGATGGCACCTCAGAGAATCTCCAGCACTTGATATGTAGTGAAGCACTGAGAGTCTTAATGGCAGACGTGGACCATCCTCCGATAGTTAAATCAGATATCATTCTTGAATGTTTCATGTCCCATGCATTCACTTACCATTAGAGCAGTGGGGCCGTTGATAAGACATTGCTATTAGACAAAAAGGCATACGGTTATCGGTCTACCCTTTCATCAGCAAAAAGTCTTGTGTTCGCCAGTAGTTTGATAGTGAGTTATGTAATGTAACATACATTACATTAACATTGAATGACCCAGTAGGAATGTTTAGTGAACCCATAAGCCCCGTGATTTTAAATTAACTGGTATGCTGCTGATGGACGTCCATCTGCAGTCACCCACAAGTGCCCTCGTAAACATAGAACAGGAAACTGTTTTATCAGTTAGGTACATCATCCTGTTTCTATGAAACTCCTGTACAGTAATTTCATGCAAGACCCGAACTGATGGAACTATGATGAGTTTTAGTCTGTGCATATACTTCATACTACACACAAACACATCCCATTCAGAGATGTTGAATAGCCATCTAAGAATTGAATGACGTCAGAAAACAAATCGGTTTAGGAAAGGTAATAGCTTTTCACTCACAGCACTTCGATCCGGCACATGGAAAATCAACTCTACAGTCGGTCTAACTTTGATCCTGTGATGTTATCATAATCACTACTATTACACTCTTGACAGCTCATAGGCCGTACCATTTTCCACTGAAATTATTGACATATCATCAAGGTAAATTTAAATTAGAAAAGGGTACCAGCGGCTGACTTGAAACATTTCTCAGAGAGTGTTTATTATAAGCAGGACTCCTGATTTTTGGTTTTAACTGATAAAAAAAACGATGAAACACCTCTGATACAAAAAAATGAAATTGTTGTATATCCAATAAACACTGGAAGAACACAGGAAATGGTTACTCAATTCACGTTGAGTTGACCCCTTTCCCCTTGAAAAAAATAATAAATAACCTATCGAAAAAAAAAAAACAAAACACTTGCCTAGTGCAGTTGGGCAATGTCCCTTCTTGGCTTCACATCGATTTATTCAGAATACTTTAAACCAAAATTTAAAACAAAATTATAACTTGTGGTGAAATGTAAAAAAATGCCTAAACACACAAAAATCCCAGAAGAATATGCCCGTGACCATAAGGTTTTTGTTGTGGAAGACAGCAAAGGAAAGAAGGTTCTAGTGTGCAAGTACTGTCAAGCTACTATACATATGGCGACAGAAAGAAAACGCTGAAAACAATAATTTCATACAATATATAAAAAGCAAAAGCAGAAGCCCTATTATAAGCCATGGTTTCAACACTGATTGAATTATTTCACAGTTTTTCTTCTGCTCTACAATACATTGTTCGCAGAGCTACAGCAGGACGTTCCCCACAAAGCAGATTATTGGAGAGCTTCTCAGATTCAATTACTCTGACCAACAGTCTTCAAAACCACAGACCTGCAGAGTGCTTGCTTATTAATCATCACATTCTTTATAAAATGTCGAATTCAAGCTCTACAGTACTGGACACCCATCAGTTTTTGGAATTCCAATACTTTTGGAACAGATATTGATTTTAATATCTGAAGGCATGACATTATTAAGAGGCTATATTGTGAACTTTCAGTCTGAACAACTCTGTACTAAACCTGATAATACAATCATTTAATCGTAACAATAGCATCTCTCGACTGTCACTGGCATATGTGTAAACTATAAAGATTGTAAAGAAATGTAGGCATTAGAAAGTGTATCTTTGCTCCTACAATTAATAATGAAAGTGTGGTTTAGTGACGTTAATGTACCTGTATCTAATGGACTAGACGTTAACTCAGCTGGGTTATAACCATCTAGCATTTATTAAGACCCTTTGAGAGGTCTGTTTTATTTGTTTTGGCTATTTAAAGGTCTGCATGTTTAGGTTTAAAAAAGAAAAAGCTATATACAAATACACAACAGAATGAAACATGCAAAGCACAAGCAAATTTACAAAGGATCTTAATTAAAGAATACTTCAGCATGGCTGCAGTCTTCCTTAAAAGTATGGCACATTATGCTAAATGTAAACTATGGTATGTTTTTTTTTCTTATCTGGAAGGTTATTTCCATGCAAGAAAATGTGCAGAGCAGAAACATGGAACTTAAAGTGCTCTAGACTTTTTGGTGCATGGAATTTCATGCAGACTCATGTTTGCTCTCATAATCCAAATAGATTGTTGGCTCACAGTTGTGATGTGATGATACGATGTGAGAGATGAGGTGATGGGGATATTCGTGATCGTGATGAGATGTCCAATCTGCTGTAGATAACTCAATGTGAACTGGAGAGAAAGCTGCTCAGTATTTGGCTACAGTACTGGGCGTGACTACCAACTCTGCTAGTGTGAACCTGATGTAGACAAAGTTAACCTGCTTGCTATGATTAAGTAGATGCTTGATTAAAATATGGATCTGACTTAATCCGCCCCAAATATACAAAACAATAGAACAAAATCTAAAGCTTCATTTATAGAAAGCATCTTAAGTCATGGCATACACTTTTTATTTTTTTAGAAGTTCACACACATACTCACATAGTGTGGTCCATCTGTGCTGCTATTCTGTTGGTTCTGCACTGGAGAAATAACCATTGGTACCGCAGCAATGACAATAACAGCGACCCTAAGAAGCGCACATTCAAAATCATAATCATATTTGAAAGAGTATTTACGTAGTTGTGTTAGATGTTTACATTCACATATTCTACATCATATACAGAGTAGTAGTACATGCAGAGAAATTAATTAAAGGCAACCGCAGGACAAATAATAAATACATGTTTTGTTATGGTTTTACATTTAAATGGTTTAAAAAACAAACAAATTAAGACATTCAAGAGGTCTCCAGAAGGATGACATTGATTAAAAAGAAATACGCATCCCAAAACGGACATTGGTTTGACCCACGGTCTGCACTATTATCAGTGATGTGTATGCAACAGAAGCCGCTGGTAGATTACAAAAACGATTAATTAAAACTTAGGCTAGGTAGTTGTTATCTTAGTATGTTTTTATTTTCCATTAATTAAATTATATTCATTAAAAAAGGCAAGAGAGAGAACCAGATTGTTATTTTTTATTGTTTTGGTTTAATATAATAGCAGGCTAATGTTCCTATTGAAGTAGGATACAATTTTTTTTTTTCATTAAAAAGTTGTCATTGTTCTTTGTTGAAATTAATGTTGAGCTTTCATATTTTGTTGTGTACTACTCATTTAATCAAACCAAGTAGTGTAAGAAGTTGCTTGTATCGTTCATGACGTTTTTCAAATCAAGTAAGCTTATTTGTGTATAAAAAAACAACAACAGAGTTGCAGCCAGTGTCATCTTACTTAAAGGCACTCAAGCTGAAATTGTAAAGTAATTTAAAAGTAGGCTACAAACGTGGCAGCGGACTGTCTCTTTAGCACGCACGCAAGAACTTACTTGATACAACTGTTGAGAATTTAAACAGAAAGCATTTTATGAGATTTTTAACTAGAGTTTGTACAGTACCAAGAGCTGCCAATGCTCTTTTAAATATGTGTTTATTTTCATGATTGTGGACAGTCGATTGAACATTCACAGTGCTGTACGACTGCTGTCTGCTGCTGGCCCTTTGTGTGACATGTGGTCCAGCTGCCAACATCCACACTGCACTTCAGAATGAACCGTCTTTAGCTTGTGTCTGAGTGTACCTACACAAACAGTTTTTTCTGTGCTTTATGATTAAATATCTAGTTGCCAGTGTTGCTCTTTACTTCCTTTCTATTGTTTAAACTATAATAATCTGCTTGGCGCCACCAGTTGGGAAATGGTGAGACAGTACTATAAAATGAAGAACTTTCACTCAAACTTAATTTTTAATCAACTAGAAAAAAAGATGTAGTGTAATTGCTCTAACTGAAAGACATGACACTACATAAATAAACAATGCGGCGAGTAATTTCTTTGGCCTCTGTATTATTTGTGTGCGGCAGATGTTTATTCTGAAACTTGTGGTGGCTATTAGTGATCGGTTCATTAGTCTCCAGTCCTTTCAAAAATCCAGCCTGCCTGACAGACTGCCAACAAAGAAATGTATTGCTGTGATAATGGTCTTCTTGTGTAGATTCCTGTAGCAACTGTACCTGGGGGTATTGCAAGTATTGGTACCCAATTCAAAGTAAATCATAATTTGTTTAGATAACACAATGTTTAAAGGAATTAAAGTAAACTGATATAAATGCACTTTTTGCATCAAAGAGTGTATTAAGTACTACCAATGGTAAAACTCCTTATAAAAAGACCAGCTTGCCAAGTCTGTTGTGACATTTCTGAGAAATTCACCAGAACAAATGCATGTTTCCTGATTTGACAAAAGGCACATTTGAAATTGTTCAGATAAGTGAACCTCTCAGTAGGCACTGTATTGGGTCTGGACCCAGGAATACATTGCTCTAGAATCTGAATGGCACTATGCACCAGACGGCTTCCAGGACATGCATGGAAAGGTTTACTAACAGGATGGAAATGTCAAAATTGTCTTCAAAAGGTGAATCTGTCTAACTGTTTAAAAGCAAGGAGATGTAAGAACCAATGCAAGGTCTTTCACATGCTAATCTTGCACATTTCACCTTGTGTAAAAAGGAAGCTCTCAGCAAGGGTCAGGAAAGAAAGTAATTAAAATGACTCTAATTAAACCCGCACGACAAGCAGAGTTTTGTGTTTCACTGTGTTACTGTTCATTTAATATTCAGATTATTCCCATTTAAACCAAGTACAATTTTTGGATATAGTTAAATCTTGGCTAAAAAGGAGCTTAATCCACAAGAGATACACATCAAAAACAGGTTTTGAACAGCACATTCCAATATCATCTCTGCTGCTCCCCATATCATGTGTGAATTTGAATTCTCGGATACATTGTCTTCACTTTAAAAAGAACAAGCAGCCCTCTCTACCATGTTGTTCTGTACATTTTTACTAGACAGTGGTAAGCTAGATAGAGATAACACACTGTAACATGCATTACGACAGTAAGCTAGACAGAGATAACACACTGTAACATGCATTATGACAGTAAGCTAGACAGAGATAACACACTGTATCATGCATTACGACAGGAAGCTAGACAGATAACACACTGTATCATGCATTACGACAGTAAGCTAGACAGAGATAACACACAATCATGCATTACGACAGTAAGCTAGACAGAGATAACACACTATCATGCATTACGACAGTAAGCTAGACAGAGATAACACACAATCATGCATTACGACAGTAAGCTAGACAGAGATAACACACCATCATGCATTACGACAGTAAGCTAGACAGAGATAACACACTATCATGCATTACGACAGTAAGCTAGACAGAGATAACACACCATCATGCATTATGACAGTTGCCTCCACTGTGTTGCAAGTACTACAGTGTTTATTGTTCTGGACTTCCCCATGTACAATGTTTAATCTCTCAAGCTTTTTTCCTGTACATACCTGTTTGGATTTCAGTTTCTATATGTTTCTTCTCTTCTACTTTGCTTTGATAATCTATAAAACAGCTTAGGGGCCACTCCTGTGTTAATTAGGAAGCATGATATGCTAATGATGCTGCTGAACTCATTCAAAGCTTCTATTTATAACAGTTAAAGGTCCAATTTCAAAGTACAATTTAAACATGATGACAAGATGTTTTAGTGCTATAGTTGTTTTGTTTAACTATAAATAAAGGAATCTTTTACGTTAAATAACTCATGATCTGTCCATCTATATTCAGAGAACCGCTCCAGTCATTATGAATTCTGATTTATATTTTCATGTCAATGCCAGCTGTAATTTTCCAAAATTCATGTAATGGAGGGGGATGGAAGTCACTGAAAGACATGTCACACGGATATTTTCAACAGAGTTTTATAAAATATCAACCTTAAATACATACACAAATATTTGTATGGAGATGCAGAGTTTAATGACAGTAAATCTACTCTGCAGTTGTTCCTAATTGCAGCAACTGTTTTTGACATGGAAGGACAGCATAACAGATGAAATGCAATGGCAATGTGATATCATTTCCCTAAACTGTCAACCCTAATGTAAATATGCAATTTTTTTTATTACTATAACAATATATAGTAATACTATAACAATATATAGTTTAATTGGTTAACTTGCATTTTACAAGTTAACCAATTAAAATGTTACAATTTAGTTTAAACACACTTACATGAAAGTTGCAAGTGTATTTTTGAGGTGTTTGTGTTTGCAAATGAACTAGGAATAAAAATGTGTATTTTTACGTGAAATAACACTAGTAACTAATTTAAATGTGGCCCCAATGAGAAACTCAATATGATGTTACTAAATCTAATAACCAAATGCTTTTGTTGTGCATCAAATAAAAATAAAAAAAACATTCCTTGCTTCTTCCTGTCCTTGAGAAATTACAATCTGTGTATTGGTTACTATGGAGATCCCAATCTCATTGATATCATTAACTGTCCTTATAGTAAAATGGCCTCTTGCCCTCCTCTCCTCACATTTCCCCATGAGTATTTGCCCTATGCCACTCTGTCCACATTCCGAGCACTGTTTGCAATCAATAAAGCCCAGGAACATCAAAGACTCATAAGTGAGACCCTGGATCTTATGAGAACAGTGTACCTGGCAGGAAAGAAGTTTGTGTTTTTCAAAACATGTCTGTCTTTCCTAAGCTATATTTGGGAGATAGAGCACATGGTTATCATAAATGAGTGACCACAATGCCAATGTCACAAATTATGGCTGTTTGAGGCTGTTTAAGCAATCTGTTTTGAATTTAGTTTGAATTAATTCTAAATAATAATATAGTTTTAATTTAATTTTTCCAATCTCTCCTTACATATTTTCTAGAATAAAGTGCCCTATATTGTTATAATGGAATAATTGTCATTACATTCAAGTTTATTTATGCCATGACTGAGGCAATAAGAAAACATACTATAATTATTATTACTCAAGGAATAACAGAACAAAGAAAAAAGTTTCCCCCAAACATACAAACCCTTTACATCAAGTAATGATTTAACTGTAACCAAGGCTGCTGTTTGTTTCCATGGAAACCCATATTTCTAGCAATCCATTTCTATAAAAATAACTAGATACATTTTTTTTTAATAATGAAATGCTGTATTTTGAGACTGCAGTCCTCATCTTTTGAAATTTTGAATAAATAAATAAATAAATAAATAAATACATTCCACAGCACCATCCTAATTAAACTGATCTGATTCTTTGCCCTGCCAAATAAAAGAATGGCTAACTACCCATTTGAGCCTCCAATGTGAATTGCACGATATGCACAGGAAATTGCCCCAGGTTTAATCCATAATACAACCCCAAAGAATCAACTTCCAGACCCATAAGCAAGTGCACAAAAGACAAGCAGAGAGAGAGAGACAGAGACAGAGACAGAGACAGAGACAGGAAATGTAAAATAAAGTTTAGACATTTTATTAACCTTTTGGAATGGTATTCCATCCAGTACAGCCTTTGCCTAAAGCCTGAAGCCTCTCACTTCTCCATTAGAAGTCACTGGAGGAAGCGATGATGGAAATGATTATTGACATTGATTCTACCCCACAAAATCAAATAGAATAATGATTGTTAAATGCTAAATATATATTGTTATACTTTTAAACTATTGACAGATTAATTTAAACTTGTGACTGACTAATTGATTTCCCCTAATACATGACAGCATATTGTAGCAGTCAAAAGGGAGGGATTTCATGTACTGTATTTGTTTGTACCCTCTCCATCTTGCTCATGCAACAGGTGAATGCAGAATGAAAGAGGACTGTTGCTCCTATGTACTGTATACTGTGAAATCAAATGCTGTATCAATAAGATGATAATTAAAACAATCATATCACTAAGCAAATGTTATTTTACCTTCTCTAGGAATACATTCACCAAAACAACCAATATAACATGTTTATTGGCTACCATTAAAGTACAGTATACAAAGTTCAGAAGTTAGACATCCCGTTGTCATCCTGACTTCATCTTTGAGGTGCGCATCACTAATGCCACCCGGTTTCTACCACCTTCAGAGAAATGTATGCTTTTCTTGATAGCTTGACGTGTAATACTGTTGTTGTACAAAACTGTCACACATATGCAATATATCTACTGTTAACCCCTTAATGGTACATTCTAATTATATATGGGGTATTTAGCTACTGTATTTCTTTGATGCTATAAAGTTGCTGCTGTAACGTCTTGTGTTGTTGGGTGGTGGAAGAGACTTTGATAATTATTTTTGTTAACATAAAAAGCCTATGACAATGCATGCAAAACACGTGTCCCTATAGGGGCATAAAACCAATTCAAATTAATAATTTAGCAAATGTGCCATGTTAGGGTTAAACGTTCTATGCATCATATTTTTCTTTTTTTGAATTTATTTAGCAATTATTTAATTTGATTGGTTTTCTGTACCTTGGCTGTTAATGTCAGCAAAGGACAAATCAGTGGATATCTTCAGTGTTACCCTGTTTCTATGAGAGCAGTGATGCATTACTGTGCTGTAAAAGGCACCACACTGCTTCTATTGCTAAGTCCTTCCTCCTTCCACTCTGCACAGACAACATGATTGTTTCGCTTTAGTTTACTGCTGTTCCTCCACAGGTTTTCAATTGAACACACTTGAACAAATCAAAGAAAGAAAAAAAAAAAATCAATACAATTGCATTCCCCAGCTTTCAGACCATAAAGATTGTACTTGGACTGAAAGGCTGAGGAGAAACGATATACTGCCGAGTGACAGCTTGTAACTAACTGAGGTTCGCTATTGTATTGTTTCAGTAAACGCAACAAAAATTCACAAAATCTACAATACCCAATCTGCCAATATACTCTACCCTTTGCTGGTTTGTGGGGAAATGGTTACCCATTTCATAGTAAATATCTTAATATCTCAGAATAGATGATTGACAACCTCTCAAATATATGCAAATCATTTTAATAAGCAATACATCTTACAAATGCAGTGGATCCCAACGGGAGGTGGGGGATTTATTTGCATATGCCATGTTATCCAAATACTACCAATGATGAACAACTGGGTTTGGGATAGACAGTGGATTGTTCTGCATCGCATCCTCTCAAACTGTGTTTGGGATAGACAGTGATTGTTCTGCATCACATCCTCTCAAACTGGGTTTGGGATAGACAGTGATTGTTCTGCATCGCATCCTCTCAAACTGGGTTTGGGGTAGACAGTGATTGTTCTGCATCGCATCCTCTCAAACTAGGTTTGGGATAGACAGTGATTGTTCTGCATCGTATCCTCTCAAACTGGGTTTGGGATAGACAGTGATTGTTCTGCATCGCATCCTCTCAAACTGGGTTTGGGATAGACAGTATTTGTTCTGCATCGTATCCTCTCAAACTGGGTTTGGGATAGACAGCGATTGTTCTGCATCGCATCCTCTCAAACTGGGTTTGGGATAGACAGTGATTGTTCTGCATCGCATCCTCTCAAACTGGGTTTGGGATAGACAGTGATTGTTCTGCATCGCATCCTCTCAAACTGGGTTTGGGATAGACAGTGATTGTTCTGCATCGCATCCTCTCAAACTGGGTTTGGGATAGACAGTGATTGTTCTGCATCGCATCCTCTCAAACTGGGTTTGGGATAGACAGTGATTGTTCTGCATCGCATCCTCTCAAACTGGGTTTGGGATAGACAGTGATTGTTCTGCATCGCATCCTCTCAAACTGGGTTTGGGATAGACAGTGATTGTTCTGCATCGCATCCTCTCAAACTGGGTTTGGGATAGACAGTGATTGTTCTGCATCGCATCCTCTCAAACTGGGTTTGGGATAGACAGTGACTGTTCTGCATCGTATCCTCTCAAACTGGGTTTGGGATAGACGGTGATTGTTCTGCATCGCATCCTCTCAAACTGGGTTTGGGATGGACAGTGATTGTTCTGCATCGCATCCTCTCAAACTGGGTTTGGGATAGACAGTGATTGTTCTGCATCGCATCCTCTCAAACTGGGTTTGGGATAGACAGTGATTGTTCTGCATCGCATCCTCTCAAACTGGGTTTGGGATAGACAGTGATTGTTCTGCATCGCATCCTCTCAAACTGGGTTTGGGATAGACGGTGATTGTTCTGCATCGCATCCTCTCAAACTGGGTTTGGGATAGACAGTGATTGTTCTGCATCGCATCCTCTCAAACTGGGTTTGGGATAGACAGTGATTGTTCTGCATCGTATCCTCTCAAACTGGGTTTGGGATAGACAGTGCTTTTCCACATCGTATCCTCTCAAACTGGTTTCTGCTGTGGTGACTGCCAAGACTGGTATGCCCTTAAATTTGATACCTGTCAGTCACCACAGTAGAAAATCATCACAGTATCTAAAACTGTTTTATGATTAACTGTTACATTACTCTAGCTGGTCTTGTCTGCTTTGTTTTGGCTGCATTTTCGTCAGGTGAAACTGGAGGAAGCGCTGTGTTACTGCACAATACAAGACAGACTGATTTGGCATTAGAGAGAATTTATTTATTTATTTATTTTTTAAACACGGGCTGTGACGGATATTCAGATAAATTGTAACTTTGAAGAGACGGGCTTTGTATCAGAAAACTGGTGAGGGAGTCGGAAATTGCGTGTAACAGGTAATTGCATTCATTTGTTATATTTGATTTTATATATTATATATATATATATTTCTTAGCAGACGCCCTTATCCAGGGCGACCTACAATTGCAAATATAAATGCAAAAATAAATAATATGCAAATATAAAACAAAACAAAACAAAAAACCTGCAAACTTTACGAGGACAGAAGAAAAAAGATCAATTGTTGTTAAACTATTTTCAAAAGGTATGCCAAATCTGCTTTTTTTAAATTTATTTTTATTTTCTACTCTTTAAATTTAATTTGTGCTGTCCTGTAATGCCGGGGTGAAAACACGCTGAAAGTGAAACAAACTCTGCTGATTGTACAGTAGTTGTAGGCTGTGAAGCTTACCTATTTACAGAATTAAATACCACTTCCATTTAGACTGATGCAGTGAAAATCCGAATATTTAGATGCATTTCCCTGTTTTTTGTTGTGTCTAGAGATTCTGCATACAGTAACAATGTTCTGTATGGACAGATCCGCCTGTGAAGTAGGTACTAAAAAGCTGTATTATTTTTAACATGGGTCTATTAATAATTAAAAAACACAGCACAAAGTGGTCACCTGTAGGCAACTAAAATAATTTTACAGTCGCCAAAAGAAAAGAATGGTCACCATGGCGACTAAAATTGTCGCTACTTCGAGCACTGTGTAAAATGCAGATTGATTACAAGGGCAGTAAAACACAACTGACATGTATCTGGGTAACGGATATCCGATTGCTGACTGTACTGCAATTTTTATTTTTAAGCAGGCAGAAAGAAGACAGCCAAGATTGATTTGGCAGCTAGTAGTCTGATAAATGTCTGAACCCAAGAAAGTCAAACATCTTGTCACAAAGCAGTCATCATTTCCATAATAAACCCACAATAAAAGGTGAACTCCCAACCACACTACAAATTATCTTTCTACTGGGATTCTGGGAAGCAGTAGCAGCAAGTGGCTCATATTCATGACAGAAAACCACTGTACACATGTTTACAGCAACTGAAAAAGATACAAAAAGTGCATAATTAACCAGCAAAATTCAGGTATGATAAATCTGTAGGAAACTGTGCAGCCAGCTTATGCACATCGTTTACAGCTTATGGATGGTTAATGAAAAAACAGATCCAGTGCACAATGACCCGTAGCAGTACTTGTTACCCAGAAATGGCTCCATCTGGAAGTGTCCTTGAAGAAGAAATGCACAACGTGTCTAATTAGGCAATTAAAGCATTATATCTTGTTTTCTCACTGTTTTATTAAAAAGGCCATCTGAGACCTTCAATGACATCATATAGGCTGATCCATTTCAATTTTAGGTGTTCTCATTCACATGCCTTCTCTTGCATGATACACTGGTAATTATACCGATTTATTTGGCTAATATGTTCTTTACAAGTTAGTCTGGACTGATTAGCCAGGTAGCTGCAGAGCACTGTGCAGCACTGCAGAATGTCATTTTGATAAACACAAATGTCCTGTTTAGGTACTAATTCAAAAGTTTGGATGGTGGAAAATTTGTAACATACAAGGTGGTAATGTAGATTAAACAGGTTGCAGCAAACTGTCATGTGTTACTACACTAAGGTATAAACGGTAAGTCTTGTATGTTTGGCTATGGAACATCATCATATTTGGTGCTTAACTGACCTTCGTGAAGTAATGAAGCGCCATTTTATTAAGTTCAGGTTGTTGTTTTTTGTCGTTTCTGATTCAACTGGAGATTTTAAGTCCAGCCTTGTCACTCATCTCTTTTAAAACAGCTACTTGCTAAAACACTGCTGATGCTAACAAAGCCTGGCTCAGTAAATTAGCATTTAGAACATACCATAGGGGAAGCCAGACAAAGAACAAACAGAAGCAGCAACCCTTCTGTTACTGTCGCGGATATCTTATGGCCATGCAATGGAAGCTTTTTAACATAATAATAATAATAATAATAACAACTATAGCACCATTTATTATGAACCCCATCGCAATATCTATTTACAGAAAAATGACAGACAGCTTTGTTTGTACATAGTGGACAGTATGTGAACCACTACCACTTGCCATTCACAACAACAAAAAAATAGTACAAGCTGAACAAAATGAGACTACCAATAACATAAATACAGCTAGAATTGCCACCGGTGTCCCTTTTTAATATTTCGTATCATTATACCAGTACCAAGTATTCAACAGTTTATCACATTATTAGATGAGCTTTAAGAGGTCACTCTAAAATATTTATCATAAAGTTCTCACATTAAATCCCTTTCATACTGGAAAAGACTGTTTGCAGTGTTAATAAGAAAGAAAAATAAATGTTCACCTAAGACTTTAGAGATGACCCATGATGACCAATTGAGGTGTGAAACCTGTACTGTGTGTGCAGGTGTCCAGCACAATGTGTAAGGTCATCTTTGCATGGCTCACAACTTTAAAAAATAACAATACAGAAATTCACAGCACAGTAGAAACATGAAGTGGATACAATAGGTGAAGGCACAAGTAAGGCAGTTTAAGAAAACAATACACTTTAGGTTCTGGATTGCGTTTAAAAAGAAAAAAAAAAAAAAGCCTTAGAGCTTTACTGAGAGGCTTTGTTTTTGGCTTTTTATATAATTATGTCACCCAAGATAATAAGATTTTCAAAATCTCAGCATGGCAGCTGATTTGTAAACTGTGCAGGGTGGTTAGTTTATTGTGTGTGGGTTGTGTGAGTGAGTGTCTGGTGAAGGGCTATTGTTTGTTCCCACTATTTATTTTAGTAACAAAAAAAAAAAAAGCGTAATTTAATACCCTTTGACATCCAAACACAATAATTCATTTTTTTTAAGATTAATGATGCAACCTGCCATGTGGACTTTTCAAATAAAACTTGTATTAGATAAAAAGTGAAAGAGCCTCTGGTTTGTACTGGGAACTGTAAATACACAACAATGTACTCCAAACCTACATACTGTTTTATCTTGTAAGTGACTTCCAATTCCCATGCAATCTTATAAAGAATCACGCGGACATTAAACACTTGGTTAGCTCTGTGGGGCTATTACTGTTGCCAGTGTGGTGGACTGTAGACACCACGAAGGACCAGCTGAGTTCATCAAGTTAAACAATAGTAAATACTCCACTCTGTACTCAAATATACGAATCAGCTTTAATGGCTCAAATTCTTGGTGAACCCAAGAAGAGATCACAGCAGTTTAAGTGTCATAAGAAGTGATGTTTTTGGGGATGGGAAACACATGACTATTATACTTGGTTTCTTACCAGCACCACACCGTATCCCTTTCCAGCTCTGGACCCAAAACAATTGTCATATTCTCTTCTAAGCTGCTCAGGAAATACAATTCACTGATCAACTAAGAGATCAAGACTTAATCCCTATCATACAACGCAAGCCAAAACAAATTATTATAAAAAGGAATTCAAATTTGAAATCTTCCTAGGCAGCTCAGAAAAAGCCAATTGTGATTATCAGTGTTATTAATATTACTGCAATGACCCTGGCTATAGGACTGGTGTACTGCCATCGACAACCTGTTTCTTAGTCCTAGTAGCAAAGTCAATAGCCAATAGACTATGAAAAGCTATCCACAAAAATATCAGAACAAAACTCCATGATAAGCAAACGACTTTACAGAGGGCAACACAATTGAAGAAATTGGAAACAGACAGCATTGAGACACACAGTGGACATGACGGAGGGACACTGTAGCTTTAAAATGACCAAGATGGCAATAAAATTTACTTGAGTATGTATAATGCATTCATTTCATTCTATTCAATTCTTTACTTTCCAGTGTTCTTCACTTGGTTCAAGGTGAACAACGATGTTATGTGGTGGATAACAAATGAGACAGGCAGGCTAAGAGGCTGTAGATAAAAGGAAACTACACCATCTGTAATTGGTTTTCCAAACTTTTAATGCGCTAAACACTTTACAAAATTACCTTTGGTTTAGTAATCTCACGAGAATTCAAGTTCAAGAAGGGTTTACATTATGTAAATCCAATTGAGAGATGCAGTACTCGTCTCCCCACTTATGCCACAGTGCTCAAGTGCCAGAGAGCTTGCTATCTCCATATACAGCTCATACCCAAGAGAAGTTTTAGTCATTTTTTATTCAAGTGCCCAGGTACATTGGTAAAAAACTACTTTCTCTTGTTTTTTTCTTTTCAAAGCTGAAATCTCCCATCTACAATTATATCTCAAACATGATCCGTAACCCGTTATATTCTGGCCTAATGAATGAGAGACGGAGCATCCATTCCACGCCGCCGCTGCTATACAGATCATTAAAGCAGATGCTTTTGTGAAGGTGAGCATATGGAGTCAGAGCATCTCTAAGTATTCATTGCAGTCTTCATTCTCTGTGCCGAGATACATGTCCTTTTATTCCATACACAGGTTACCCTTGACTTTGAGCTTTCATACAGAATGAACAAACTTTTCTAAATCTTAACTCCTGTTTTAAACATATATTTCCAAAAGAGAAGTAAATACCCACAGGACACACTCAAATCTGTCATTTACCAGCTCTGAGCGTTTGGATTCCGACTAGAAGACTGATCGTGTCATGATTTAGTGTCTTTCCAAAGACTACCAGCTAATTGAATCTAATTGAATCCAGTTCATAAATAGACTTTAATACGTAGATTAATTCCAGTCCATGAAGCGACTACATGTATTTCTGATCATTTAAAAACGGCAGAAGAAAGCTAGGGAAAACCTCGGTGCCATTTAGGGCAGCTACATTCATCATCACTGCTACTCATGAATAAGGTAATGACTATGGGCACCCACACTCTGTTTGAATCCTGGTAAAGAAAAAAAAAATCACAAGGAGCCAGTGCTTGATTTCTTAAACTAGTAAGAACCATTATGAATGGCTCCCTACTGCTGTGCTGTTTTATAAATCTACTTTACTCAAATGATCCCAGACAGTTCCCCTATCCTTAATTTACAACGGTGCAAACAGTGGCATACATGTCTACTGCTATGGTCTATTAATCAGCGGTGAAAACTGTCAACGGCAATTGCTGTGCCTGTCTGGAAGAAATTCACGTCACCAGCTTAATCAGACCAGGGCACATTTTAATCAAATTGAAGACCTTTCAAGGGAGATCTAATTCTATCAGTTCTGCTCAAGGGTCTGTTGAAATGCACATCTCTGTCATTCATGAAATTTAGATCTGTCTTTGTAAAAAGAAGTGAATCAGAAACGTTAATGATGTAACCCTCCTCATCACCTGTGAGTTTGGTTATCAAGTACTGCAGTATGGGATATTCACAATGAGGCAGGTGATACTATACAATAGGACAAGGTGCACATCCTGGAGAAAGTTGCAGTTAATTGAAATAAAGCCACACGTTTCACTGCCTGTCCCAAGGGTTACTAGCATTTAAGTGCTAGAAATCCTGGTGTGTGTAATACTGAGTGTTAGATATGTCGCAATAGGTATAGCTCATAACTATGTCACAAAAATACTCTGTGATAAAATTAGGAAACAATTCAGTGCTCAGTATTTTGGACCCAACCAAATGAATGACCTAAACTAAACCTGAAAGTTCAGCTGTAGTATAAAAATATTCTTGCTACTTTGATTAAAAAAAATAAATAAATAAATCAGTATGCTTGTTAAATGTCAAATTACCCCAAAATCTGAGTTTGACAAATCGGTAAAATAACTCCCTATGTTTTTATTTTCTTACAAAAAATTATAATTCAGAAATGATCTAGTTTCTACAGTGTTTACACTTACTGTCCTGTATCCGTTCCACTTTGAGTGGTCCCTTAATACTGTAGTTTCAAGGTCAGTCATTTCACCCTCGTCCGATAGGACTCGTTGTCTGAACCAGCACTAGAATTCTCTCATTCGTTTAAATGACTGTCAATCATCAAGACCTGCACTGACTGTGCATTTTTATTGGCCAGCTACAGGGCCTCATTCAAAGCTCCTGTGAAATTAGCGGGTTAACGTGTAGGTAACGTGTGATAAAAGCTTTTACTTAACGTGTACGGTGGAATTAGTTTGATTTAAAAATGGGGCGCAAGAGGAAGACACAAAGCATAAAAGTCTATTTTCACCCAAAATTATCGAAAAAAACCTGGTCAATTCTCCCAAATAAACATCTATTTGGCAAAAAAATGTAAATCATATTAGTAGCAGGTCTAATTATAAATGATCTCCTGTGGCAGTTTCTACATTTGTTTATCTGTGTCAACGAGCCCCACGTTCAATAAAGTCATGACCCAAGAATCTTGATCTTTATTGTACTGGAGCATCTCCATAACACAATATAGCCTAGAAGGGGAAGTTATACAGATCAATAATGCAAAAACAAAATGAATGATTTTTCAGTCTGCACTGATTTCCTACAGTAGGATTGCTACAGCATTAGCTTTTGGTGGTTTTCAGGTATTCGAAAAGAAAATCACAGGTACACACATAAATCAGGCAATCACTTTTGAACATCAATTACAAATAATAAATGTTCTGACCATGACCATGGATGGCAAGACTGGTGCTACAGATGCACGATGCCTGTGCCCTGCAGTATGTTAATGTAGATCCTTTGTACAAAGATAGAAAACATTGTAAAACCACTGGCCTAGCTGCTCCAGATTACTTAATACTGCAGAAGCAGCATGTAAAATGAAATAATAAAAACAGTTCCTGTCCAATTGGACTGTCATCTTGTTTACACCCATCTCAGTGACTGGAAAGGAAGCATTTTCAGATACTAAAAATTGATAACCTAAATTGCAATACATGCAGCATATTCTCAAAATGGACCGACATGCAGGTAGATCACGAAAAAAGTAGGGGAGAAGCACCCTTAATGCCAGAGAGACCTTTCTACAGCTTTTATCTAAATTACATGTCACAGACTTGGTAGATTACAGCAGTACAATTTCATAGCCCAGGATTAAAAAATGATTGAAGCTCAATCACATTCTTCCGGTCCGGCAACGTCAAACTGTTGAGGTTTTTTTTTTTTTTTTTAAATAGTATTTTCTATGATTTGTGAATTCATTTTCCATACAGATGTCAGAAGTATTGTGCACCTCATACTTGTACATAGCATAGTTCTTAACACCACTGATACAACGAGAGGGGGGGAAAAAAACCTCCAAAACAGTTTTGATACAGCACATCACAGATTCAACAGCGATTGCTTAATGTGACTTAATCAAACTGGCACTCATGTATAGTCTCTGTAAGTCGCCTTGGATAAAGGCGTCTGCTAAATAAACAAATAATAATGTATGCTTACCGAGAGACTGGGAAATGAATAAAATAGGAGTAGAAATCAAACAAGACTTACAGAAAAGGGAAGGAAGCCAACAATAATGATGATGACTACTGATATTGAAAAAGCACACAATTTGGATCAAACGACCATGTAATTACACCAGCATGTTGAATGGTAATAAGAAAAAGGGTTATAGTTACATTTATGAAGCTGTGCTCTGGATTTCCTGTATCCTTTTCATTTCAGCACATGTAACTACCATGACTGTCTTACAGAAAGCAGCAAAGAGTAGCAAAATGGGGACAGAATGGGAGTCGAGGGTTAGAGGATTAAATCTGAATGGATGGCTTCAGCTGATGAGAATGGTTCTTGTGTGTCAGTCAGGGATGATTGAAAATGCTTGAAGTTACGACACAATAGATTGGAGTTACTGGTATGGCTGCATTCCACAGTAACAGGGCAGCACACAGACGATTTAAAACATTGAAGTTGAGAACTGATTATCTAAAAAATAAAAAATAAAAGCATGTAATTCTTGTAAAAATAATTAAGAAATGATAATCCAAAACTGATTCTGCCTTGAGCACCGTCCAATATAATATATACATGTGTGGTGTTGTTGAGAGCTACCAGCAGTGCTGGAGTACAGCAGTCAAAATGGGTCCCTTTCATTTTTTGTTCCCCATCGAACCTCCCTGAATGCAAGAGGTTGAAATAAAAAGCCCCACTGCTGGCTCCGATATACTCCTGCTCGTAACACTGCTGGCTCCGATATACTCCTGCTCCTAACACTGCTGGCTCCGATATACTCCTGCTCGTAACACTGCTGGCTCCGATATACTCCTGCTCGTAACACTGCTGGCTCCGATATACTCCTGCTCGTAACACTGCTGGCTCCGATATACTCCTGCTCGTAACACTGCTGGCTCCGATATACTCCTGCTCGTAACACTGCTGGCTCCGATATACTCCTGCTCGTAACACTGCTGGCTCCGATATACTCCTGCTCGTAACACTGCTGGCTCCGATATACTCTGATATACTCCTGCTCCTAACACTGCTGGCTCCGATATACTCCTGCTCGTAACACTGCTGGCTCCGATATACTCCTGCTCGTAACACTGCTGGCTCTGATATACTCCTGCTCCTAACACTGCTGGCTCCGATATACTCCTGCTCGTAACACTGCTGGCTCCGATATACTCCTGCTCGTAACACTGCTGGCTCTGATATACTCCTGCTCCTAACACTGCTGGCTCCGATATACTCCTGCTCGTAACACTGCTGGCTCCGATATACTCCTGCTCGTAACACTGCTGGCTCCGATATACTCCTGCTCGTAACACTGCTGGCTCTGATATACTCACTTAGCCCATCAAAGGTTGTTTAGAAGACATTAGATGAAAAGGCTACAAATCATGTTCTTTGTATGAAACAAACATTAATATGTAGGTCTGCATGCCATGATAAGCATTCACCAAATATTTTTTACTTACTTCAACAAGGAACACACACACACACGCCACAAAGGTGGCCCCAGCCTCAGCCTAAAGGTGTCCTTCAAGCAATATGTTACCTAAAACCAAACATTAAAACTGGGAAATTAGACCTTTTTTGCCGCCATCATCTTGCAACCTTCAGGACAGGTCTCTGATGTTTATTATCCCTTCTGAATGGTGCAGCGTTAAAAAAATAAATAAATAAAAAAGTAAAGAAAAATTAAAAGAAAACATTAAAAAAAGTATATATATATATATATATATATATATATATATATATATATATATATATATATAATGATATTTGTAATAGCTCCTGTAATTTAATTGTGAAGCCCAGGCATTACAACAGGGCTTTTAAAACTGAACTGATTGGTGATCAGTGGAAACTAATATCTACAAATGCAACACAAAACAAACTTTGTTCTTTACAGTTAAATCTGGTTTCCTGACTAATCACCAATCATCTTTTCTACACATTCCTACTAATTAACCTTATTCATTTGATAACGGAAACAAGTCAACAAAAAATAGAACAAACAGTTTGTATTAAATAAAGAATGGCAAAGATCCACTTTAAAAAAAAAAAAAAAAAATACGAGAATATTACTAAGCAATGTATCCACTGAAAAGGTTGCACCACCCTTTTATAAAAAAAAAGAATACAATTTAAAACCCATAGATAACCAATTCACAAATAACCCTTATTATTAACCACTGGTTTATCACAACTTTGTAACATGCTAATGGGAGTTGGAGGCTCAGGGGGTGGAGCGATGGCTGCCAGCAGTCTCTCTCTTTTAAACCCTGAATAACTGAACACTACACCAGAGAGGGTGTGGTAAACATTAATCTCAAATGGATCAGGAGGGTGAAGAAACCAAACCACTACATTCAACTTGTGAAGGTCAAGGTACAGCAGCTGGAGTGTTAAGATGGGGCTATTGATTTGACAGGCAGCGGTTTAGATCAGCAGACCTAAACCATTGCCTGTCAAATCAAAGAACATTTTCATTTTAACACAATGCTAGCAAAAAGTAGCTTAACATGTCATTTTAATTGCTTTTGTTATATTTATCTTTATTTTTTTTATGGTGTATGCAATCGTCATGAGGGGTTTTGGGTTCTGTTGTTTAAGTTTTCCTGACAAGCTCAAAGCCAGGTAAAGACAGATTTAGAAACCAGTATAATACTGCAAGTATAACAATTCAATATGGGAACAACAGAACCCAGAACTACTCAAAATAGATTGCGAGCAAGAGAAATAAAAAAAAATTAATTAAAAAAACACATTAAAATCACATTTGATAGCTTCTTAATATCTTTAAGCGTAGTTGCAGTACAGTTAATTGCAGTTCAGACAACCAGAAACAGTAGCATGTGCAATAGACACTATAATCATATTACTGGGTGATTACAGCTTTGATTACCTAAACTGGCCTCTATTAATGCCCCCAAGGGGAGAATTACATTGACTCGCATATATATACATGTGTAAACAAGTATTTCTTGTGCTTGTGATTTGTTAAAACTAAATACAGCAAGACGGTTTTGAACTGTGGATGTATTGAACAGATGTAATTATAGTACAGACAAGAATCACACTCAAAAATAAAAACAAAACATTTTGTGAATCCACGCAGCAAGGAACTCCATTTTAAGCACTTGTGTAACACAATAGCCTGACTGAAAAGCACAGCAGTGGAAAATTATCTTCCTGTAAATAGCAATAAAGCAGGACTTGCTTGTTTCTACAGGAGTGTAGTGGACCACTAGTTATCATTTTCCCTTTCTTCATCCACAGAGAGCGATGGAGATCAATCCTGGCACGCTTTCACAAGAGTAAAGACAAACAGAACAGGGATGATGTGGTTCACTCCACACGGTGTGGAAATACCTGATTATTGTCAGCGAGCTTTGGGGAGATTGTCTGGGCCTTCTCCTTACATTACATAATCCGCTAATTAGATTATGAAAAGAAAATCATCAAGACTCAATATGTTCACTCGCCACCTCATTATGGAACGAATTCCCTGACAGGCAGCAAGCTGGACTAAACAGCGAATAGGCCGTAGAGAATAAGCCAGTGTCAGAATACAGCGTTAATATGTTTAGATGGGATACAGCATGGTTAAAGTTGCAGGGTGACCTTTTACCTGTGGAAATACCTCCTGACAAGTGATACTGAAGTACCTAAAATCTTTACTGATTTAACACTACCAATTTGGCTCATTAATTATTTTCCAAAAAAAAAAAAAAAAGCCCAATTGAGATGCTACATTTTGTTTGTAATAGAAAATATATTTTTTCAGCTCCTACGCCGTGTTGTCCTGTTATTAGGAAACGGGTGTTACCTGGTGACAACCCATCCTGTGTCACCTCCTGCACACTGTTCAGGCCCATCCAGCTTGCTTGTTCCCTTCACACACTCAGTGTGTTATTGTGCATATCGACTCGTGTCTTTCAGATGTCATGATTTTTTCCTCATCCTCTTTCCACAATCATCTACTTGCTTCAAAACAAGACAGGATTCTTAACAGCTAGAATGCTCTTCATTTTACAAGTAGTACAGTGGATATACTATATATGGGAATTTACACTCTCTATGCAAATAATCACACCAATCTGACTTTTTTTTCAGTGAAAATTGTTTGTAATATACATTAAGCTTTACCTGACTGGCACTGAAAACATATTATATGTACTTGGGCTAAATGGATCACAAGGACATTGCATGCATTAATACAAAATTCAGCGCTGTAGTTCAGCATTGTATGCAGTAGTTGCATGAAATGTTTAAATGCCTTACATTAGCAATTAAAACTGAAAAAAAGAATAATTAAACACTCCATTATCATAATACTAAGCAAGCACAGAAGTGCTTCATTTTTTAAACAACGCCAGAGCACTGACTGTGAGATCAATCATGTGCATCCCCTGGAACACATTACTTCTCTTCAAGTGCATTGCTATTTAAAAACCTTCACATACAGCATTTAGCAGAAATGTTCTCCGGTTCTTAAAACTGACTCAATTTAGTTGATAATAGTTATATATATATAAAAAATAAATAAATAGCACTGGGATTTTAGTAAACTAACAAACAAAAATTGAGAGAAATTACTTCTGTAGAGTACTGTGCTTGACTTTACTGAAATAAATTGGACAACCACAGAAGAATTCTAAAGCTGCTGTTCCAAAGTTAAGTTCAAGAAAGAAAAAAAAACAACTAACAGCCGATATAAGCAGCGAAGAACATTTAATCCTAAAACCGACATTAGCTGCCGAGTCCCCTGAACTAACTTTAAAAAGACTGCAGGAACAGACAGACTATACAACACCAAACAGTACTTGCCAGGTCTCCAGGCCAGTATCAAAACCATGATCAACAGGTAAGGCATTCCTGTGCTGGAACTGCCCCTGAGCTTACTTTGCGATTTGAAAACATGGCTCTTCTTGCTGTGTTTCACCGCTGTATGTATGCTAGGGTTATGTTTGTTTAGCTGGCCTTTGGGATTCCTTGCCTTGGCAGTTATGTTATAAAATCACAAAATCTATTTTTTGGTTGTAGTAAAATTCTCTCTATATAGCCATTGTACTCTAGTTCACGAGGGTGTTTAGCTGAAGCCACAAAGCACTAACAGACCCAACTTATTGATCAGAACAGAACAGCAGCAACTGCAACCAATTCATGGGTCCCCTTGATGGCTCATGCATCATGAGATTACTGCTTCAGCATGGAGGCCTGCAGAGCATTCTCCAGGAAACAGGGTTGCAGCCCCGGTTAGCAGCAGCAGCACGGGGCATCAACACTGTAGGTTTCAGCCAGAAGTAAAGGTCAAAGATCAGCAGGATCACGCAATAGAATTTACCAGTATTTTCAGTGGTACTGAATATTAAATACAGGACAGCAGGACAACCTGACTTTCACATTTACAGGAAGCGTTACATGTAGTTCTCAATTCAGAGTTTAAGAACTGTTATTTATTATGTTCCTGAATCCCTTCCAAGAACGTAAAAGGTCAAAATCATAAAACACAAAATTGTTGAAAAGGTTCCTATTTGTGAGGAAACTGATAATTTAGTACATGCTCTCCAGGAATGACTCATTTGTTCAAGTGTTTGCTAGCATTAAGGGGCTAAAAGCAGATGAATCAGAGGTTTTTACAGCAAATACTTAGTTGTTTTGGACTTAAATACATGCTTGTTTTTATAGTGTAGTAGCACACATATGCTTTGAGATTTACTGAAATAATAATTGCAGGAGATGCTAGCCAACTGCTCCAGTGAGAGCAAACAAACATTAGGCAACAGCTACATGTGAATGCATAGTGTGCCACTCATCAGCAAACATCCCAAGGCATTGAACATGGTAATGAGGCTGCAAACTAAGAGATGAGTTTAATAATACAAAGTCAGAGCAGGTATAAAAGGGTAATAATGCTAGTATATGGGTGCACCACTGTTAAGACTATTAAAATAAAACCCTTAGTCTTGAAAGCTTGGAAAACAAGCATGGGAATTGCAGCAGACCAGCCTAGAGTCCTGTATCGGGTCAAACAAATGTAGTTTTCAGGTCAGGCTCGGGTCTGAATCTGAAATCCCCCAAAACATTGTCCTTTCAGTGTACTCGTTTTGTAACCCTTTCCCAAATAACGTATTAGAAGGTCAATGTACTGGTACTTCCTGCAGTAAAGCAGGAGGTGATTAGAGAGGAGTCAGCTGACTAAGCAGTGTTCTCGGTTTGTATTACCGCTTGTTTGATACGTAGCAAGATCCTTCACGTCTGCTTGGTGATATTACAAATGCCTGTGGATGAGGGAAACAAAAGATAGCACAAGGTTTATATCATGTAGTGGATAATAGTTCAAGGAGGTAAATCACACTTGTGGAATTCTTTTGGAATCACAGCGAATGAAAATAATGAACATGTGACTGGATTTGTTGCTTGCAAAACCTGTCATTATGTTTATGTGCCAGCCACAAAACTGGTACATCTCTGCGAAAGCACAGGTGTAGCTCCCTTTCAGCTGGTGGCACGAAAGGAATAGGACAGGGATTTTATAGCAGAGATAGTTACTATGTTACAATGAGTTAGTCGATGCAGGCAGTAGGTAAAAGGACAAACACTTGCGGGTTCGGGTCGGGTTGCAGGTCTTATTAAAAGTGGGTCAGGTCGCGGGTAAGAAGACGGTGTTGCAGTGGGTTGCGGGTTTGGGTCGGATCCTATAGTAGCGGGTCCGTAAAAAATCGGACCCCCGCAGAACTCTGGACCAGCCCATGCACAAAATTGAGTAACAGGTGGCCATTAAACAGAGGTTTTCCTTATCTAATCTATGAATTTCATAAGCCAATGTGTATTTTATCCTGAACATAGTGAATCTGAAATCATATATAATGTATTATACAGTATCAGAAAAAACCTTCAAAATCATGACCCACTGATTGATTGCCATTATCAGTTGGAAGCCTCCATAAACTGCCTTTTTAACAATATATTACTGAAATGTTTATGTACAGCATATGGAGAGATCCTGAAAACAAAAATGTAATTACCCTCACGTGAAAAGTGCATTGAGACACTAATCCTGGTATTTCTCTCTCTCTCTCTGCACTTGTAAAAGAATGCTTGGTGGGGACATTTGCATAATCCATAACACGCTTACTTACCAGTGTGTACCATGACTAAACATTTGCAGCCTTGAGGATTTAGAAAGCCTCTGCAAAAAGAGTACAATAACTCAATATACAATAACTCAGTGTTTTAGAGGCAATTATAAAATGGCAAGACAAATACACAAAACTGATTGGTAGTTTTTGATCATCACATACCCGGGCCGAGCCTAAAAACTAGATTAGCTCCCGTAGCAGACTCTGGGGATTCCAGGCAAAGATGCCTCATATTTTCAGCACAATTTGCATCTGATCTTTTAAGAGAAGTGCTTGTGTCTTAACTGTAAATCACACAAGCATAAAAAGCTTCTGTGACTACAGTAAAAACATAAAACAATATTTAAACATCTTCACCCTTTACACACACAGGGATTATATAAATATAAAGAAAATTGAGTATTTTTTATTATATACCGTCCTTAGAAGAATGTAACAGTAATGTTAGGTAATCTTTGTAACAAACAAACAAACCAAAAAGTCAATTATTTCAGCTCATACAGCTTTTAGCAGTCAGCAACTCTAAATTAGCAATTAGCCAGCCACAAGACTCCCCCCCCCCCCCCCCCCCATGAATATTCAGAGACTAAACAGATAACCTAAAGCATATAATAACCCACTGCATTAAAACACCTTTCATGGGAATGTTCTAATCTATACTGTAAGTATGGGATGCACTTGACAACAGTTTATGGCTTTAATTAATCTGTTACAATGACACAGAAACACTATTGCTGTTCTGTGTGACTTATTCAAAACAGCAGCGCTGCTTAAAAAAACTTTACCGGAATTCTCAGAATACAACACAAACCCTCGTGCAAACAATCGGAGAATGGCTCTGTGTTAAATGGGTTGTGCGTTATATACAAGATGTGCAGTGTACTCGGCTAGTACTGTTCTATGCTAAACATTACACAAGGAATGTTATCCAAAGCCACTTCGTTATGCATGCTATCTACATGATGCACATTCTAAATGAGCTCATATGCAGTGTTGCACCTCTTTCTGCACGGTGTCGTAACACAGTCAGTGTTAGCAGCTCCGACACTTAAAACAAAACAAGAAAATACGAATTAAGATTCCAGTCCGAAAGTGTGTGAAGCAATCCTGTGGGTGATTTACGGACTTCCCATTGTGTTCACAGTACCACTCTTTGTTCTACTGAAGTATAGACCTGTCACCACTTGGAGGAAGAAGAATAAGTTCTATAAACAATTCGCTTTCCTGCCAATTAAAGCAGGAACAGTACTGTAATCAGGTAATACTGAAAAATGTGATTGCATGTTACTGCCACTGCCCATCGCTGAGTGGCCCCAACTACTGTATTGTACCATTACTATATTTCTGAGAATTTAAATGCAGGTTGATAATGTACTGTAATGTGATGTTTCACATTAATATGTTAAGAAAGGACATACATTTCTTATAAAACGGAAAATACAATCTATAGATCTACAGTATCTAACTTTTAATTTAACAGTGATATTAGTTGGAAATGGTTGCTTAAGCTATTATCTACATGGCACATCGAGTGTGTGAGGGGACATTTCAGAGGGGATCAAATTGACGTCAGAGTCGAGGATGAAAGTGAATAGCAGAGATTCCACTTGTCATGTAATACTTCATGGGGCGGAGCTAGGCCACCTGCTGCAATGTTTAAGACATAACGTTAGTAACAAATAGAACATATAAGAGAGAGAGGCTCCGTCCTTCAAAGGCCCTACGCATATAAAGGGGGTTCCGTCATTAAGGGGACCCGACAAACAGGAGGGGGGGTCACCGTCTCTGAGATGACCCGACATACGAAGAAGCTCGCGAACCAGAAAGAAAACACATTGATTAGTATTATTAACACGTAAAAACGGTTCCGGCTCTTCAATGGCCCAACACATGCAGTAGGGGGGTTCCGTCGCTGAGGAGACCCGACAAACAGGAGGGGGGCCACCGTCTTTGAGGTGACCCGACATACAAAGAGGGGCACCGTCTTTGAGGTTCACCAACATATGAAGAGGCTCGTGAATCGGAAAGAAAACAAAGTTAGTAGATGTTAGACCATATAGAGCGGGGTGTTCCGCCTCTTCAAAAGCCCAACATTATAGAAAGGGGTTCCGTCGCTGAGGAGACCCGACAAACAGGAAGGGTTCTGCCACTTGGGGCCCTCACGTAAATAAAGACATCAGTACTGGAAAGAGAAGCAGCCAAGGAATCAAGCATGCTAAAGGATGGGTTTGGCAGGGGGTCCCCTATGACTCACGGAGAACCCTACTCTGAGGTAAATGAAGCAATGCTTAACAAAGGGTTGGAGAAAGTGGAATTACTAACCCCCCAGAGGAGACCAATACAAAGGTAGTTGAGATTCTAGCGGAGGAGTAGGAGGAAACGAAAAAACGCAGGACGACTACTTGCAGGTGGCTATGCATTAAATAGAGTAGATTTAATTAATAGAAGAAAATGATGGGGCGCAGGGGGCCTAGCTACACCCCCCGAACCACACTTAATAGGTTAACATATATTAAATGTACCAGAAATTTACTTTAGCAACATTGGCTACATTTACAATGAAAATAGATTGTAGCGCAATTATTCCTAAAAAAAAAAAAAATCTTCTTGACCTTGTCCTTTTTTACTATGACGTAAGTTTACAACAGACTTCTAAGTAATGCGCCAGTGGGTGTTATGTTATGGTAATTAAGAATGGGGTCCAAATCCATTCAATTTTCAAAGAGAGGTTATAACTATTATAATTATAGTAACAGAAGTACCTTTGTATTAAAATATTTTCCAACAGCGGGATTCGATGCTTTGATCTCAAGGATCGGAAGCGAAGGTTTACTGACTAAGCTACTCAGAATTCTGCTTGGTGTTGACATTTCAGTGGTTTTATCAGCGACAGTCTGGATGCGTGTATATCTCGCCTATACATTGTTTGTAATTTATAAAGAATGTACGGTAAAAAAGATTCACCTGTTTTGCAATTATTCAGAGAAGTATATTGTGAAATTACTAATAATTGCACTTTTGACAGTCGTGGGTAAGCACTGATGTGGCTCTGTGCCCTTTCCCTTGCTGGCTTTTTTCTTTTTTTTTGATACCACGTTTCATTGGCTCTGCCTTATTTGATATGAAGTTGTGCAATAAGCATTACTTAACACAAGACTTGCAATGAGATTACAGGAGATAAGGACGTGTATTTCTGTCTCAGTAAGATGAGGATTCCTCATTCAGTAAGATGATGTTCCATGATTCCATAGAACAATGTAAATCACACCAAACTGTCTCTGGCTTACCCCTTCCAGGCATTCTATGCTTGGAACGCTCATTTACAAAATCTAGAAAAAGTATAGTACGATAATGGTATGATGACATCAAAATTCTAGAAAAATAACATTCCATTCTGAGTGCAAAGAAGTAAGCTCGTCAGGAACGGGTGCTGTTTTTACACATATAATTGCATTAATTTTAAACAGAAATATAAAATATTAAAAGGGATTCTCATGAATAATAAAGTGAACTTAAATGGAGAATACAGAATTTTGATGGAGTATCAGATATCGCTCCTTAACCAAAAAGGGCATTGTTGGAGCTGGACCACCGGAGAATGAATTACCTGCAGAAAGTGTAGAGGTTACAATCCAGATACTACCCGTTGAAATGTACTGTATGGTCCCAGGGTAGCAGGAATGTCTAATATGAAGAGAGTCTATGTGCATCATTTTCACAGTGAAAGGAATCTTTGGTTAAATACAAGTAAATTAGAGAATGTAGGAATATTATTACAGCAAAATTTTAAAGAGAAACACTGTAGATTATAAATAAATAAACAAACAAACTGAGCCAATTAGGAAATCCTGAAGTTCTCTGGTGAGAGCAATCAGACTACACAGCAACTACACTGAAAATAGTTGCCATATTGCAGACTAAGGCATTAAATCTGGTTAATTAAAAATCCTGCTACTGTGTATTTATTAGTTCATTTGTTTACATTGTTTTGTAGCAGTAGCAGGTTAACTTACAAGAACTAAAACAGTTGCTTAACACAAAGGCAAATAAAAAAGCTCCCACACAGGCAAGTGTATAATGTAATTTTATAAAACAGTGAATAGGTGCACTGCGATGAAGCGTTGCGTCAGCATGAAACAAAATGAGATGGAAAACCCTGATAAGATTCAGCTTGGAGAGATGAATTAATTGTCAGTTAAATCTACTTCAGCGTCACGCTCTGTTCCCAAGCATGCATTTCGACAAGTGGAACCCTATCAAATATACGACCCTTACCGATTTCTTATCTGGAGCATGTTTGCATTACAAAATGAGAAAAAACAGATTGGTCTTTTATATTTGCTCGCAGAAAAACAATGGAAAAACAAATGACACCTTGAGAGCTACGAGCAATAACCTCTCTCACTTCAGGTTAAGCCACAATGTGACAGACCTAGCAGACAATGAGACGTAGTGATATCCTGGGTAGGTTCTAAATGACCATGGAATCTGTTTCTCAAATACTCTCGAGACTTGAAACATGCAGCTATCGTAGACAAGTTGCCTCAATTCTAGTGATTGAACTCTAGTTCTACAGAATAAATATAGAGCAAAATATTTAACTTGTTGCTTTTTCTTCACATGCAGCCTTAGAAAAACCTCCACAACTAGTTGTTTACCTTCAAGACAACCTGCAGTTCGGAGTGCTGTAGTGCAACTTTCATAAATTAACTTTTTGCCGTCCATGATGAACTTGTTTTGAGGCGTGTGTTTGACGTGTGGCAAGGGTGTTAACCTTGCCTCTGATTGGTCAGTTTCAGTCCAGTCACGTGACGGAAAAAAAAACAGAAACAGGTTCTATTTTAGCGATGTGAAAGTTTCTCAAAGCGATGTCGCTCACTGCTGGTGTGGATACTCCCATTTGACTGCAGTGACTTCTAAATTATTCGCTCGTGTCCAGTGTGGATGCAGCTTAACTGGCTGTTCTACAGCAGATTCTATGAAACACTACATGGGAAGGTCTGAATAATTAATGACTCGGCCGTCATCGTTTGACTGTTAAAGACACTTTTCTAAAAGATTTCATAAACAATAATCCCAAGATTTGGGATCTGATGAATATGGGTCCATCAGTCTATCAATATTATTGGGTTGACAAATACATTGCATCAGAAACTAAAGCAAGAGGCAAAAAGCAGAAACAGGGCCTACTGAAGAACAAGAGGGTTTGCTCTGCTTTGTTTGTCATATTTGTTTCTATCTGCCCTAAGCGCTCTAACGCTATCTCTAGGGTAGGTCACTGCAGCATTGTCAGTGCGCCTTGTTTTGCTGAACGATCACTTCTCCTGACAAGCACAGAAACAGCTGAGGTCACCACAGCAGCATTCTGTTCCTATCCCACAGTGTCAGTGCTGCAAGGTCTGCAGCTGAAGCCAAGTGGAAGGACCTTCTCCCCGCCTCCATACAGTTCATGTCTTCTGTCAACACAGATTAGTGCAGACACAACGGTGAGTCTGCGACACTGTACGAGATAAGACAACGTTTTAACAGATTTCTCATACCTGTATTGCATCACTTTAACTGTTTAGGTGTAACAAAAAAGAAACAGTAACTTTGAGAATTTTAATAATGAAACCTTTTTTCTCTTTTTTATTTCAATTGTACTTGCTTCTGCAATTTACGTCTGGGGACTGCCACAAACCAGATAATACGATCAAGATTTTGTTGGCTAGTGTATTACTACTTTTATAGAAAGGCAGCAAAGAGGTAATAAACTCATTTTGAATTCCTAATTAGAACCTCAACGAACAGGGATGGGGTAGCTTGCATTGCTGTCAGCAGGAAGTATTAGTCATAACCCATACCAGAGTCAAGCAACCGCAGCACTTCAAATCCAGCTTTTTGCTCCAGCCACATCCTTATTTACTACATTGAAAAAATAAAACATGACACCAGGTCCTGAAGCACTTTCCCATTTAATTATACCTGTAGAAAAAAAAGAAATCAAGCCCAGTGTTGCCAACCCCTAGCCTATCCAGTAAAATCATAAAATACATAAAACAGTTGATGAGAAACAGCACTTAAAATGCAGTACTTGGAAACTCTTTAGACATTATTACTACAGCTGAAACCATTCAGTTGGATCAATTACTTATAGCTGGTTTAAAATGAACAACTTGTTGGCTGACATCAGGCAATCTGCAGGTCATGCTGTCCAGCTAGTACCTACAGTATACCTAAACATCCGTAATAGCATCCCAGGAAATATTTCGGATTACACACTAATGTGAAGAGCTGGTTAGAGTGGGGATCCTGTGAGCCATTATTTGCAGATCAGACATGCACATGAAACCAACAGAAACAAGGGAAATCCTGGATCGCATCAAAAATGGAATGAAATATCCTGTGTACCAGTACAGTATTCTAGTCCTTGCTTGCAGAAAACTAGAAAAAAAAAAAAGGTCTGACAGTTCAAATCTATAATTTTCATAACTGGACACAAAAGCTACTTCTTAAGAGATTGTTTTGCAGGTATCTGAATGATAAATCAGACTCAATCACCCAGTTAAAAGAAGAGAGTCAGTGTGCATTAGACCTGCTGAAGACAGAGTCCAACTGTGATTTAGGTCAACTGTTGGAGAAGATAACAAGTCAAGCTCTTTCGTCACAACCAATAAATTACAAATCAGTGTGATTTATTTCTGGTTCATGACACTGCATATAATTAAGCCACAACAAACAAACCACTGCAGAAAGGTGCACCTTACATATTGATACTGATAGCCAGTGGATCTCAGTGCATTTTAGCAGTTAACTAGAACACATAGACTAAAGGGGATTCTAATGTCTGTGAGCCTGATATACTGTATTTGCATCACATGAAATGAAAGTATTAGAACTGAATAAATCCAGCTCTGTTCCCATGCATTTTAAATACTTTGGAATCCATAAACAGATTTTGTTTTTTTAAATCTTTAAATACTGTAGATGCAAAGGATGTTAATAAGAGATCCATGCTATAAGGATAGTGGTACCACATATATTATCCATTTACAAGCAATGCAAATCTACTATCAATGTATTCGACATTGAATGTCATATTTATCATGGTAGTCACCACTGCAGTAGCCCATTTTAGATGTACTGTACAAATACTGAAACTAAAATGACTAATCCCATGACATGTAAAATATAATACATATGAAATAACTGATGCTCATATACAATAACTTCACAGAATGTAAAAGAGGATGTTCTTCTCATGTGGTCTGGTGCATACATACACCTGCTGCTTGTGCTGTCCAAGTCACCCTGCAAGTCCAGCTGTAACAGGGTGTGACTCCACATTGTGCCCTCATAATAACTGCTAAGCTCTGTTCATGGCTTCCATACAATGTGTAGTTTACTGCCAAAATGTACAGCAGCATCTGTTACCAAAAAAGCATTTTTTGTATTCTCTGGTGAGGTTTTAAGCAGATAAAGTTAAATCTAGATCAGCGGTTGGAACCTCAACGTAACCAGGGGCTGCTGTGGCGGCCCACAAAATGGCTTGTGTGCCGCCACCGACACAATCAGGTTGTAATACCTACACAATACCAACGTACTTACAGAAACACACTGGGCAAAGCATGGAGTACAATTATACTTTGAACAAAGACATTACCACTATAATGCTGCTATCGTCTTTTCAGTCAACAATATAAAACCACACAGAATTCACAATGTAAAAACACACAGAATTCAAACAGTGCTTAACACTAATCTGTGCAACAGCAAAGATAAATAACTATTAAATGGGTTTCATTTACATTTACAAGCTGCCTATTACTTCTGTCTTTCTCAAAGAAAGAAAAAACTCCAACGAAAAATAAATGCGCAAATAGTATTTTGAAGGTACGTGGATTCCCACCAAAAGCAGCCATAACACACAAATGCCGGTTTAATCTATTCCCATTTAACATTACATGTGGTCATTCAATTGTACATTTTGCTCCCAGCAAGGGAACAAAAACATTCCTCTAAGAAATTAAAACAATTTATTTAATTTGTTCCGCTGGCTCAGCACTTGGCACACGGTTACTGCATAAGCATTGATTACGTACTTCCATGTGACGTTGGCTGCATGCCTTGGAACTGTTGCCTAGCAACCAGTGACAGACACGTTGTGAGAAAAATCACTCCAGCAACAACAACAAAGAAGCTGGCTGCGCAAGTGCCAAGGCGGCGGATCTAATTCATGTTTTTTTAAAATGTAATACACTGATAAAGAAACTCAGAGGGGCCGCCACCAAACCTCAAATGGGCCGCCATTGGCCCGCAGGCCGCCACTTGCCGATCACTGATCTAGATAAAGGTTTTGTATGTGTGTTTCATACCTAAATAAACATGAATAAGTGTACCCCACCCCAGTGTCCTGTTTCTGACTGGTTCAATACAAAACAAAAAATCTTTTTTCAATTAACCAAAGCCAATTTTTCAATTAACCAAAGCCAAAATTGGCAGATTCTCAAGATATTAACAAATAAGGGCTCATCAGGGTCTCTCAAATTGTATCATTTGGCGGTTTCTGGATGCCATGCTCCTTGCTTCCACCCCCCACCGTGCCCACTAGCTCAGCTCAATCACTTCTACTTATACCTACAGTATGCTAGCAAACTGCCTTGGGCTCCCCAGTCAGTGCTGCCTGCTTCCACCCAAAGCAGGAGCGCAATGCTGTTGTCAAAAATCAAGTCCCAGCAGGGAGGAAATCGTGCCCCGTCTCTCCTTGAATTACAAATACTGTAAGCAACAATCCTGCAAAAAACACACACAGTCTACGTCTCCAAATCTAGCATATCATCTGCAGCGAACACCCAGAATAAACAAGAATAATAATCTGTTTACCACGATTGCATGTGACACTTACTACTAGGGGTGTGCCGATGTGTATTCCAAGTCATTCGCTTTAAGAAGTTTGAAGCTGTTATGTGTTAATTAAATAGAATAAAAAAGTGTGTTTTTACTCAACACAAAACACATTGTCCACATGTTTATGTACCAACCAATAACAATCTTACAGTGCGATTTAATATACAACTGTGACAGGGCGACTGAGTCGTCTGACGTCAGGCAGAAGCAGGAAGGGAAAAAATACTGACACCACCAGGCAAGTACTGCAGTTTAGTGGCGTTTGCCATTTTTATCAATAACAAAAATAAAATAAATATTTAAACAAAAACACACTGTGCTCACAGAGCAAAATAAAAGGTTTAAACAAAAATAATACGATCCCAGGTCAGGCTGGGCAGTTGCTGTCACTGTTCCTGGTATCTTTCTTTAATTTTCATTTCGTTCTGTTTTGTTCCTCTCTACGCACCTAAAACACCCACCCCGAGTGCCGAGAGCTGCAGGCTTTTATAACAGGTGACCATCTCCCGATTAGCAACAAATTAAATCACCTAATTAATTCGGGAGATGGCCACCTTCTGCATGAGTTTACTAAAGTGCTGTGGATGGGGCTACCCATCCACGCTACCAAACAGTATAAAATAAACAAACGGCTATGCCGTCACTAAACAAAACAATAACCAAACATATGGCGCTCGCCGTCATGCATACAATAAATCATAATAAACAAACACAAAACAATAAATCTGCACCGGGGCGGAGGGGGAGACCCCGATCTAAAAATAAATAAACAAAACACTGTACAGGGCACCTCGCCCTGTTACAACAACATATGTCAAACTAATCAAACTAACAGAAAATATCATATTGGCACATCCCTATTCTGTACTGTGATACAAAACGCATACAGATACACGTCACACTATACACACACTGCTAAGTACCACAGTTACTTGTGTATGTTTCCAAAGTTTCTAGATGTTTCTAGAAGAGTGTTTTGTTCATCTACCCTTATTATAACATCAATAAATGGAAAAAAATGGTTTCTTATTTAATAAATTGGACACTTAAAAGAACAAAAAAAAAACAAAAGAGGGTGTGTGTGCCGTTACTGCTTATGCTCTGTGCGCTTCCAGTGATGAAGGGGAAATGAGACTATGATAAATCCCCACAATCTTATTTTTAATATCATGCTAGCATGTGGTGAACAACTTCATCAGGAACGTACAAGAGACATTAGTATAGATGCACCATTAGGATTGCGAACAGCCACCTACTCACATGGAGCGTGGTTATCAGTCCTCCCTCTCTTGGGAGAGTTGTTATCCCGTCTGGGTGAATCCCCTGCTGAGCATGCTGAACAGAACGGTGTACAGCAAGCTCCAAGTAAAGTAGGAGTTGGATTTGTCAGCGTTTCCATGGAATCCATTTTTTGTTATTTTATTTTTAAAATCAGTAAAAAAATGTATTGACGGTTAGACCCTGTGCATTGTGGAACACTGGTAGCCGGATTAGCCTGACAAAATGGACTTCATCTCATCTGGCTATTACCAGAGGGAAATTTGTTGAGTTGCACAGTGAATGGCCAACTGTGTGTTTTTTTTGTTTTTTTTTTACAAAAAGGGAATGATAGTACTTCTTTAGGCAGCAAAGACAAACACATCGGACTTGTGTTATGATGAGTAGGCAGGTTTGGATATCAACTAGAGGAGGGAGCTATTTAATCAATCCTGCTTTATATATTTGGAGTAGCAGTAATCAATGTACTTGTTCACACCATTGTCAAAGCTACAGAAAGGGGCAAAAGCCAAAGCAAGATGGTAAATCCTGGGGTCTTTACATTACGAGTGGGGAAGAGAACGCACTCACAAAACACTGAAAGCACCCTTTTACTACTTCTTTATTACATTAAAAGTTAAACAACTTTACAGCAACCGAGTCTCAATGATGAAGCCAATGTTTTCTCTTTCTACCAATAATTGAAATATTAAGCTGACTGGTTGTATCCTCTATTTAAAAAAAACAAAAACAAAAAAAAAAAAACTAAAAACAAATCTGTTCAACTCCACAAATCAAGACACCAATCCATACTTGGAAGCATTATTATTCATTCCGAATAAAGTTTATTAGGAAATTTAGGAGACAGTTTATATGACAGCCATTTTATTGCTTCACCTTTAATGGTCTATGGCAGGTTGTAAAGGTAGAGTGTGTAAAAGACAGCTCAAATGCAATATTACTTTCATTAATTGAACATGGCAGTATTTTACTATCTCTCCACTATTAACCAATACCACCGGCAAGCAGAATGACTAAGAAGTCATCATTTTTCCTGTAACTGCTCCACTACATTCACAGAAATATACTCAGAAAAAACTGAAATCAATGGAAACCATTCTTTTTAAACAGCTTTCAAAATTCGGAAAAAAAAAAAAATTAAATTTGCTTTACAGAATCGTTTACAGATTTCTAAATCTGGATATAGTGTGTGTATTTTGCAATACTTTAACACTCATGACATTACTCAAAAGGAAATGTGAACACATGCTTGCTTAGTATCTATGTCTGCCCAGGGCACTCTGGCCACTGTCTTCAGCATCTTGGTTAGCTCCCTGTTATTAACCTGCCCTGAACAGTATTATTACATTACAGTAGTCTCTGGCTAAGAGAACACCCCTAGGGAAGCAAGTGAAGTGTTCTCTTAGCCAAAGTGTTCTTTATAAGACAGAGTTGACCATCAGAGACAATATGAATCAATAAATACATACATATTAATTACTTGTCATGATGCATCAACATATTAAATGAATAGAATAAGTAAGAGAACAGCACTAGTGTATGTTAATAAACTATAATAATAAAGAAAAAGACAAACTAGTGTTAATAAACTAACTGTCAAACCAAATTAACACAGCACCCCTACACACGTTATAAAATACAGCAGCAGCAGCTCTGGATTCATTATATACCTGTACAGGAGCATTATTCAAACATGCACACAATTATTTAACAGAATGGTAAAGCAACTCACCAGAATGGAAAACACCAAATTGTTCTGCGACTTGTGTCGGATTCAGATTTTTTTCAGGAGCTCGAGCAATTTCCAGCTTTTTGTAGCTTTTCATCGTTTGTTTCCATGCCATTTTGTAGCGATGAGGTGCACTCGTGGAAATCAGAATACAAAATGAGGCAATGATGTGATGCAACTCAGGCTAAAGAGCAAATCACGTTATGGACCTAGGAAATACACACATACAGTATATAGGCCCCTACATATTGGCAATGCATGGTGCTTGAGTTTGTTTGTGATGTACTGTATGCGCGAGTGTGCCTAGGCACAGAATTCCACATTCCTGCATTGAATCATTCCTAAAATGGGGTCAAGCCAGATAATGAAATTGCATTATAATTGCTAATCTTATATCTGCACTAAATTAAATCCATTGCTTGTATCTTAAAAGCTGCTGTTACAGCCAAGACAGTCTTACAGTAACCTACATCCTGCACCCCTGAAATATCTCAACTTTCGAATACAACATAACCCATTCTGACCCAGACTTGAATAATTCAAGCAGAACCGCTGCTGCAGGTTTAATATTCTCTCCTTCCATTAACTGATGTTTTTCCCAGGACACTTATTTTCCAATGTGGGGGAATACGCTTTCATTTAGAGTGAGTGGAAATTATTTTGATACTTGCTATTGTACTGCTCCGAAACCAATTATAATTCAATTAACATACATGTTTTAAAAACCACAATGGATTCAACAGCATACAGCAGTGGAGTCATTTTACATCTAAATTAAGGCAACAAAAGGTGTCTTGTGAGCATTTGTAAGGTCATTTGTATCTGGTGCCTATGCAAACCAGTATAATTAAATGCAGTAAATCCTTGCTACATTGTGTGACGGTTTGGTGTTGAGGTTAATTCCAAGACACAATACACACACACACACACACACACACACACTGTATAGACATATTTTCTATTTATTAAATTATTGCACAGGAGACTTAAGTCCACAGAAATACAGCACATAGGCCCATAGCCTCAGTGAGAGCTACAGAACTACAGTGATGTGTCTTCCATGAGGACCAGAAAATGGCTACAATATTGAAGTCACAGTCAAGGCAAATATGAAGTCTGTATCTCAAATGGTTTCTGGGATACAGGTATGTGAGGAGCAGCTTTGTCAGTTGAGCCAACTGGAGCAGCTTTTACTAACACTAAAAGGAACATAGAGGTACCATCACCTCTATGACCCCCCCCCCCCCCCCCAAGTGTCATAGCATAGCTTAGTTCCATGTTTGGTGCACAAACATGCACTCATAGGCACAAAACTAAGCCACCCATCCCCCTTTTCCTGAATCGCAGACTTAAGCTAAGAAAAAGGAGAAATAAAACACCACAGCTGGGAGGCTTCCACATAACAAGATCAAGCAGCGGCGGAGTCTGGTGTCCCTGGCGTACCTCCGCTTTTATCCCACAAGACTTATCAGAATGAGTTTGAAGATAACCCGGGGGTGGTGAGTCATGCAAATCTGCAGAGAGCATGGCTGAAAGGTGGGCCGAGTCCCAGCTAAGAACACAGCTTTATACGTGACAACAGCAAAAGAGGCCCTGCTCTCCAAAGCTCGCTCATCCCTAAATCGGCACAGAATCTGTCAAACTGGGTCAAACTGAATCTCCAATCTGCCCAGTAGAGGTTAGAATGCCGATTAATGACATGAAGAATATAGCCTTCATGGACACTGACACAAATATAAATGAAAGCTCTGACATTACTAACGTCATTCTTACTAAAAATAAAATAAACATGGTTGTTTTTTTATACCAGTATTAAGCAGGGCCATAATATTACCTATGTTGTTGAAGATGAAACCCTGGGATCCTTCAAGAAGCTGCTTGATGAGATTCTGGGATCAATAAGCTACTAACAACCAAACGAGCAAGATGGGCCGAATGGCCTCCTCTCGTTTGTAAACTTTCTTATGTTCTTATGTTCTTTAATTCTCCCTTTGCCTGTCCATCTCAATATTATTGTATACTGTGCTCAATTCAAATGGTATTCAGCTGTACAGTTATGATAAAATGTGAATATGTAGACAAAAAAAAATAAATTGCATGGAAACCAAAATAAATAAATTAAATAAAAAGGATTGATTGTGGATTTTGCATCAGCAGTGATAAAGATCTGTCCATATACACAGTACTATAATCCATCAGATGTTGCTGGGATTTAGAAAATCAACGGCCTTCAAGTATGATTGCCAAATCGTTGACCCTTTGTAAATAGGTTTCAAGACATGATGTGAAACATGACAGAAACAAGTGCAGCACAAGTACTGTCAGGGTTAGCATTACCACAAAGCTTTGTTATCATGCTATAGGAGATAAGGAAGCACACAGGGCACTATGTAAGCTTCCCCCACTTCAATTAATCAGTTTCAGTCATAATGGACAAGGGATCAGATTTGACTCACTCTAAAAGATGGCTAGAGTACTGGAGGCATCTAAAATACACATCTCTTAAATGAAAACTGTGTCACTGGAAAGTGTAACTACTACAGAACAGGAAAATAACCCTGATTCCCCTGAAGGAATTAGAGGCGGTTCTTATTGATCACTCATCACATAACTCTCCAGAACAATTTCAACACCTGGCAGACAGGTCACATCGAATCAGCACCACCCTGTGCATTCCTGGTAACAGGTACAGTGCCTGCAGGATTTGACACATACAAATTTACTGGAGAAGACTCTATCTTTATAATTTATGTGCAAATGCAACAAATATACCACAACATCTGGTTATTTTACTAGCTAGCTACAACATTATTTCACTGAAACCTATTCAAGCACAAAATACTGTAGATTGTCTGATCTGTCACTATTTCCACATATACAGTTCAGTACAGTCATGCTTTTGCCCATAGCTGTCAGGACCTAAACTGTCCAGCTGTAAATGCTCCCCTTGCAAATGCTGTCGAACTTCAGATTGCTGTGCGACTCGAAATGGAAAGTTACACTTTTAAGGAGACAGCACAGCTTGCCATCCATCTCCCCTGTCAGTCTACATGCAACTCTGCATCACCTCCTCCCACAGCAAGCTTCTACGTTAACTGCTTTGATCAAGGGTACCCCAGGGAACAGGCCTGCAAGAATAGTAATGATGACAAGCAGTTCAGCATCTTAAATTGTTGCTCAGTGCATCACAGAGGTAGCAGGCAGACCCAATGGACTGTATCTTGCCAAAGAAGTTTGAAATGCTGCATCACGGCAGCTGACTGGATCTCCTTCGTTGTATGGGTCCTTTTAAAGGTATGCTGCTGGAATGAGAACAGGGTGTGTTCACAAAGGCACTTCTACAGGACGGTTATTATTATTATTACATCAGAATGCAACCTGAAACCTACCCCAAGCCCCAATTCAACATTACTGTCAACGTTTCCAATTTCCCACCTACCATTTACAGAGACATTACCAGATATAACAAAGGGCATCTGCATGGATTTTATCCTGTGAAGGTCTTCAATCCCAATCCTGGTTAACCACAAAATCAAAACTGGTTCAAACCTATCCACCTTGACTTTAATCCCATGTCTGATCAGTTCACTGTGAATAAATCGGGTTAGTCCTTCTTTGCCACTGTTACATGTTCACAGCCTCTTAGTTTGCTCACACTTCACTTGATTGCTATTATTTGCTTATGCTGACTGAAAACTAAATTGATGGAAGGCATTAACATCTACAGGTTGCAAAAATAAATTACATTTTAAATGTATGCAAGGGTTTATTTCGACATGATAAGAAGTCTGCAATCAGTTTTTAGTTTGAAAAAAAACCCTGAAATTAGGTTGAGATACACAAACTGAGATGCTTCGATAAATACAGTTGCATTTCAACCCATTCATCTATTATGGTTTCCTCTAATCCTCTTTTCTAAATATTTAGGACACTGTAGAGCAGGGGTAGTCAATTATTTTTTGTCAAGGTCCAAATTTCTTGGTCAAGATATAGTCAAGGTCCAGACTCCAGAGAAACATTTTTCATGCCGCAAGTGTCCCTGTCCAACAAACAGAATGCTGTGAATTAGTAATATACCCCATTGCTTATATTTTTAGTCCATTAAAAAAATATATATTAATAATTAAAAGATGTAATAAATTAAATCTGAGACTTGTCAAATAAATGTAAATATTAGCATTAACTTAAGATAACTTAAGTTTTGAGTTAGAGTTTACGAAGAGTATTAACTTTGGTTTTGTCAAATAAAATTATTGTAGCCATATATGAATATAGATAGATAAACAAAGCCTTGTAGCTTGTTTAATATTAGTATCAGAATTTGAAAGAAACTAATACTTAGAGAGTTCATCTCTACTATCTTAGCTATCGTAGAGTGAGTTCAGTCAAGGCAAGACGGAGGCAGATGCACAGATGATTATCAGTCAAAACGGAGTGATTATGCAATGTAATGTTGTTCATTGTTGAGAACGCAGACTCACACACGTACGTCGACGCAAATAGTCAAGATGTTAAATGCCACCCTCCTCAAGTGAGGATACTTGGAGTCCAGCACAAGGGTTGTCCAGAAAGTTTCAGATGTAGTTTCAGTGTGCCGCATCTTAAGCACTTCATCAGCTTGTAAATCAATAAGCTCCAGCTGTAGTTTTGCTTTTTCAACATCCGGAAAGGATGCTTTTGCTTGATCGCACCAAGTGCCATTTGCTTGTACCACGAATGGGTTCTTTACAAACTGGAAGACTTCTTTAACACTTTCAAATTCTTGGAACCTCTGCTGGAAGTTTTGAAGAAGCCTGTCCAGAGATGACGTCATCTGATTCACGTCTGCAGTGTCCCAGCAGCTTATCAGCATTGGGAAATGCAGCATCTCCCCAGTTTCCAAATCACTTTTGAAGAGATGCAGTTTGTTTTTAAATGAAGCGACAATGCTATGGAGATCCACTACATTGCAATTCCGCCCCTGTAGCTTTAAGTTGAAATCATTTAAGTGGACAGTCAAATCAACAAGGAATGCCAGGATGCTCATGCTTGCAGCATCTCTCAAAAATGCACAGTTCTTCTGCCCTTTTCCCTGGAATTGTATGTAGATATTCTTTCAGATGAACTCGAATTCCCCACAGCCTCCTTAGTACTTGCCCTCTGCTCAGCCAGCAGATGTCATTATGGACCATAAAACTTGTCAACTTCCTTCGGTCCAAGCAGCACTGCAACACAGGCAGTTCAAAAGCTTTCGTTCAGAAGCATCTGCCGATATACCACTGTTTAGTTGTCAAAGCCATATTTGATCAAATACTGTCATAGTAGGAAATACAGAAACTACTAGATTAGCTGAACATTTTAAAAATATACTTTTTACGAATGTTACCTTTAGAATTCAAAACTTGCCATGACAACAAAAGGTCTTATTTACTGCAGTTAGCATATTTTGATTGGGATCTAGCTCTGTTAATATCTACTAAGTATTTAAGCTGTTCTACAAAGTCAGACTTGCTTTTGTCAGCCTTTATTAAAACAATGAATCGATCTTGTTTGTCTCAGTGATAGAATGGGGCAAAATACAATTAATTTTGTCTTGTACAATACTGTGTACTGCACTTTTAAAATGCATCCAGTAGTAGCTTTCTGAATTGATTTACTAAATGTTTTGCCATTCACAAAACAGTTTGAGTTCATTCTGTATTGCTAAATACAATCACTGTTTTCGCAATGTGGAGTTTAATCACACAATGTTAACACCTTTTCATAGCGCGAGTGTGTCCCTTGAGCCTCTTTGTGATTTGACACACAGTAATCAATAAATGCATGCGTGTAAGCAGTTGACACGGAAGTGGCCTTAAAAAAGGCTTTTACACAATCCATGTGGATTAACATGTCCTTGAAACTCTGTCAGATACTTCTATTAGATACACATCACCCCCCCGTCTTGCCCAGCTGCACTGGCTACCTGTAAAGTTCAGAATTACTTTCAAAACTCTCCTGCTCACCTACAATGCCCTTCATCACACAGGTCCTGAGTACCTCCTCAACCTGCTGACCCGCTATGTCCCTGCCCGCAAGCTGAGGTCCTCTTACTCTGGCCTGCTTGTTATGCCCATGCAAAAGTGCACCACACTTGGAGAACGCTTGTTTAGCTTCATGGCTCCGACTCTTTGGAACTCTCTCCCAGCTTTGGTGAGTGACGCTCCCACTGTCGCTCGCTTTAAATCAACTCTCAAGACCCACTAGTCCTCTCTTGCTTTCCATGCTCTTTAAGACGATATCTGCTATTAGCTTCTCTGTGTTTGCTACTATTTCATGTATTATGCATTTTTCACTGTATTGTATTAGGCTTTTTTTTAATGTATATCATGTATTATGCACTTCTCTGTATTTAAAGTATGTTGGTGTTACTGCATCTTGTAAAGTGCTTTGTGATGGTGGTCCACTATGAAAGGTGCTATATAAAATAAAGATTGATTGATATACTTAACTCCTTTAATTGGTAACCTTAAGGTTTAAGACCAGCTGTAATTGAATTTTTAGAAACGCACTGCTAAAATGTCAACTCCAGGAACAGTGGCATGTCTTGTGTTAAAAGTTACTGTGAATTTTCAGCAGTACTGGTACCCATAGCATGAATTAATTCTAAAATAATGACACATTACAGGACTAACCTAGAAGAGGCTCTAACCCACAATGTGTTATCAATTATCCAATCTTTGAGCTTCGAGACCCCAGAGAATACAGTACTGTAGATGTGGTAATGCTGGCAATAACAAGTTTATAACAGTAATACTAATGATGTCATTTACAAGCCCCACCAAGGACATAAATAGCAACATGCAAGTAGTTTAGATGAAAGCCAGAAATGTGATTCCTGTGACAGCTAACTATGTATTAAATTAATTTATTTACACATTACTTCACCTACACCTCCAATATTTTCCCAGTATTAGACACTCATTTAGGTCACTTTTTTCATCAGAGCGAGTTCTAGACAGTTTTGCCAGCCTGCAATCCTAAGGTTTACAGAGTTTCAGATGATACCTGTTTGATCTTGATCTGCTGCTGACAAACCAGACTTTTTTCAAAGTGATTTTAACATGGAATAAGTCAAACGGATGGGGGAGGATATCATCCCCCGCAAGATATAATAATTTGCTAAAAACAGTCACATGTTCTTATAAAACTGCATTTAGTGAGCTTTGCTGGAATCCATTGTATATAATGTAGGTAAAATTATAAAATATATCTACAAGACATTTTTCTATTTACAAGCCTATGGCAATGAAGACCTGTACAGTACAGCTGCTAGCTGCCTGTACACTAGGCTTTAAATGAACAGTAACTTCGTGGTTAGGATACAGTGCAGGCAGTCAGAATACTGCACCAACACATTATTCAGACCACATCAAAACAGGCAGGCTGTCTCACTGTCTACAGTAGGATGTCCTGCTAAATGCCGAGTACGACGTGTGACATGGACGTTTGACCAAAAGGGCACAGGCCACCAATACCCCACATGCGTTTCAGCAGGAAACAGCGTAACAACCAGATCCAAAAGAATAGGAGTATTGAACCTACAGTACCAATACAACCGGCAGTATGAACTGACCCAACACTTCAGAAATCTGTCTCAAATGGTCGCTGAAAAAAATGAAACACCTGCATAACATTCGACCAATTACCTCTACATTATAGAAAACATTAACTACTTTGGGTTTTTGGGTGAACAAAATTGCTTATTTTCTCTAAGTATTGAGTAGTGGAGTTACCCATTTCAAAACACACAGCCAAAGCCATTGGACTCCTAAAATATCAATGTTGTGCCATTGTGACAACACAAGCCGACGTGTGATGCTGTCAATTTTGTTAGGCTTTCAAAGTATCGACTTTAAGTTTACAACGTTGCATGTCAAGCTTTTAATTATTATACAAAAAAATCTAAATACCATTTAAAACAGTATCACTTATTCATGAAAACAATGGATAGAAATTAAATCACTGCAGTTAGGCTACTACAGTACATATACAAAAATAAACAAACCATATAACAGTGCCATGTTTAAATAAAGAAATTACGCGTAGCAATCCTAATAGGTGTAAACCACGAATAAATGTAAAAACACACGCTTTGTGAACATATTCCTGTTTTATAACAAAAAAAAAAACCAGACAAAACCAACAACCTCTGATCTCGAATGAAAATAGGTTCGGTATCAATTTGTTTGGAAAGTCGTGTTATTTATGAGTCCTGTGAATTAGTAGTTTTAGTCTGTGCGCAAGGCTGCGCCAAACATGTATCTCAATGCGTGCTCTGTTTAAAAATAATAAGAAATACAAAAACACAAAACAAACGCGTATTGTGTGGGTATACAATATCCACGTTTAAATGATTCGATACAGCCACTAATACAACATAAACAATAAACAAACCAGCAATGTAACTATTTTTAAAAAGTGCAGTACTTGCCTGGAATGTATAAAAACGCGTCCCATTGGGAGGGTGCACTTTGGGGGAATTGGTCCTCGTGTTCATGTCTGAAAAAATCATAGCTGCTTCAAGGCAATCCAAAACTAAACACAGTTGCACAAGCCAAAGTAGCTTAGCTTGCTGGTATTAAATCCGTTGCTTCCGTTAGGGAAGACCACGGGGAAGGTACCTTCCCCTTGGTAGACCACGGGGAAGGTACAGAAACAATGTCAGTTACCTTTCCACCGCACTGCACGATCCCACCACCACCCCCCCAAAAAAAAAAACAAAAAAAACATCGAATACTCAAAATAAACTAAAAGTGTTAAGTCGAGTGCAGCGAGCAAGGTCCGTGTGTAAGAGCTGTCAGGGACTCTTACAGCGCCGCAGACCAGCCCATCTGTTCTGTGATGATCACCTCCCTCTTCTACAGCCCAACACAGCGATTATTACTAAGCAGCAGAGCCCAGCGAACCAATAGTAGCACGTGCTGCTGCTGTTCAGGGAGGCAAGTCCAAAATCAGGGGACCGCTTCCGAGCAGATACGTCGTATAACAACCCAGGCAAGCTGCTTTCGGTGTGGGTTGACAGTATCATTTAATTCTGAAGGCAGAGATTAAACCCAGCCGGGGTTGTAAATTCAATCTGTATGATGAAAAGGTTGATGACTATGACATACACTAGCGCGTCTCCAGTAAAGACGCACAGCGTGTGACAGACAGACAGACAGACCCCTATAGCCCCGGAATCGGATACCCATATTCTATGTTAAAACTAAGCTTCATGACAATCGGATAAGCAGTTGTCTACACTGTATGTATGGACAAATATTAAAGTGTGACATCTGCCTGTGGGACATGTAGAAAGTGTCCAAATATTGAAACTTCCTATTATTTATTTATTATTATTTATTTCTTAGCAGACGCCCTTATCCAGGGCGACTTACAATTGTTACAAGATATCACATTATTTTTACATACAATTACATTATTATTTTTTACACAATATTTTTACATACAATTACCCATTTATACAGTTTGGTTTTTTTACTGGAGCAATTTTAGGTAAAGTACCTTGCTCAAGGTTACAGCAGCAGTGTCCCCCACCGGGGATTGAACCCACGACCCCCTGGTCAGAAATCCAGAGCCCTAACCACTACTCCACACTGCTACTGCTATTATAATAATAATAAAAGAAAGAAAAAAACCCTGTAATAATGGAAAAATAAGCATTATATACTTTTTGACCTATTATCCAGTCTGGCACAGCAGGCATCTGACAATAGGGGTCGCTGTGAAGTAACGCAATAGCCATGTCTACTGCATCTATCCACATTGTAACAGCATTCACAGAAACAAGAGCGCTGTATTTACTTGTATCACTCTGCCATTTACCATTAAACACACAGTAGTTCAGTTTTTAAAAAAGTAAAATGCATTTTATAAATACTGAATAGCAATAGCCTGGCACATGCAAATAGCTTTGGTATTTGTGCATGTCCTTTAACTGAAGAAAATATAATTAACTTTGAACATTGTTTTTAATTGCCAGTCTACAACGTAGTAATAAAACAGATGGATTGCTAAGCAGAACCCAGCACCAGGTACATTAAACCCAAGCAGGAATCAACCTACTGAGAGCAGTGCACTTGTTTACATCTCTTAATATTCCAATTCCAGAGAAGACTGGAGTAAGGAATACATTAGGGGTTACTGAAGCATGTTTCCAGACAACCCTTGAGAGCAGGCCCAATTACAATGTGCACATGGGTTTCTCAATTAAAACAATGCCTGTTTATGGCTACATAGAACATTCAATACCATATGCAACTAAGCCACATATTGCATACAACCAGTACAGTGTCGGGTAATACGTTTCAGAAGCACATCAGCAGGCCACAAAAACAGTGCAGTATTTCCTTGAGTAATTTTTTTTATCTTTTATTTGGATTGAATTTTCCTGGAGGTGGTGACTGTTTGAATATATCAGACCCTTTCGTGTCGTGGTTACGAAGCTTGCATAGCGCCAGAGGGATCTAGTCCAAACACGTTTGTACCACAATAAAAGTGGGAGAATTTGAACAAATATTAGGAATTTCCCTGTGAAAGCGAGGCTTATTTCATTCTTTCTTTTGTTAATTTTAAATATGTATACTGTGCAGCACAGCCCTCTGGGGTATGATGTTTGCTTCACTGAGGCACCCTCTTTGGAGCATCAAGAAGGTGAGTAGGTGCCCAGAACAATTTTACTACAACTCGAGAGGTCAAATGGTTTATGGGTTTTAAGGTAAACAATATTATAAAATACTCTTTTACAGTAACAAGGCAGCATGTCGTGCCAAATGCCAAGTACAAATCCTGTTGTAAATGTAAATAAAAGACAAATGACTGGAAACCAAACCAAATATGAACTACAACAGTTTACAAAAGTAAAGCAAAAAGTATGATAGATGTAGAGCCTTATTTAAAACGGAATCATGTATATTTAATCTCTGGTATCACAAACTGGACCCCATACAGTATATCTGGAGTTACAGTGCAGGTTACTGTTTTTTGTTTGGTTTTCAAACACATGATTACAGTTTTCAGAATGTTATCTAACAGTAGTAAACAATATTTAGATCTACGTAAAGGGTTTCGTTGACTGAACTGCCAAAAACAAACAAAACGGTCTTGTCAGTGTACTTAAACTCCTGACTTGCTTGGCACAACAAGCAGATTCATAATAAACACTGCAATGAATAACGCAGGCATTGGTGTGATGCTGCCTAATGCATCTGCACCAGCTGTGCGATCGGACGGTTTGTTGAGATTCTCACACCAACTGACACGTACTCTTATTGGCACAAAAGCATGGACTAGATTAATAAAGCTTGCAGCCAGCATTTCAGCTCCAACCATGGCACTTACAATAAGGTTATTGCAATCTGTATTAAGTGTGCTAGCCAAAAACAATTCAGACTTCTTGGGATGTCAAGAAAGAAATGGGGTGGTATATTAGTTCAATGACGCAGAAATCTCATCTCCTTTATGAAGGAACTCTCAGCATACATCTTTCAAAAACATAATGAGGAGGTTAAAACACTGGCTATACTGACAGGGCTTATAATGAACCGACATCATTGATAAAATAAACAATACATACATTTTAAATAACTGGTCTGTTATCAAATTGCCATCACATTCCTTGAGGAAATTGGTCCATCACACTGGAAGCAATGCCCCCATTTCCCTTTAACAAGAGCCAGGGGACTGTTTAACATCTTCAGTACAGATGGGACCTCAGATTTCCATCTCTTCTGAGAGACAGCTAGCACTCCCATCAGCACATGGCTTCACATACCTCCCAGGGGCTTTGATATGTGCAGCGCCCTAATAGCATTAGAACGTAACCCCTTCAATCCTATATGTGAACTCTGTAATACTGCTGTATATTATTGAAGACAATTACATCACCTACCTGGAAGGCAACCCCAGATAGCCCTAAAGTTACAAATTACATTCCATTACATCCTGCAGAAATGCATATGCTCAGAGTATTCAAAACGGTTTTACACGTACATACTGCCAGAATAAGCATGCCTTTCTCAATTCTGTGTTAACAAAGTGTAAACTCTTCCTGGCAGTTGTGAGCAGCTACACTCTGGACACCTGTAAAGTGACCCATTCCAGGTTTTAATATGAGCTTGATGAGCCACAGTGTACAGGTAACAAGCTCAGGTGTGTCTTATTAAAGCATGATAAATGACTTAGCGGATGAAATATTCAAAAGTAAATGTAAAGTAATGTTATTTTGCAGATGATGGGGTATTTTGGATAAAAAAAAAAGCAATAGGATGAAAGGATACAGAGAGAATTACAAAAAGCATTTGACAAAACAGCTAATTGGTCACATGAGTGGGGGTTTAAGATTTTGACAGAGAAGTCTGTAAGCATGATATTCTCAAGAACAAGGAATGTAGAAAAGTTAAAGGTTATATTGGGAATGAAGGAGTTGAAAGATATTGAGTATTTTAAATATCTGGGTGTATATTTAGATAGTAAAATGAGATTGAAAAAACAAATACAGAATATTGAGAAGAAATGCAATGTATGAATCTGTTGAGAGCTATTGCTGGGACGACTTGGGGGGGCAGAACAGAAATGTCTAAGTATGATATATAAAGATGCAATATGGAGTGCTTGGGATTTTGGATGTCAAGTATTGGGAGCAGCAAACAAGAGCTAATTGCATGTTTTTAATCAGATACAGGCTCAAGCTTTGCGAATTTGTTCAGGAATGATGCGATCGTCACCGGCAGCAGCATTGCAGGTTTTGATGGGAGAAATGCCATTAGAACTCAGGAGGGTATTATTAAATATTGGAGTAAACTTCAGGCATTGAGAAATTGTGTAAATTAAAATAGCTATTGGCATTATAAACTGATTCAATGGAAAAAGAGGGGAGGTACTTTGGGGTTTCATGTAAGGAACTGGATAGAACATTTAAAGATCAATGAATTAGAGCAGGTGGAAAACATTGATTATATCTGAATACCCTGGTGGACTTTTGTAAAATCAAAAATTTGTAAACAATTTACAGAAATTATAGATAAGAGCAGTAGGAAAGAAGTAATTAAAACACAGGCAAATGACTATGTGAAAGGAAAGAAGGGAGCATTACATGTATATACAGATGGATCAAAGGTCAGGAAATGTGGCTATGGCAATATATATATACCTGAGATGGAGTTTTGTAGAATGGAAAGGTTATCTGATCACCTATTTAAATTTACTGCAGAAGCACTGGCATTGTTATTTGCGATACCAGCCAGAGTAGCCCTGTTTACTGATTCTTTGACTTCACTGAATACTATTGAGACAGGGAGTGGAGTCAGGAATATTATATTTGATATTTTAATAACATTGAATTAATGTGCAATCAGAGACATAGACATTATATTAGCACGGGTACCAAGTCATTCTGGGGTGCTCGGTAATGAACAGGTGGATTTTATGGCAAAAAATGAGTTATTGAGAAAGGAAGTGGATATGGTACTCCCTCCTCTGTGCCAGGCAGAAATAAATGCAATAACTAAACAAAAAATCATGGAATCACAGCAAAATCAATGGGAACACAATCCTTGGGGAAGGTTTTATATATACAGCCAGAGGTAAGATTAGGAAGTGAAACATTTAGAGGGGACTTGAACAGGGAGGAAGAAACTATAAAGAATAGATTGAGAACTGGACATACGGCATTGAGTCAGCATCTTTTTAGAATAAGGAAACATGTAGATGGATTATGTGGGGATTGTCAAAGGAAGGAAACTGTACAACATTGTATTTTGGAATATAGTAAATTCAAAACAACCAAGAGAGGTGTTAGTAAATCAGTTGAATGCATTAGAGGTGGATAATACATTAATACATTGCTTATTGAAGGAGGGAAAAGGAAAAAAAAAGGGAAAACATAATACAATATATTGAGACTACTGGAAAATGGGGATTATCTAGATGATATTATAGAAGGGTGATAGAGGGCGCTCATCATCTGCTATTTGATGGCATGCACCAACGTCCTTTAATCAGAAGAAGAGCTTCTATGCAATGCCAGTCTCTTTCCATCCCTGCACTGCATGAAGGAGGAACAGCAGTGCTCAAATCCAGCAGGCTTTAGAAAAGTGCATAGTAGGTTAGTTTTTGCTTCCTATATCATAAAAAAAATACAATAAAAACCAGCATTTTGAATATTTAGTTAAGTGAGCTACGTGGTCACCTGCACATACTGTACAAGTCAATAAACCTCAGAAACAATTTGTTTGTTCTTCTAATAAAAAGTAACAGAAGCACCTTGAAAAAAGAGCCAGCTAGACTGCAGTTTAAACTTAAAACTATTTTCTTCCAACTCTAAGGACGAATCTCGCTACAAGAACAAAGTAGCGCACCATGGAATTCTGTATCAGTCTGGAACTAAACTGCATTACACACCTTTGGGAAAAATGCATAATCCAGATGACTCATTTAAACAAGTCACATTCTCTTTTAGTATTCCTGGTGTAACATTTAACATTGTCACATACTTCTACAGCATAATGCTTTAAAAAAATACTTTGACAATGGTAGCATGATTTTACAAAACAACCACCAATTAACCTTTCACATGCATTGGTGTTTTCAACACCAGTTGAAAACATTTGACAGGTTATTACTCCAACCTTCTAATGTTACTAAATAGGGATCTTTTGCGGCATATTTTTAAAGCTTAAGTTAGAAAATGTTACTTGCTCATATTTATCCTTTTATTTTCGACTGTGATCAGGACCTCGGGTCTTGAAAACGCACCTCTTTCCTGCAGTCTTTTGAAAACAAGTCAGTGTTATTTCAGGTACAACACTATGGACGTTAAACTATGATACCAGAACTTTAAATAGCAAACCCCTGAATATCTTAAAAGGCAGAAGTCACTGACATGTTTAGAGAACACAGGCAAAGTAAAGTGAGACACTTTACCTTTTTTAAAAGGCAATCAATCTGGCACAGGAAATGTTAATACCCAAGCCAAGCAAGCAGGTCCTACCCAACTACCTATAAATGCAGCAAACATAGGACTACTTAACCTGCCAACAGTCTTTCACAGCAGCATGGATTTGTTCATAAAAAGAAAGTTGATTTAACACCGTACTTGGAAAGACGGCTCGTTATTTTGTTTAACCGTCTGACTAAATGCAAACACAAATCCACAAATGCCTGTCAATTGTTTTAGTACAAAGAATAGATTTGTGTTTAAAGAAAGCATCTGGGCATAACAAAGTAGTTAATCTCTTTCAGGGTAGAAAAACATGCACGACTCCAAATAACTATGGAAATAAATGAAAGCATTGCGCTTCTTAAGCAAAGCATGGTTAACGGGACAATTAACTGAAAATGAAGAGTGAATTATGTTGCCTTCTGCATGCTTGTTAGTAGCAGATAAGCCTTTACATGCTGCCGCACCTTATTAATACAAAGAGAAATGGTGGCTTCTTCTTTGTGTTTTATAAGAACATGTCACAGGGGGATTGATTACACACGAGACACAGGATTTGACCTCTTAGGGTTTTTCTTTGTATGCCCTGAATATTTCCTATAGGTACTATGTGTTTGGCAAGAAGATAAAAAATTAGGCTTCAGACAAAATGTCTTCCTCAGGATATGCAGTATACTGTGCAGAAAGATCAATTTGCATATATACTGTACCTCCTAAGCTTTAAGTGACTATTGGCCTGTAATAACGTTACTTAAATGAGGGCTAATATTAATACAAATATACAAATATTAATACTTTATACAAATGCTACTTTGTACAAAAAGGTAAACTAGTAACACACTGTCCAAACTTTAATTAGATAATAAACTACATTATGGAACATGAACTTAGTTTTTACTTACTAATTCAGTGAGTAACTGTTTAGAAACTCATGTCATAATGTAAGCAATTTAGCTTTTTATTGTGAAGGGAATATCTGTTAAAGCCTGTTAGGAGACTACAAAGATAGGCCAGACATTTGTTGCTAGGTTACAGGAATTGCTAGTACATTGTGAAATGAACTTCAGTTTGTGAAGCCACTTGTTATGAAGACTGGCTGGAGCATCACCTAAGACTGAACAAGGGGTTTTTGCTGCATGGTGTTCATTTCAACCCATTTTCGCAAAAAAACAAACAAAAAAACAACAACATGCAGACCAGTAAAGAAAGAGATGAACTTGAAATTCCTGTTCAGAACATGTAGTAAATGTGTTTGAATAAGAAATACAAGGTTTGCCTTATTTCCATCATTGTCTGTACCAGTGCAGCAGAGAAATTAACAGATCCTACTTTCATCTCCTGAGCCACAGTTTTACTTTAGCTGTGTGATAACTCCAAAAAAGGAAATGTTATTTCTCAAAATGTGGCCACTTGAGCCAAGTCGTTTCACAAGGATTGTGGGGTCATTATCTCACGGCACAGTACTTTGTTCTTGCCAATTTTTGCTAGAGGAGGCAAACAGCTCATATTCCAGCTGTTGAGTCTCATGTAGTGACTGCCATAGAACCTCCTCCTTAGACCGATCAGAGCTTCTTGTGAGACCACTACTAACCCTGTCTTTCTCAGAAACAGCTCAATATCTCATTGAAGATAATAAACATTTATTTAAAAGTCATGCTATAACAATAATCATATTCATGGGAAATCTGTGCTTGTATATGTTACAGTAAAAGTCTGAATCTGATCAATCAAGTTTTACTGGTAAATGTCAACATTTCCCAAATAAGGTGGTAACTGTTCGAAATTATTGAGAAATATATTGCTTTTCAGACATTTACCGGTTAATCTTATGATTTACCAAAGCTTATTGGTAAATGCAGGTATGCATTGAATAAGGTATTTATTCCTGCATATAAAATGGTCAATTAACAAAATAATCATTAATGGTCGAATAATATATTTATTTCTGCATACACATTTTCTATAAACAAAAAATACTGATGATGTCAAACAATCTATGTATTTCACATTTTCCATTAACAAAATAATCACGAATGAGCTTACAGTAATGCTCAATTGAGCAATTTAAACTAGTTCAACATGGTACTGAACAATACTGTGATCCATTTATGTAGAACAACCAACATTCTGGTAAATTTGCATATAAAACAATTCACAATGGTGTTGAAGGGTATTGTATCTCAAATACGTAGTAATTTCATGAAAAATAACATTCTGTTAAATGCAAATTAAATCATTTAGGACCTTCTTTTTTCAACAGAAAGTCACACTTTGGTTATGACACCAATGCCACAAAGACAGACAGTGAATAGATATATTTACTTACTGCAGCATTGTGTGGCACTTGGAGTTACACAGGACTCCTGAAGCCTTACAATGCACGAAAGCGAGACATTCAGCATTAGCTAAAGGCACTTGGTTATTCTTGAGATTTAATCGGTAAACGTCTGAAGTAAAGCATTATTTTAATGTCGACATTTACCAGCAAATCTTAAGATTTGCCAATATTTAGACTTTTATACAATACAAGCCATAACATTGTAAAGTCTGATTTCAATGCATCCTAAGTTTGAGCCTGGTTTACAGAAAACAATGTTAGCCTAAATGTTAAATGTTTCAAATTTCGCTTAGAGTACACAGCTTCAAATGTAATTTAGGTTTTTTATTTTTTACCCTTACCATTTCATAGTGTTTGTAATCACTGTAGTGGTACTCTGCTCTAGTGCTCCAATATTGAACTATTATATATGTTTTCTAAATCTGTATTTACCTGGATTTGAATTTGCTTTGAGCGTGCCTAGGTGGCGGAACTTAACCTTCCTCATTCTATTCAGATCACATGACAGCATGGCTCTGGTAGCCCCACCTGCTCTCTCTGTCTGCACTCTGTGTACATACAGTGCCTAAAGTGGGGCTGGCAGGGTTCAAAGTAAATGGAAACCCCTTACCAGCTGGACCTAAATAAAGAAAGGATTTTAATTGAAACACAGTATGGGCTACAGTGGTTAAAGAAAAGGGCTTCTAACCAGGAGGCCCCCGGTTCAAATCCCAGCTCACTCACTGACTCACTGTGCGACTCTGAGCAAGTCACTTAACCTCCTTGTCCTCCGTCTTTCAGGTGAGACGTTGATGTAAGTCACCTTTGGAAAAAGGTGTCCGCTAAATAATAATAATAATAATAATAATAATAATAATAATAATAATAATAATAATAATAAAGTGGATGTAGGTTCCAACTGATTGCACAATGTGGTTCAGCTGCTGGCTTTGAGCATCCCAGGTGCTCTATCAATTCATGAGGCTGGCTGTTCAATTCATTTCTCCATCGCTAACATTGTGAATTTGGATGATTTTTATAGATCTCAACGTAAGAACACAAGAGTCTAAAACAACAATAACAATTCCAAACCTGTGTTTTGAAAAAGGGTGATCCGGGCTTATTCCAATCTGAAAAGCATGGGTATCAGACACCTTTATACGGTTTAATCTGTGTGATCTAGGTCTGGCTTTATCAATACTGCCAATCCCTCCCACACAATCTGATGAAAAATGGGAAAAAACTCTACTTTAGTTCCCTAGTATATTTTCAGTGCATTAATGCTTTAGCCACACATTGTCAAGGATAGAAGGCGGTTTTATGTACAATACAAGGTTGATACTCATTGAGTGCAAAAGCTGTGCATGCTGTTATTAATAAGGCACCATTCAAATGCCAGGGATTTTCATTCAGAGAGACATGATATGACATTCAGAGTCAATGGGATGCAGAAACCCCTGTACCTTTCAAGGGTAAAGGCATTGCATTGTGGCGGCAGGAGTGTTTGAGGCACAATAACAGCACTCTGCAATCAAAGCAGAATACTTTTTAGATCGCAGCGCTATTCTGTTGGCATACCAGTTTGTTTACATTCCCTTAAGGCCTCCAAAGCTCACTCATCTACTGATACATTTAAAGAAAGTTTGTGCCACTCTGTGAACTAACCAGACATGCTCGTGCTACAGCCTACTACAACCGAGCAGCAGGAAGTTATACATGTGACCTATGACCTGCTTATATATTTCAAATCAGTTCATTAAATAAGTGTTAGTGTCAGTATGCATGCATATGAAGAATAAGGGTTGAGTAATGTGTGTCCAGTGACGTCAATCTGGCACCCATTGTAAGCACTGAACTGAAAGTTAAGATGAACTGATATTTTGCATTAATTTGTAAAGGGAAATCTCAAGTCCTTAATGTAACTGAAGCCTTTCAGCCTTGAGAGAATGGCTGTGTGTGGGCACTGAACTGTGAAAGGAGGGACCCTATGGGATAGGTAAATACACATCAAAGAGCGCTGCCTCGGTGTTGAAAGGGAGTAACAATGAAACTTACACAATACAAAATAAAAGATAAAAAGGAAAAACAAAAACAGACAATATCTCTGGCAGTCTTACTCTGGAGAAACCTTCCAAAACCAAAGTTATTATTATTGTATCATTCTTTTTTGACAGGTATCTCTGAGAAAGGCTACATGTAAATGATTTATTTTTCCGCGTTCATTTTTCTTTTATTCTTCTTCTCCAGTGTCAACTCCATTCAGATCTCCGAGTACAGTGAAGCAGTGTAGAAACAATCCACACATGTATCAGCTCCATTCAGATCTCCGAGTACAGTGAAGCAGTGTAGAAACAATCCACACATGTATCAGCTCCATTCAGATCTCCGAGTACAGTGAAGCAGTTTTTCTTGCAAGCTGCAGGAGTGAGGTTGTGTTCTTTTCATAAAGTCGTCTACATTCAGACATTAAATACATTCCCAGTGGACTTGCGACATACTGTACATACTGCCAATACAGATCATCTTGCTGGATGATTTTACAAGACAGAATATTAAAGATGGGAGTTTATGCAGTAGACACCAGAGTTCTGATATTTGGGTGTTTATTGGTCAAGTTTTTGTTTTCTAAAAGATGACACAGCAAAAGAAATCCTTTATACCAGCATCGGATAAGCAAGGCATACTATAGGGTTGATGGTCTATTTTCACATACAGTACCAGGAAGTCTGTAAGTGAGTAAACACACAACAGTTGCTCTAATACCATATTGGTCTGACAGAGTAAAAAGCTAATATTATTGTATCTTTGCTAATTTGTTTGATGTGAGATGTAGGACAAATTCTGACCACCAGTGGTAAACAATTTCAAGTTTATACTGTTCTTCGTTTATATTTGATTATAGCTTTTTTAATTTGATGTCAGGCATCAGTCAAATCATCATAACCATGCATTTAGGTTTGCAAAATATCACATGGAAATACTGATGCCCACAGATAACTCCTTTATCATTTTAGGTTATTCTGTATGTAAAACCTTTGGGTACACTGGGCATATTTCAAAAGCAGCCACAAGCCTTTTATCAAGGAAAAGGTTTCACTCCAGGCTTCTAATCCTGAATCCCACTCCAACAAATACAATAGTTCCAGTGAATCCACTCCCTGTGCCTCTGTGAATCCTCCCTGGTCCACCTCCTTTCCCTTCCTCGCTTCTCGCCTGACCCCTGTGCTCTGACACATTGCCAGGAATGCATGAAAGCCATTTATCTTTCCTAGGATTTAAGGATCTAATGCCACAAGGTTGTCTGCATGAAATTGTGTGGCCTTCTGAGGCCAGATTATCATTGTTTAATGAACTGTGCTTCAAATCATTCATTTGAAGGGAGTTTTGACCGTTGTGGGGCACAATCACAAACTAACATCCACATTATATGGAGTAGTAAATAGTGTCAATAAAATATGCCAAGAAATAAAATACAAAACAAAAACTCAATGGAAGAATAATACAATCCAGAAAGATTATCAAGAATTTTGATAATGTAAAGTGTGTGCTTTCATGCAGAATTCTTCACAGCTTACGTTCAGAAGTCTGATCTTGTAGAGCGCTGTTCTACATTGACACCACAATTATGGTTGTACAGTAACATCAACACTGTGACACCTTTGCTGCTGTTGTCCATTACTGGAGAATGAAGCGTCATTGGGGAATTTAAAAAGGGTAAAACATTGTGGGTAGGGTGACCACCCATCTCTAATTGGACGGTACAGTCCCGAAATGTAAAGATCAAGTCCCGGTCCCAGACTAAATGCCTTCGGGACAGAATCTGTCCTGGATTCCTAGACACAGTGCAATCTTACAGTTTAGCGCCACAGTCAAACCATAGCATATCTGTTTGGAGCAAAGCCCCGCCCCTGCGGCATCATCTTGCAATGCCTTAAACAGCCCCAGAATGATTGACACATTGGATAGCCAATTTAAGACATTAAACTATATAGTCCCACTATCATGTGACTTTTTACACTCACATCACATGTTCCCCAACAGCCTGACACTGATCTGCTTTGGCGACAGCAAACAAAATACAATTCGTAGCATAGTTAAATTTCAGTGTTTTTGTTTATGCGAAATGGCTGACTCTAAAAGTTGAAGCGACACATAGTGATACATCAGGAAAGGAAGGAGTACCCGATAAGAAAAAGGTAAGCACCTGTGCTTCAGATTCAGAGAGGAATGGGTTATTATAACAGTCACACACGTGGATTAGGAAAAGTGCAAATCAGTCAAAGAGTTGCTGGATTGCATCAATCACCTATCTCTGTTTATTACAGGATCACACATGAAAAACAAATGGTTTAGATACAATCCATATATAATATTCAATGTCTTGCAAGTGTAAAATTCCTCTACAAAATTCTAGCTGTGGCTTATCTCAACAGGATACCGGTTGATATGCTACTCTAAACCTTGAGATGAGAAAACTTTCATTGCACTTTTTATCAAGCTTTCATCTTCTTCCATGCTACAGAAGATGATTTGAAACCCTTCTCCTTGCAGTGTACTGAATTACACCCCTAGAATATCGGCACTGGAATCATCCTGTAAAACTAACTTGTCGAAGTGCCCTTTATCTTAATTATATTTCCAGTTCCATTAGTCCACCCTAACAACCTGAAAGTGAACAATTCAGCTCCATGTGTGTGGAAGTACTTCTCCCCTTTTTTATTTATTTTTTTTTTTTTAAAGAGAATGATGCTTTTTTTGTTTAATACAATGTCAGTGATAGATAACCAACAGGTTAGAGGCCTCCCATGAGATCAGTTTGTTTCATACACAGAACCACTTGATGTTTCATAATGTACTGTATAGTTAAACATTCATTCATTACTACAAAGACATTTCAAATAGCTGTATCTAATCAATATCAGAGGATATTATTATGAATGGTATATTAATTAAAATATTGACCAGGGGAATATAGATGTGATTGATCTCCCATTCACGTAAAAAGTATCCAAATGGAAACAAAACCACAATAAACCTGAAACTTGATATTCTTGGATTAGAAAACACTGTGACATAGTCTACCGTTACACTTTAAACTGCTCTGATTACAGCTTCAGAGTCTCACGATCCGACTTCTTCCCCCTAGATACTCATTGCTCTCAGCAACTCCAGCAGCCAATCAAGTGTGTTCCTCTTCCCTCTGAAGCACCGCTAACAGGGAAGACACCCACATCGATACTTGTTCTTGCTCACATAGGAGCTCCGAATTACACCTACAGGGTTTTCTTAAATGTGAAGCACTCATATTTTTAAACTATACAAAAACATGATCCACAGATATCTATACAGTTTTGAAAGTGGTATCTAATTAAATAGTCGTGCCCCCCCCCCCCCATCTCCTAATTAGTACTTAAAACAAGCTCATGTGAAACAAGCAACACAGACAGTTATAGAATTGTATTTCTATTATATGCTTTTACCTTTCTGACTTAAACACAAAAATAGATTAGTCCATTAGTCACGCAGAACTAATGGCTGAGTCAGACTATCACATAATTATATTTAATGGTAGGTATAGCGTGTCTGCTTAAGTTGAATATGAGTGCTTGTTTTGTTAAATTGTTTGCCAGTTCTGTTCTTTCAGCTTTCTTCTGCTTCCTTTAAATGTTTGACCTTTCTGAACTAAAATCCAGTGGGGTTAACATTTATAGGTGTGTCATTATGAGCAAATGATCATTATTAGAAGACTAAACTATGGAAGGCCTTCAAATTAAAATGTCTAAATGGGATTGGTTTTTATATATATTTTTAACTTAACGTTTGGAAAAATGTAACTGGATTGAATAAACCGTCACAACACACGATGCCATCCTGAAATGAAATATTTATAGTGAGGTTCTTAATGGAGCATTCCAGCCAGGCATGGACTTACCAACTCCATCTGCTAGCACCAGTATAAGACTGCAAGACCAGTTACAATTGAGAGGAGGATCATCGATGCTCATCCAGTTCCTAACAGCTAATAACTGTTCCCAGAACCTCATCCATTAGATTATTGAAGGACCCCAATGAATCAGCAGCAACATAGTGTTCCATACACCTGCTAGTCTCTCAGTGTGAAGAAATACTGTACCTTTTACCCTCCTGAATCCCAGGAACAATAACTGGGAAAGCTCAACTTAAAACTCAGATTAAATCCAATGTTGTGCTACGCGATTCTTGGCAAATTTCTTCAGTTTTCATATGGAGCTCTTCTTTATGTATTGATTATGTATGTTTCTTTTTTTTTTTTTTTTTTTTAATTTAGTTGTCGCCAATTATTTTTACCCCGGTTTTCACCCCAATTTAGCATGCCCAATTATTATCTGTATCCCCGGCTCACCGCTCGCAACCACCCCGCCGACTCAGGAAACGGAGGCTGAAACACGCATCCTCCGAAACATGCTCCTTCCAAGCCGTCATTTTTCGCACTGCAGATCCACAGCAATGCTACCAGACCTATAGTGCCGGAGGACAACACAGATCTGGCGGCTCCGCTGCAGAGCCACAGGCGCCCTATGGGCCACAGGGGTCGCTGATGCGCGGTGAGCCGTGGATTCCCCTGCCGACCTAAGCCCTCCCTACCCGGGCAGCGCTCAGCCAATTGTGCGCCGCCCCCTAGGAACTCTCGGTCACGGTCAGCTGTGACATAGCCTGGATTCGAACCAGCGATCTCCAGGCTATAGGGCACATCCTGCGAGGAGCGCCTTTACTGGATGCGCCACTCGGGAGCCCCGATTATGTATGTTTCAGCGTGAGGAGTTGGGGCGGGTTTAGATGCAAGTCAGGAAGGCGGGACATTGCCCAGCAGCACTTATTATTTTTGTAGTATGTTTTATTTTTTAATAGGAAAAGGGTAAAGTCAACGTGAATTGATTAACCATTTCCACAGTTTATCCGGTGTTTTCCGGTGTTTATTGGCTATCCACCGATTTCATTTTTTTTGTATCGGGGATGTTTTATCAGTTAAAACCAAAAATTAGAAGCCCTATAATGTAATAAAACCATGGCGATGTATTACCCTACATTGCCACCTGGTGGCACATAATAAACCCAGTACAGTATTTTAAAAGGGGGTTTGTTCTTCTGAAAGGCACATTGTGATGTAATAATAACAAGCTTGGCTACTATTAAATAAATGTACATAACTGGAAATAAGCCTGAAGTGGAAGTACGCCTAATCATACAGCACACAGTTCTTGGCAGCCTCTTGTCTTACACTACAACCAGCTCAAGTTTCCATATCTCACTGACATCCTTTCTTTCTGCCAGATCATGTGACCTGCGTGTGATAGTTCCCTGTAGTGGACTGGGTTCAGTAGTGGGGCTCAGGTGCAGTAGAAAAAACTATGATAACTACGACAATTATCTACAGCTAGCACTGCCTAAAATGCCCCACACCATCACTATGAAAGCTGGGTTTTGTTGGTACTTTTTAAAAGCCGCTGCAAGGTAGAATAGCCATCATTAAAATGTAGTCCAAGGGTGGGTTGTGTATTGCTCGTTTTAAATTATAATTGGTTTATTTTCCTCTTAAAAAAAATATATATACTGTATATCAACGCAATACAATATCTGCCATATAATCTCTATAATACATTAAACTATATATATATATATATATATATACATATATACACACATACACACACATATATATATATATATATATATATACATATATACACACATACACACACATATATATATATATATATATATATATATATATATATATATATATATATATATATATATATATATATATATATATATATATATACACACATGTGTTTTATATAAACACCCTTTTCTGTAAATGGCTTTTGAAAATGAATTCCCATTCCTCTATATACCGGAGACTGAATTCTTTCACAACTAATGAGATGTGTCTCTTAGAAATGCCGTCACATACTGATTTATCTTTCTAGGACACTTTGGCCAAGGTCCAAAAAGACTAACCAGTTACAACAGGGAAACAAAAAGAAGAAAATAAATCTGCAGCCATAAGGTCTGGCCCAAAAGCAGCATTATAATGAATCAAAGTTATTAATTAGACTGGATCACAGTAAATGTGCTTGTTAAATCTAAGCAGCAATCTGCCAGAGTTTAAAATGATTAAAATTAGCAAAAACACCAGCATTATGCAGACTGAAGGTAGAGAAATCTTTGCAATTTTTAACAATTCATCAGAAGAATGGCTGGATATTGCAAATAAATTGTCATCTGAATATCCAAACTGGATATCACCTCTATTAGCATACCACTTCCATTGATTTAAAAACAACACAATGAAACAATTGAGTACCAATTACTGTCACCGATAAATTCCTATAAACATGATTAATGGAACACAGAAGATCATTTATTTTCATCTTGAAGTCTACGGACTGCTTTATAACTTGATAAAAAGACCATGGACAGTTTGGTGCAATATCCCTTACAACAGAAAACACATTCGTCTTTTAACCACAAGGGATGGAAAAAACAAACATAGATCATTTTATAGCCCACAAAGTCAACCATTTACAGTGATGTTCTTGAACAAAAACTGCCCAGCAGTACTGTATTCCAATCTGAAAACACTCAGCACTCGCGTTAGTAACCACTTTACCAGATATGGAAAACAAATAAATTGTAACAAATGTGTTAATGCTGAAATCCCAGGATTCTTTCCCTCGTCTGGGAATGAATATGATTCTGAGACCACAAACCTCGGCTACTGATCATGCTGGCCTCTGTCAGGGAGACCAGGTAAGGGACTGCAAACATGATACAGCTGGTTCGCACCAGTCTCTGCCATACTTCACAGTTGTGATCATGCATCAATTCTGCCCCAACACCTAGACCTAATGGGGAAAAGTGATGGGAAGCCATTACAACTCTCACATATTGTGCAGTTATTAGTACTGCACAAGACCAGACACACTTGCACTACCAACAGAACATGGAAACCTATGCAAAGCAATTGATTGGCTGATTCTGTCTATACAGTATGGCTCTTAACCCTAAGCTACATTCCACCCACAAACCTGAATTTGGGAAATGCATCAGAACGTGGACTCAAATGGTCAGGTAAGCACTGTACAGTAGGTGTCACTAGAAAGCTACAGCGATTCAGTTCATTTTATACTAGACTCTATTACAATTCATTGGGTTATAGTGCCCTCTAGTGGCCAATTATGATAATGCAGTGGTCTTTAATTTATCTTGATCAGTTTCCTCCACAGTAAACTTTAGGTTTTTGTGCTTATGTGCTTCTTTTTCATTACATTAGTAATGTGTTATATATACCACTGTATATATATATATATATATATATATATATATATATATATACACACACACACACACACACACTAAGCGCATGTTTGTATTTTGTTTTAAACACCAGAACTTTTTAGCAGATGCCTTTATCCAAGGCGACTTACAGAGACTAGGGTGTGTGAACTATGCATCAGCTGCAGAGTCACTTACAATTACGTCTCACCCAAAAGACGGAGCACAAGGAGGTTAAGTGACTTGCTCAGGGTCACACAATGAGTCAGTGAGTGAGCTGGGATTTGAACCGGGGACCTCCTAGTTACAAGCTGTTTTCTTTAACCACTGGACCACACAGCACAGCGCAGGACAGACATAAGAACATATATACATAATTTGAAACGACACCAAATTGTGTACAGCCAGGGTGGTTTTATAATCTAAAGAAACGCACCACCTGCTGGTTCTTCACAGGATTTTTAAAAAATGTAGTCGACGCTTGGAAGAAGAAGAAGAAGAAGTGTCCACAGCAACCGACAGGTAACCAACGCCGCACCCCAGTATGACCCACCATGCCAAATGCAGCAAAGTGGAAGTTTCCCACGGAATCCACTGTCTACAGTATTCTTCATATTCTAATAAAGAGAACTCAAATTGCTGACCACTATACCTATGCCGACCTATTTTAAATATATATATTTAAAACCCAGTCACAATATTATAATACATTTCACCCTTAACATTTAAAAGCATACTACTTAGATTAAGCACTTAATCATATCGCACACACCATGTAGAAATATCACGTGGGTCAAACAAGATTGAGCTGTATAAAACAGGCCACATGGTGGCACTATTTACATACAAGTAACACATAACTGTGCCAGGGGTTTTCTCATGGTTGTCTGTTTTACATTTCGACTCACAAAGTTTGTGTATAGTTGTCATATTTTTATTCACATTAAATAAAGTCAAATGTTTATATTGTATGGTAGATTACACTAAATTAAAGCTGTTTTGTGTTTTCAGGATATCAGAACAGTTGAAAAAAATGTACAGCGCCATATGTACTTTATAACAGAAGAAGCCAAAGCAACATGTTATATATTCTTTTACATGCAAAACTGTACAAACATGTTAAACTGCATTGTTTCTGTCCACATGAGCTGCACAAGATGAATGCCAGCACCCTTGGCTCTGTGATTATAATACAGGGCATTTTAGATCACTGAAATAGACCCTGCTCTCCTGCACAGTTATAACAGTTCAACCACATTTTGAAGTTAAAAACCTTGTGACAGTAATGCAACATAACTTAACTAACACTGTATAACTGATTAATGAAGCCAGTATATTAACCAGCTGTGAATGCAGCACAGTAAACTGTCGTATGAAGAGGCGAGTGTTTGAACACATACAGGGCTTTAAAAGGAGCAGGTTGTAATGGTTGAAGGAACAATGCATTTCAGGGAAGCTTCAAAAGGTCGTCACAAGGGTCTCTTCCCCCGACCCCGCTGAAGGTTACCCTGAAAATCAGAGCCTGAGCTTGGATTCCAACACAGTCTTCCCTGTGAGAGCACAAAACCAATCCCAGCTGAGCCACAGACCCCCTCTATCAGGGTATGAGGCTCTGAGGTTACACTGTAACTCGCCCTTTAACCACTGGAGCATGATGCTCAAGAGCTTTACAATGTTCAAGGCCATTCCCTTGTCCCCACTAACTCAATTGATGGTTGGTGTGCAGTTTCTACCACTCAAAAATAAAGATATGGGTCACAGCAGGTAATGGTTTGCGTATGAACAAATCAATCAGTAAACCATTTAAAATCCCATCTATTGTAACCTTGGGAAATGAAACGGCAGATAGCAACTAGTGTGTAACTAAGGCTGCAACCCTGTTGTCAAGCTTCAAATCTGTAGCTTTTAAGGCCAGTTGTGGACAATGGTCTGTGTCTCAACCTCGGGTGTCAGGCCACGTGTGTCCTCATTGTTTAAGGACGGGACACTTTAAACTGGTCACCTATAGCTTCTTATGCATTATTAAAGCTACGTTAGTTTGCTTTCTGGTATTAAAAAAAACAAAAAACTGATTTTCTGTATTTTTCAGGAGGTCAGAAAAATGTCCACATTTACCTCAACCTACCCTAATAAACACTGTCCTCTGGCTAGCCCTGGTCTTGGCTTCTGCCTCTACAGAACCTAAGGGTTTTTGGGCTCAGCCTCAGTCTCATAGGTCCAACACTGAAAACTCACAATAGGAAAACCTTGCATAAAAAGATTGAAAATATACTTAAGTACTCATTAGTAATCTCGTCAGACAATTTCTAAAAGATACCTGCTGATGTTTTATGTTACATGACAGATGTTGATGTATTTTATGTAACTTGTTGCAGAAATCTCTTCCAAAGTTAGTGAGATATACATTTTTTCATTTGTTTAATGTTACGGAACCAGACAGTGGTACACATTTCCTTGGCAGAGCTTCTCATTATGAGGCAAACTGCAGTTCAGATACTGTAGTTAAATAGATACCAAAGGGACTGAGTAAAAAAGAGAGCTGGCCCTAACACAATGAGATCTTTAGAAATGATACAGATTTCCAAAGTGTTTGCTCAGGTTTTCAAAGAAATGAACTAAAATGGATGTAAATCAAATGGAGTAACCAATCTAAAAATATACCACACAATTCACTAAGGCTGTGTTTAGAATTTTAGGTTTTCTAAGCAAGTCACTTGGCTTCCTTGTGCTCCATCTTTCTGGTGAGACGTTGTTGTAAGTAACTCTGGAGCTGACACATAGTTCACATACCCTAGTCCCTGTAAGGTGCCTTGGATAACGGTGTCTACTAAATACACCAAATCATACTAATAAAGCTGTGGTAAGGAATATCTTAGGAAAGTAATTGTACAAAATGAAACTGAAATATACTTTCATAAAGTGACAAACTGAATGGACAGGTTTTTTTTAAAAGGAGTGACATTGATCTTTGTCTACCAGATTCTCTTTTCAAATTGTTAAAGTAAATTCTAAATAACAGCAACCGTTTAGTGATGGACAATGTGTTTCTTTAGGGCATTATCCTAACTGCTTACATGTTTCATGAACATCAAAAGGTTACATTAATTAAGACTTCAGGCTCAGGGGGCTCCCGAGTGGCGCATCCAGTAAAGGCGCTCCGCAAGGAGTGCAGGATGTGCCCTATAGCCTGGAGGTCACAGGTTCGAATCCAGGCTATGTCACAGCCGACCATGACCGGGAGTTCCTAGGGGGCGGCGCACAATTGGCTGAGCGCTGCCCGGGTAGGGAGGGCTTAGGTCGGCAGGGGAAGCCACGGCTCACCGCGCATCAGCGACCACTGTGGCCGATAGGGCGCCTGTGGTTCTGCAGTGGAGCCGCCAGATCCAGATCCAAAACCAGGGTAAAAAAAAATTGGTGACGACTAAATTTTTTGGTTTGCCAGTATAAAATATGTTGAGAAGCTACTAGGCATATTTTAGTAACTGCCTTTTTTTTTTTTTTTAGATATTCCTAACATAACAGCAAAATATTTATTTGCAAATCACAAGTAAAGCTAAGTCCGTTCAGGCAAAGCTGAGTAACTTGAGATACAGTTGGTACTGTAGTCTCCCTTTAGGGAGATTTCTTAAAACCTTGTTTTCAGCTACAGCATACAGTGAAATCCATAAAACAGCATGTTTTGTTGATGATTAACTTGAAAGATACTAAAACATGGCACAGCTTAGAACACGTCCCAAAACAATCAAAGTTTATAAAATTCGGCATAATCCTTAAGGATGTCAGTTCTGTAGCAACAAACATGTTTGCATTCCACACACTGCCTATTTACAGCGTAGCTTTTGTTACAACCAAGTCAATTAAACAGTGGAATGCACCAAATGTTACCATTTCAATGAGGACACACATGAAAAAAACAATTAAGTGGTTAATTGCCAATTTGCCATTTGCTTAAAAAACACGTTAAAAATGCTATTTTGAAACTTTTGAAAACCATGTTCTTACCTGTAAAATCGAGCACCCAAAGGGAAGTCCAACAGTTGCATGAAAAAAAGGAGACGATAAAATACGGTTAGTAAAAGGTAGAAAACAAATACATGCACATCATTTTATATTGCTAAATCCAATGGGCACATTAACAGTAGAGTTTTTCTATAAAGGCAAGATTCACTGTACAGAGTACAGCCAGGACTTCTGTGTAACTGTGTCATAGAGAGAGGACAAGAGGGAATTTAAACCCATATAAAGAATTGGTGAAGTAGACCGAGAAGTGGAGAGAATAGGTGGAACTGGACTAGTGACAAGAAAATGAAATCATACTATTATTTTTATATTGTTTTTTTTTGTGATCAAATTTCTATTTGAGAAAAGAGACAAATATATAATACAACAAACAGAACCCCCCCCCATTTTTATGGATAGCAAAGTTACTTGTTGCCATTAGCAGTGTGCATTCATTTTTATTAAAAACAAGCTATCCTCTGTAATTTGGCTCTTAAATGTCCCACAGCAGTTGAACAAGAATACTGAGCAAATACCCAAAGTTCCACTTCACCGAGCAAACAGCACATGCTCAGCAAATTATTTAGTATTTCTTAGTATTGGGAAGTCACTGTACTTCTTTGGTCAAACCCTAATACAATATTCTATTTTTGTAGCTAGACTGCAAGAGTGTCATTCTGGTCTAAGGAACAGAAGGCAGCCTATAGAAGCACCACGCTTTCCAACCTTCATTAAACACAGCCAGTGGTCTCTCTTATGTTTATGGGATAGCTGTGTGTAAGGGGCAGGGAGAGACAGCAATTTTCACATATCTTTAACTGCCTTAGGCCATCCGTATGAGTGAGCAAGATTAGCCTGAGGGGATATACAGTAAAGGGCTCTGCTTACACTTTTCTTGTATCTTGGGAAAGCTTTCCCCAAGACATCAGGTAATGATAAATCAAGCATCTTAAAAGCTAATGCTGTGTTATCGAGTACATAAACATGTTTGTGTGCTTTACCCTATGCACCTTTAGAATGTATATCTGGTAGGATCATAAACCTGGGCATAACAACTGCACAGTAACGGCAATACAAACCATTTCCTCATCTGTGCTGTGCATTCTCATTCAACCCAAACATTAGAACAAAACTAAAAAACGATATGGATTGGTGCTACCCAATGGCCAACAGCCCTAAAATATACCCAAGAGAAATGTTGGCTAAAAAAAGTAGTATCACGCATGTAATACTAAATATAGATGACCATTTTTCCTCTTGGTCTAAATGTGAATTTAAGACATAGCTCAGGGCAATCTTGGTATTTGATGTACATGCTACAGGATAGACTACGAAACACTGCCTATCACAGGCTTTAGTAAGATGCTGTGGTAATAGGTCTGTCTTAACATACAGTAAAAGCGTGGCGTGACCCTACGGTCTCCTGAGCAGTTGCTGTAATATAATTTTCACACAGCAATAGGCTAAATGGGGCGAGAGGCTTTCTTTAAATAGAATATGACATAGATACTGTGTGCAAAGGCAGTAGTCCATTGGGATTGCGAGCAGCCAGAAGGAGCAGGGTGTTCTCAAGTCAATGAACCTTTTCAGTGCTAAAGGAACTCCTGACACTGTGTTGCTTTATATTGAATATTGGAGCATTGTACAATAAACAAATATTAGCTTTGACAAATATGAATGCTTTGTTCAGGTCAAATGGGGTCTAGTTTTCATCGTCTTGGTCTGAAATCTTGTAACATTTCGTAAGTAATTCAGTGAAATCACAGGCTTTTAAAATAGACGTCTGGTTGGCAGTGATCAAGATATTCTCATCAGGCTTGGCAATAGCTAGTTTTTTTTGTACTGGCAAGTTCTCCAATCATAGTTTCTTTTTATTTATTTATTTATTTATTTATTTATTTATTTATTTATGGGGGGGGGGGGGGAATTGATGATTTCTAAAGCGTCAACAATTCTAGATCAGGAACACCCCCTTTACCCCCTTCCTCTTTAAATGACCTGCAAACTCCAATCACTGTTAAAACATCACCAGCCTTTAACATATTCTGTGCATTCTGAGTGGGTGACACAGCTGAGTACATAATAACCACTGCCATTAAAACAAATGTCACAATTACAGTGATCAGCATTGCCACAGATGTGAAAAGCTGGAGGATCCGTGGAGCCGTCCTGCAAGCCACTCTGAGTTTGGTCCTGTGCACTGCTTGCCCTGTATGGGAAGGTCCTGCACCCAGACGCTACTGCTCTGAAATACACTAAATATAATTTTGGAGAGATCAAAATCTCATTAAATTACTAGTTCTCTCTGGTTTCCTTTCCCCATCCGTGGTAAAGGGATCTGCAGCCTCTCGGTTAAACTCAACCTGCTCAACAAGGGCACACTCAAACTGCCAGGGATTTAACAACAAATTCAAATCCTTCAACGTTTATTTATAAAAATAATCAACACAAAACAAACTCTGTGGCAGTCCCTGCTGCTCTTCTGTAGAAGTAAATGCTTAACCGAGCGTTCACTCAACAGGGAATACAACACTTTGATAAAACTATGTTATGCTAAAGGCCATAGAAGCCAAGCACTGGGTACACGATGTACTGCCCCATGGCATGAGATATACAGCTAACCTGAATCCTGTTTTCTGCTCAGCTTTCTTGCAATTAACAGTTCTAGAGCAACGAACGCCAAAAAAAAAAATCACAAACAGTAAAACATGGAACAGTGTGACTGAATAAACTGGACCCTGATTGGTTGGCTGCTGTATTTAAAACCTACAGTATCAATTATCTGTACATGTGTGAGATTTAACTGGAGTTACTATCTAAAGCTAAACTACAGTACCTTACTGTAGCACATGGGGAAATTGGTGTTGGTGTAGGTTGTATGTGGAGACGGGTTTGTTTTGTGTGCTTTTTGGAGCTGTTGGGTTTGATTGAATGATTGTTTACAGACGGGTGCTCAGTTCAAACTTGCTGCCTGCTAGGCTTGGTTGAGAGGAAGGGCAGCGATTGATAGGCTGTGCCAGTCCTCAATCAGCAGGCGGGCAGGTCTTGACTGCGTGTCTGTCATAACATCCAGTCTGGATTGTTCTGGGCGACTGCAGCGCCGTGCTACACAGAGGGGTGCTGCGTACGCTCAGGAGGAGAGCGTCTGCTCTGCAGGAACTACAGCTACGCAACCCTTAAACTGCAACACGGTACTTGTGAAGGCAATGCCCAGCCAAGGCCGTATGAAGAAGCAGGAGTCGTCGTATGAATACCGGCTCATAAGTAGGTTAGTTCAGATGAAAGTGATCCCAAGTAATGTATAGCGAGGGTTACATAGTGTAGCCGGTTCCTGGAGTGGGACACCTCGTTTATAAGGCTAGCACTTGCCGTTTGTGGCACCTTTTATTTGTAGTTTTTGTACTGTGTTTTATTTTGCCTTTTGTACAGCCTTCTGTATGTGTCCTCTGCGCGTTAGCATCGCTGGTATCGTCACAGGACCCGCTTGTTTACTTTCTTTTTGTGTTAATAAATCCTGCGCGCCTGAGCGGCGTTTCAACTCCAATTCCCATGTCTCTGTCTTGCATATCAGCGGTTACCCACACACGTGACACGAGTACCTTGTCACACTTACGTACACCAAAAGTAAGTTGCATGGGTATGGTGGAACTCCTGTATGCATATAGTTCTTCTTTTCACTTAAGGCATATGACAGTAAAGTGACAGAGGGGGTTGCTGGCAACACCACATCTGTATACTAAGCTGCTCTGGCACTTAATTCTATAAAAAACACTTTAATCTGGGTAACATAGGTCTATGGCAAGCGACTAACACTTTACTCACTAATAACAAAATCACTGATCTGCAATACCCAAGATTTATATGCAAACATAATTTATTCCCATTCCTTCTTCTCGCACAAGTACTTAAATAATACATTGTGTGGGTTTATTTCCATTGGCTTAAAGAATGATTCCATGTGTTCATAGTTCAAATTGCAGGTGATGTCAGAAGGCTACGGCAAGAGCCATGACCCAAACCAGTAAAGCATGCTCATATTACTCCACTGTCTGGCATGCCAATGAAAAAGTGGATTGGTTACAAAATCCTGAAGAAACACGGATCTCTTACATGGTCTTTATTAAGGGTCTTACAATAAAGCTGTCAAATTCATAAACCATTTAGACAGCGTTTATTATACAAAGTGTTATTGTACATGCTTCGGAAGCTAGTGATACATTTAAAGTCTCAGTTCTTGAGGTTAATCACCTAATGCAAAGGGGGGGTTGTGCTTCCCTTGTCACCTGATTTATATCATGTTGGGTTTAGGTGCATATTTGATCATGTTTTGTCTTCAGAACGGATGGGTTTGCAGGATTATTGTTTCAAATAAAAGAGCCATTCTAACACCCTGAACATACTGTACTGCACTGGTGTGTTCAAAACACAGCCCAGAGAAAACCCTGCCTATACAAACACACAACACATACATGTTGAAAATGAATCCCTGTCTCTGTTTAGGTATAGCCCTTTCTCTAAGCATTACTGCCTTCTGACTATTTGACAATGCAGGACTTGCTTATTGGTGGTAACCTACCTTCTTTACAACATGCCCATGATCCTGTCAGCCAAAGCTTCATAGTTTATCAACACACTATAAATTGAGGGAAGTTTATGGGTCACTTCCAGGCAGTGTTTAGTTGTAACTAAAGATTACTTCTAATCAACAGTGCTGAAGAACTCCTTTACTAAAGAAGGACATAATCCAATACCAGTTAATACAAGTGATTGTATGTGAACTTAAGTTTAAACCACCTGCACACATTCTCATACGGACTGAGAAAGAAAAAAAAAGTGAAAAAAATGTACAAAACATTCCACTCGACTGCCTCGGTAACATTACATAATGTCGTAGGGTTGATGTGAGATTTCCAGTTGAAAAAAACTGTGCAAACTCATTTGTCTGGAAGCTGTCAATTGCCAGTGAGATTGCAGAATACGTCAATACAGAACATGATACTGGTACGTGCTACAAAGCCTTAAACAGATCTAATTTCTAACACTATATAAGCACCAGTATTGACTGCTCCTTTGTTATGCAGTTTATGGTAAGAGTAGAAAAATGTTTAACAGTAATTGCTTCGCCCTTAATTAAAATACAATGTTAATAGTCTGTTTATTATAAATTGTATTTGAAAGCACTTACACGTCAATGAGACTGCCATTATTATTCAACATTCATCACTGCCTTGTAATGTATGTCAATAATACTATCGGGGTAACTTTGAAAATGCCAATAAAATAAAAACATGAGTAATAAAAATATGACTGAATCTAAATAACCAGTGCAGAAAAACAAACAAACAAAAGAAATAGCATTCCCTTGGCTCACTGGCATTGTCAATATCATAAAAATGAATGATGGATTCAGTCACCACTGTTCAAAATGTTGCAGTTTTGGAAACAAACATAGTGTAGTCTCAAAGATTTTCAGTGGCAAAGTATTAATACATGGCGTTTCTATTGGTATTAACATTCAAATCTCAACATTCAGTATCTGCTACAACCCGTAGCACTTAAACTTTAAAACACCTTTTAAACTTTAAAAGATTCTAATGTCTGCGGTTTAGGATTATAACAGCACAACGGGAGCACACGTTTTAAACTGAGCGGTCTTCTGTACGATGTATAGATGGGAGGGATGGCTTATCTACATGCAGATGTAGGCGCAACAGAAAAGAATACATTGATTTCCATTACATGAGAGTAGGTGTTAAACTGCATGCTGATATTGGACTCAGCTCTCACCAAGATAAGCACCAACTAAGACATAGTTTATTTTACTGTAAACTAATGTGATCCTGATCCTGCTCTGTTCCATTGTCCATAGATCTCACCAGCCGATCTTGCGTTGTTCCACACTCTCCCACCTTGTCCATTCTCCCTGCTAGGCCTCGGAAACTGTCTTTATGCACCTCATCCTCTCCTCCTGCTTTTGCACCTCGTTGACTACCAGCTTTCGCCGTTGAGCTGGGGCTGCTTTGTGCCATGTAGGAGGCACTGAACTGAGACCAAGGCCTACTCTTCCATGCTGTACTTGCCCCATGATATCAAAAAGGTAACTAACTACTGTACACACCAATAACTCATATATCCTATGATATGTGATCTCTATTATTCTCCATTGTTGTTTCTGCTTAGATCAGGGCTCTTTGGGGAAAGTAGTTCCTTTTAAAGTTATTTGTTTTCCTGGTTGTGCAGGGATATTATTTCCAGATTCTAGTGAGGAGGTCCAGCTGGAACTGTTCAGTCAGAGGATCCACAAATGAAACATTCAGGCATAAAACAATCACTGCATTTTGACTCTTGTGTTTCGATTTCTGTAGTTGAGGGAAATTGACTGTGACCTACTTTTGAAATAGGAGCTCTCATTCCTGGTAGTGTGTGTGCGTCACCCCACTCCATGTTACAGGGAGCCCCAAGTGGAATAGATTGATTTACCAAGAGAGGCCAGATGAAAAGTGTTCTTCAAGGAGTTTTTGTTTTCAAAATGATCTTAAAAGGTGTTGGTGGTTCAGCCAAGCCTTCAGGATTCTGGGCAATATCCATCTAAGGTGAGGGCTGGAGTTTGTCAGTTCCAGAGGGTTCTGTAATGTTATAAGGGTTTGCTTTACTCCTGGCCCACCTGCGTTGCCATGGGGATATCGCCGTCAGGTCAAGGTTTATAGAAACAGGTTGGGAAGTATGGTACAAATATTTTCATTGGACTCGGTTGAATGTGAGCATGTTAGTGGGTGAGCATTTCACTGGCTATCAGATGATCCAAAAAGGCACTCTCAAAATGATGCTTGTGCTCACATATCTTTTCCATTGCATCAGTAAATAAAAAAACAGAACAAAAAAAAAAAAATCAGAAAACGCCTAAAACGGATTCAATTAGAAGTAGAGGAGCACTTGGGATCACAGCTTAATGAAAATAATGAAGGGTTTTAACCACCCTTAGAGGAAAAGCATCATATTAATAAATGGTTGGTGTACATCTAATGAAGTATTCAGACCCAATGAAGCAGCAGCTCTAAAAACATCTCCTGCGCTTTGATAAAACTACAGCTTTGGCTTATGGCTTTGGACATTATTCATCTCTTAGGAGATGTTATTTCCTCGTAAACGTGTCAAACATACATTATCTCTATTAGATAAGTAACAGCATGCTTCTGAGCCAGGAGCATGCTCTGTGATGGAAGTGGTTCTGGGTGAAGCAGTAGTACAGTATCTCTCTTCCCCCAGCAGATGTCTCCAGTGGCCAGTAGGGAAAGTCAGCCACAATACATTTATACAGACAGGATAATAATCTTTCCAACTGGTGGATAACAAGCAAGATGTTTAGGGAAATAAAAACAAAACATAAAACCATGATAGATTATGCTGTCCACACTTCGTAAATCATTGCACTGCATTTTCTATAAAGCAATTGCTTTTGTGGAAGGATTTGGAATTTGTTCCAAAACGTGTGAATTCACAACACTAAATAAACGCAGTGTTAGTTTAATGGTCTGAAAACCGAGAACTGACTCCCTTTACAGAGTGCTGACACCCGTACAGAGACCTTGAGGCAGGATGAGAGTGTCAGCAGAATCTACCACTGAAGGGGTACCCAAACCATGGCAGTAACAGCTGTGAAATGATGTCTGGAAATTATAAGACTCTCCTTGGGCTACTGCAATTACTGTATTACTGAGCATTTGGTGACACAATCTATAAAAGAGTTCTACAGATCTATTAAAAAAAAACAAAAAAAAAAACACTTGTTTTGTGTTCTCCACTAGCATTCTCTGAAGAAGACCTACTGCATCAGACAAAACACTGTTTTTCATTAAACTTCTAGAAAAGGAGAGTTTAACTTCCATGAAGTTTAACTTTTTTTTAATTATTCATCAGCACTGGTGTTAAATATTTACAATATCTCCAACATCATTGATATTCCAGCTCTTTTTTAAAAGTCTTCTGTTCTTCATTATAAAAGCTGTTCGTTATAAAATATGAATACACTGATTAATATCAATATACTGTATATAAATACAGAAGACAGTTTTTTTTTCTGTGGAACTGTCTGCTACAGTCTGAAATCTCCCCCCCAAGGTTGATTCTAGCACTCACTGTAGGTAATGTGCCCTGCTACCTTGTGCAAATGAATCACACTTTTAATGGTAATAAGCATATTTAATCATCGTTATTACATCCATATTACATTTCTACTGTTGCAGAATGTTGTAGAACTCGCGATTCTCTGACTTGGAACATGAGAGCAGAAATATAAAAATTACCTAAAAAATAATTTAAAAAAAAGAAATCACCACATTAGAAAAATGACTTCGCAAATAAATATTAAAAAAACAGAGCATACTGCAAGTATGCTTATGATTGTCATGACATTTAAGGAAATTACATATTCACATATCATATTAATTCAACAAGAATGCTGTTGTAAACTCCCAACTGTCACTTCGGACTATTAGAGACACCTGCACATTACCCTTCCCATAGAAACTCATTATTCCATAAGGCTGAGTAGCAGCAGCAGAATGTTTGAAACTGATGCTGGAAGATGTGAATTATAAGGGCCACTGCCAGAAGTTTCAAAACGAAAACGATGCTATGCCTTGAAAGACCATGTAGTTCGAAACAGGCCTAAAACACACAAACTCGCACAGACAAGCATGACATACCCTTTGGACTGCTTTGTCACATAGCACTATTTCATAAAAACAACTGTACCAAATGCTATACAGTGGAAGGCTAACACAGAAAAGGCCAGTAGCTTTTTTGCCTTCATTTCTTATGGGCCTGGGTGCCTGAGTGAAATAACCATTTCACCATGAGTTCACCAGCTTTATTTCACTCTTACTGTTGGTAGTGACTTAACCATTCTACACCAATAGCAGTCTGGGGACCATTCTTTTATTCCAGCCTTTCATAAAGGTATTATAGTTGCAGGAAGTGTTTAATTAAAAGTCTCAACTTTTAATTAAACGCGGAACTCTCATACCACATGCCATGCTGTGTTATACGGCATTACCAATTGTGTATTGTTTATCAGCTTATATCTAACACTGTACCCTATGCTATATATTTTTTTATAATATATAGTTAAGAATAAATTAAACACAGCTCATTTTAATGTGACACAATTTCCATCTGATGCAAAGACATTTTAGATGGCTGTATCACATAAATGCCAAGGTCCACTATAATATATTATATATATATATATATATATATATTACATGAATACAGCATATCACAAGACAAAGCAAGGTTGAGTATGACCAGTGCTTTAGTAACACTAGCTTGCAAGAAGTGGGTTTGGTAACTTGACGGAGTGTACTATCCCCCAGAACTGCGATAGGGGTTTTTGGAAAACATGTTCTGTTTAAGCAAAATCATCTCTCTAAATGAGCTGCTGGACCCCAACAGACATGTATATATTCTTTAGAAAAAAATGGTAATCAAGAATAAAAGCATAAACTTCACACCAATCTAATCAATACCCTTTCCATTACATAAAATAGTCTAGTACAGTATGATAGTTATGGAGTATGTTTGCTGCACTGAAGAATGGAATCCTCTTCACAAGCAGACTCTCTGTGACCTTTCTAAATAGAGAGAAAGTTGCCATAAATTAGGGTTTTGAAGAGAAAGAAAAATCAATACTTCATCACATTGCTCAGTAATGCTAGACCCCAAGATGGTAGGAAGGTTAAAGGCAACCATTTTGATCAGCAAAGAAAATAAATGTGATGAAAGTTTTGCAAAAAATATGCGGTTCGCACAGAAATGCCTGCTCAATAAATCAATAAAAGCCTCAGATGAAAAAAACTTTTCATCCCTCTACAATTAATGGAACTACATGTAGTATTATAATGTAATTTTGAGGGATTCACCATACTGTAAGTTATCTTCTGCTAAATCAATTTTGATCAGTCTTACAAGCCAAGCCTTCCTGATGGATAATGGCCAACCTGTCCCACTTGTCATTGTAGTGTGATGAGAGAGCTGGTTAGAAGGTACTTATTCTCTTCAGTCTTCACTGTGCTTGAAAACACCACACATTCCAACTCAGGTAATACATGTACCTCTAGACTAATGTCTCCTAGTTGGCCATAACTCATATTGGTATGTACAGCAATAAATACTTTGTTTGTATCGCAAATAAAGAATATCATAATCCCATTTTGCACACACTTAATGCAGGCCATCCAAACTATTGTCTCTCTTGCATTTCTACAGTCATGCTCCCTTGTGTAATAGCAGTATCTGCTACTAATAGCCCATGCTGGTCAAGCCCATGTTGTTTATCTTAAAGGGCACATGAGGACCTTTTTATTTTATTGTGTTACATGTTCCCATGTGTTGCTATAACAATTTATGTAAGGTGTGTGTATTGTTTTCATTTTTCTTTTTTGACCACTTTTTTAAACTTTTAAATTGCATTCCCTGCCTCAAGATGGCTTCCCATGTACCCGCATGGACCTCTCAGAACTACATTTCCCATCATCCTCCTGCTCACATATGTAACAGAGATGGAATTACCAGTGAACAGTTTCCAATAAGAGAAAAATCAAAACAAAAATGTTTGAGGATTACATCAGGCTTCATGGAGTAATGTAATCTTTAAACATTCTTGATGAATGTTATGTGCTATTATTGTGATATTTTTTACTGCATAGTTTCAAATTCATTAGTATTGTAGCGAGTTAATATGGTAATCATTTAATTTTCATTTTTCAGAGGCCACAGCACAGAAGAAACAGACGGATGTTGCTCGAAATCAAACAATCAACGAATTGCAACATTGTTTTTGGAGGGAAATATTTAAATGCCACGGACCAAAACCAGAAGAGAGGAGAGGAGGCTATACACCCAACACACACCCACACACACCGACACAAACAGCTTTCAGTATAGTAACAATCAACACATAGTTGATGTGAATGCATGGACAACCCTTGAGCATCCCAACGTAGGCAATACACATGAGTCTTCCAATTGTTTATCAAACACCAACTTTCAAATGTAATCTTCATACCCAGAGTCTGGCCCAAGTAAACTCCAAAATGTACCTGAATACTCCAATAGCTGCATTTCGGATGCTTTAACTGCAATAGGCAGAGACAAGGACTGCAGAGAATGTCTTATAAAAAGACAATCAAATCAGGAATTTAAAGAATATGACTCTCTTGAACAGAATTATCACAGACTAACTAATGACTACCAACATTGTACCAATGAATACCAACAGCTTTTAAAAGCATATGGTAAGAATACAATTATTTGTATTACTTAGTAATAAACATAACTACTGTTGAGTTATTTTTTTGTATTAAAACAATGTAGCACAAACTAAAAACATAATAATTTAATTTATGATTGTGGGTTTAAAGTAATTTTAAAAACTGATAACCAAGTTAAATGTTTTAATACCAGTAACTTATATTTTTGTTATATATGGTCACAATTCCTATTCCTAGCAATTGCAGTGAATTGGAAGTATTATTTAACTTTAAATCCTGTAATGCAAGCATTAATATGTAAGTAAAAGTGATTTTAGTATAAGTGATTTTACCTTCCAAATTTTTCTTTCTTATATCAGTGTATGTTATGATCTTATAAAGGTGTTAAAAAATGGAGGGAGCTAAGAATTAAAAAGGCACTTTCTAGTTTACTTAGTTTACCATATTGCTGGTGTAAAAATACATTGATAACTGAATCACTGAGGAAAATGTGATGTCTGAGGACCCAATATATGACATAGGTAACAGTAGCATTGCAGTTCTGCAGGACAAAGTCAAAGACTTAAGAAATAAGCTTTGGAGCATAACCTCTCCAGAGTTTTTCTATAAAATACTACCAGTACCACCTGCATTGGGTAAACTCATTTAGTTTATAGGAAAATGGCGAGCTCTGCTGGGACAAATGTCTGTTCTATTATATCTAATAAAACTAATATATGTGCTGATATGTTTTTTTCTTCTTTTTTTAGTGTTTGCCATCAACAAGTTGAAAATGAAAGATTCAGACTTAAACAAAGCTCTTAATTCAAAAGCCCACACCTCCAAAAGGGCAGTTTTGATGAACAGAATAAAACATAATTAAAGCTGTCTCTCTTCTGATTGAATAAAATGTCAAAGCTAGTTTTCAGGGTGATTAAAACCAAAGTTAGCGAAGGGGTGTGAGAACCAAGTACCTGCCATTGAAACAATTAATGGCCACTCTAATAGAAAGCAATACACTGGCATAAAAGGTGTCTTACATTATATATTACATGCAAATAACTTTTTAGAATTTAACTTTTTTTAACTGCTATCCTTCAACAAAATAATTTTTATGTTTTCTGTGAATCTCTAGGATTAAAACATCTAATAAGAATGTTTAACAAAGATAAAATATATTGTTAACGTGTTGTGTTCCACTGTTTAAAATGTGAGCTAAATTATCAAACTTTAATCCAAAACTGATATGTATACATTGCTGGGAAGATTGTATTAATTATTACAAGATTAATTATATCCTGATGTAACTATCACTGACACTTATCTGCTCCGTTATTGAATCGGATTTTGTACTTGCTAGAACCAAAGTCATTGTATTTTATCTTGCTCTTAATTGTATTAATACTTGTACTGTGATTCTTGAAATGTATTTTTGTTTAGGACTGTAAGTCGCCCTGGATAAGGGTGTCTGCTAAGAAATAAATAATAATAATAATTGCTGCAAGAGTTTGTCAGAACATCTCATTTGCATATGAAAAAGTGAACTTGCAGCAAGTTTAGAACATAAGAACATAAAGTTTACAAACGAGAGGAGGCCATTCAGCCCATCTTGCTTGTTTGGTTGTTAGTAGCTTATTGACCCCAGAATCTCATCAAGCAGCTTCTTGAAGGATCCCAGGGTGTCAGCTTCAACAACATTACTGGGGAGTTGGTTCCAGACCCTCACAATTCTCTGCGTCAAAAAGTGCCTCCTATTTTCTTTTCTGAATGCCCCTTTATCTAATCTCCATTTGTGACCCCTGGTACTTGTTTCTTTTTTCAGGTCAAAAAAGTCCCTTGGGTCAACATTGTCTATACCTTTTAGGATTTTGAATGCTTGAATCAGATCGCCGCATAGTCTTCTTTATTCAAGACTGAATAAATTCAATTCTTTTAGACTGTCTGCATACGACATGCCTTTTAAACCCGGGATAATTCTGGTTGCTCTTCTTTGCACTCTTTCTAGAGCAGCAATATCCTTTCTGTAACGAGGTGACCAGAACTAAATACAATATTCTAGGTGAGGTCTTACTAAGGCATTGTAAAGTTTTAACATTACTTCCCTTGATTTAAATTCAACACTTCTCACAATATATCCGAGCATCTTGTTGGCCTTTTTTATAGCTTCCCCACATTGTCTAGATGAAGACATTTCTGAGTCAACATAAACTCCTAGGTCTTTTTCATAGATTCCTTCTTCAATTTCAGTGTCTGCCATGTGATATTTATAATGCACATTTTTATTGCCTGCATGCAGTACCTTACACTTTTCTGTATTAAATTTCATTTGCCATGTGTCTGCCCAGTTCTGAATGCTGTCTAGATCATTTTGAATGACCTTTGCTGCTGCAATAGTGTTTGCCACTCCTCCTATTTTTGTGTCATCTGCAAATTTAACAAGTTACTATACCAGAATCTAAATCATTAATGTAGATTAGGAATAGCAGAGGACCTAATACTGATCCCTGTGGTACACCACTGGTTACGTCGCTCCATTTTGTGGTTTCTCCTCTAATCAGTGCTTTCTGTTTTCTACATGTTAACCACTCCCCAATCCATGTGCATGCATGTCCTTGAATCCCTACTGCGTTCAGCTTGAGAATTAATCTTTGTCAAAAGCTTTCTGGAAATCTAAATAAACCATGTTGTATGCTTTGCAATTATCCATTGTCGATGTTGCATCCTCAAAAAAATCAAGCAGGTTAGTTAGACACGATCTCCCTTTCCTAAAACCATGCTGACTGTCTCCCAGGATACTGTTACCATATAGGTAATTTTCCATTTTGGATCTTATTATAGTTTCCATAAGTTTACATTTGCCGCAATCACCACAAGTTTGCAGCAAACTTGCCACAACAGTTTGCCAAAAAGTGTGTATTTTGGTAAGGGTTGTACCCTACGATTTGCCAGTTACTTATCTTAACAGTGAAGACCCACAAGTAAAAGTAAAATGAAAGAAACCACAATACCCCAAAAAACACTTGCACATCCGAAACAACCCTGCTGTCTCACTTTTTAACCTGGTCCTGAAGTTCTGTCAATTTAATGAATGGAATACGTTCCAGTTACAGCCCTTCACTGGATGACTGTCACTGACTTGTGCAAAAACGAATTAACGCAACCTACAATATATTCCATGCATTGTTTCAAAAAGCGTCAGCATGAACAACATTGTGCTTCCATTGCGTGTAATTGGAATATAGTGCTGATAAACTGTCTAGCTTTAGGATTCACTGGCTCTTAACGAATTTCACATCTGTCAGTCAGGTAGAGATGGGAACTTGCTCTACAGAGATACAGTTGCCTACCTCAGGAAGAGATCCCTCTGGGACCTTTGCTGATTAGGACCAAGCCTTTGCAGTTGCTGTCTAAAGGGAACATTCAGCTTATTGGTAGTCTCAAACATAGTGCACAATAATCAACGTCAGAAAATATACTTGATTTACTTAGGAGAGCATCAGGACTGACTGGTGTGTGCTTGTGTGTGTAGGGAGGCAGAAAGTGGGGACTTAATTCAAGCCACTGAGCAACGTACACATACATACATATCCTGATGCATAAACCTCTTATTTTACAATCTAACACACCTGACCTAAGCAGCTTCTAATAGAAAGCCCACACTATATATACAGTGCCTTGCGAAAGTATTCGGCCCCATTGAACTTTGCGACCTTTTGCCACATTTCAGGCTTCAAACATAAAGATATGAAACTGTAATTTTTTGTGAAGAATCAACAACAAGTGGGACACAATCATGAAGTGGAACGAAATTTATTGGATATTTCAAACTTTTTTAACAAATAAAAAACTGAAAAATTGGGCGTGCAAAATTATTCAGCCCCTTTACTTTCAGTGCAGCAAACTCTCTCCAGAAGTTCAGTGAGGATCTCTGAATGATCCAATGTTGACCTAAATGACTAATGATGATAAATAGAATCCACCTGTGTGTAATCAATTCTCCGTATAAATGCACCTGCACTGTGATAGTCTCAGAGGTCCGTTTAAAGCGCAGAGAGCATCATGAAGAACAAGGAACACACCAGGCAGGTCCGAGATACTGTTGTGGAGAAGTTTAAAGCCGGATTTGGATACAAAAAGATTTCCCAAGCTTTAAACACCCCAAGGAGCACTGTGCAAGCGATAATATTGAAATGGAAGGAGTATCAGACCACTGCAAATCTAAGACCTGGCCGTCCCTCTAAACTTTCAGCTCATACAAGGAGAAGACTGATCAGAGATGCAGCCAAGAGGCCCATGATCACTCTGGATGAACTGCAGAGATCTACAGCTGAGGTGGGAGACTCTGTCCATAGGACAACAATCAGTCGTATACTGCACAAATCTGGCCTTTATGGAAGAGTGGCAAGAAGAAAGCCATTTCTTAAAGATATCCATAAAAAGTGTCGTTTACAGTTTGCCACAAGCCACCTGGGAGACACACCAAACATGTGGAAGAAGGTGCTCTGGTCAGATGAAACCAAAATCGAACTTTTTGGCAACAATGCAAAACGTTATGTTTGGCGTAAAAGCAACACAGCTCATCACCCTGAACACACCATCCCCACTGTCAAACATGGTGGTGGCAGCATCATGGTTTGGGCCTGCTTTTCTTCAGCAGGGACAGGGAAGATGGTTAAAATTGATGGGAAGATGGATGGAGCCAAATACAGGACCATTCTGGAAGAAAACCTGATGGAGTCTGCAAAAGACCTGAGACTGGGATGGAGATTTGTCTTCCAACAAGACAATGATCCAAAACATAACGCAAAATCTACAATGGAATGGTTCACAAATAAACATATCCAGGTGTTAGAATGGCCAAGTCAAAGTCCAGACCTGAATCCAATCGAGAATCTGTGGAAAGAACTGAAAACTGCTGTTCACAAATGCTCTCCATCCAACCTCACTGAGCTCGAGCTGTTTTGCAAGGAGGAATGGGCAAAAATTTCAGTCTCTCGATGTGCAAAACTGATAGAGACATACCCCAAGCGACTTACAGCTGTAATCGCAGCAAAAGGTGGCGCTACAAAGTATTAACTTAAGGGGGCTGAATAATTTTGCATGCCCAATTTTTCAGTTTTTTATTTGTTAAAAAAGTTTGAAATATCCAATAAATTTCGTTCCACTTCATGATTGTGTCCCACTTGTTGTTGATTCTTCACAAAAAATTACAGTTTCATATCTTTATGTTTGAAGCCTGAAATGTGGCAAAAGGTCGCAAAGTTCAATGGGGCCGAATACTTTCGCAAGGCACTGTATATATTTCTTCTTTAAAATCAGGCCTATAATGCACATTGATTTCAGTCTTCTGTACTTTCTTCTTCCATTCATCACAAAAGAGTTCAAAACTATCTGAACAGAAACTGTTGCATAAAAATAAAATCAACATAAAACACGCATTATTAAAAATGCATAGTAATGAAACCCTGCAATCTCCCAGTATACAGAATAATGTGTGAAATAATTACACCCCAGCATGATAAGTTTGCACACTAGTGGTAACCTGATGATCAAAATAAAACACATCATAATAAATACTGGATAATAAACACACACACAAAAAAAATCTTCCTGTGTTTGCCAAATGCTAAATACAATCGTGTTATACGACCTATAGTGGGATGGATGATTCACCTTACATAATTGCATGCTAATAAAGTCTGTTTCATGTATATTTTATAATCATTAACACTAAGCTTTACCAAAACAGAAAACAGGCATTCTGTAAAAACAGCATGTGCACCCACTGTTCTGTGAAAAAAAAAGGTTGTGTAAAAGTATTTTCATGATATATTCAGTAAATATTGGACAAACACTGAATCAATATTACGCATGATTTGGGCAGCTGGTATCTTATCAGTTTCCATTAAGGTGGAGATGCTACAGTATCAGGGCTGGGTTGCACCAGCTGTGCCTAAGTTCTTAAGTCTTTACTAACGTTGATTTTACACATTACTAACTTTTCACAGGTTGCACCAGATATGATAGTTATAACGTAAGACTTAGTTGTTGCTTAAAATGTACAGGGTGACAACACTTTATAGATATATATATATATATATATATATATATATATATATATATATATATATATATATATATATATATATATATATACAGTATACACACTGCTCTATTACCGGTGCGTACTAATGTGAACAGCACAGAATCAAACCTTTGATCCCATTTGTACCGTAAACATGACTTTAACACATCTTTACAGTGGATATCTTCTTGCCGGTGAAGGCTTTGCAAATGCCAGAAGACCTGAAACGTTATTCTACCATCAAATTAGTGTGATGGTCTATTGCAAGCTTGTGTAATGCTGCTCTTTATCTTTACACTCCAGAGACTGCACATTCATCCCTGTAGGTGGGGTGGGGGCACAGATGGGGGTGGGAATGGAGCTCACATTTAAAAGTTCTGTTATGCTACTTCCAAAAGAAAAGCCTAATTTCTTTTATGTTAAATGAGTCCACATCACAAAAAGCTACATGTATTTTCATTAACAATGCCTTCTCTGTTCAGTTCTCTGATACTCTTAGCAGTTTTCCAGTGAAAGATTTAACTGTGCTAATTGCGCTATCTTGTAACATTCACACTCTTAGCTAGCAGAGTCGGGAGATCCTGGTTTTGCATAACAGTTCAGTGAGTGAATTATTGAGTAATTAATCAAGACATTGCACCGCAGATACATAACCATTCCCTTTGACATCATCTGGAATTTCCAGGGCTCTACTGCAAGTCTGTACTGTATGAGGGAGGTAAATTATTGCCTCTCATTTCCTATAACTATTTTAATTATTTATTAATAAAAAATGTAATTATTGTTTATCATCATCACAGATTTAAAATCTCAAACATGATCCAAGTAGCATCGATTGAATAACTTCCCCTTTAAAAAAATACTCATGTGACACCAGTTTCATCACTCTTGTGGTTACTTTTTTTGGTTATGCAGTGAAAACAAGGCATTATCGCTGCCCTCAAGACTGCCCGAGTAACACGAGTGCTCAAAAAACCCTCCCTTGACCCGGCTCTCTTATCCAACTTCCATCCCATATCCAATCTCCCTTTTTCTCTCCAAAACCCTTGAAAGGGTTGCAGCCAGCCAGCTGACGAAACATCTCACAGAAAACAATCTGCTTGAATCTCTGCAGTCTGGCTTCTGGCCACAGTACCGAAACTGCTCTGCAGTATATATATATATATATATATATATATATATACTGCATATATATATACTGTATATATAATGTGTGTGGTTTTGTTTTGTTTGAATGTTTTGTGTCACAGGTAAACAACTTAGCTGTCCTGTTTGATAGTTAGGTTCCTGTGTTGTGTTTTAGTTATTGCTCAAGAAAGAGCTAGGTGTTTGTTTTGTTTATTTTGGTTTTTGTTATTATTAAAAAAAATAGCACAAGAGCGCTTGAAAAACCTGAATTTCTGTGTCCTGGGTCTGATTTTAAAGGGGCAACGAACCAAAAGTAGTGAAGCTTTGTTACAATATATATATATATATATATATATATATATATATATATATATATATATATATATATATATATATGTGTGTATATGTTTATTTTTGGTAGTTTAAAGGTTGTGTCCATACGTGTTTCTTCAGTGGAAGTTTCGATCTGTATCACTGACCAAGCCCTCTGAAATATCCTCACTTCTAATTAGCTAAGAAGTCACCCACCGCTCTTAGTGATAAACTAACAAAGTATTGTCTAAGTACGTGTGGTGCAACTGAAATAAGAGAGAGCTTAGTTATACACTAACTAGTAACAACTAGACTTAGTCGAGCCTTTACGTTCTAATTTAGGAATGAACTTAAGGATTGCTGGTGCAATCCAGCCCTGGTACTTAATAATCAATGCTAATAACGAAAGAAGCTAGTTAATAAGTATTCCAAAATAAGATGATAGGCTTTTAAACAAATTCAGATAGACATTACAATGGAGTTATTTATGGAGCCAGTTTTTTATTTTTTTAACAAAACCTGCGAATTGTACTGGAAACTAGAACTGAACAGCTAATTATTATTATTATTTATTTCTTAGCTGACACCCTTATCCAGGGCGACTTACAATTGTTACAAGATATCACATCATTTTTACATACAATTACCCATTTATACAGTTTTTTTTTTTTTTTTTTTTTTTTTTACTGGAGCAATTTAGGTAAAGTACCTTGCTCAAGGGTACAGCAGCAGTGTCCCCACCGGGATTTGAACCCACGACCCTCCGGTCAAGAGTCCAGAGCCCTAACCACTACTCCACACTGCTGCCTTAACTACTCCTATAATCCTTAAGCACTCTAAATTTCTGTGTTTCTCATTTTATAACACTAACAAGGATTGTTCTCATTTTTAAAAACAGATAATTATTGACAGGAGTAAACACTTTGAAAAAATATGCCCTATTATTTCCAATTGAAGTAAACAACATGAAGCAAGCGCCACGCATATTTAAACAGTCTTAGGCTTAGTAATAAAACTAGACACATGTTTCATTGAAAATATTCTAATTTTAGTTTGTTTATTTCAGTACATTAATACTGTTTTGAACATGCACTTAAAGGGTGACAAAATATTATTATGCTACAGTAACTGTAGAAGATGTACAAATATATTATATATATAATGTTTAACATTATTTTATGCCAAGCATCTCTGATGCATGATTGAAGATGAATATCACTGTGGAGACCAGAAATAAAATCCTATACATTTAATTTTTTTTTTAAATCCAGGTAGTGTAGATGTTCAAGCCTTTCCCTCCAATACAACAGCAAACTAAATTCTTTAGTTTTTTTTAAACATAAAAAGCCATTGAGTTTTACCATTGCCGTTTTCATGCGAGAGCCACAGACACTACTGGATATTCCAAGTCAATACAGTTGTATTAATTGCAAGGGTTAAATGTAAACAATTAATTATTTGTACCAGTCTCAAAAACAGAAAAAAACAATAAGCTTGCTTAAAGCCTTGCTCAAGATCCACTTTACTTTCTCTCTCTTCATAAGTTCTATATCGTAGTTCCAAAAGCATGATCACAATTTACATTACTAAATTCAATCCATGTCAGCACCATCCATCATCACAACAAACAGTTCCAATATTTTAACATTTCATTGATATCACAATCCACCTGAAACACGTACCCCTTAAAATGTGTGTTTATATATATATATATATATATATATATATATATATATATATATATATATATATATATATATATATATATATTTATAAAAAGCAAAACAAAGGGGTACTTACTGGCCAGTATATTCTTTAAAAAAGGAAAAAGAGTTTTAAAGATTTTTTTTCACATCATTACATCATAAGAGTATTTCCATGACAACCAGCTTTTGGAAGAAGGAAGTCAAGCACAAGAATCACCAACTACAATCTCGAAACAAAAATAATATATGAACACATTTTATTTAACTGTAACTGTAACTATCACTATTATCTGCTGTATTATTGAATTGTGGTTTGTCACACTTGTACTTTGCTTGAACAAAAGTTATTGTATTTCTTGCTCTTATTGTATTACTTGTATTGTAACACTTGAAATGTATTTGCTTACGATTGTAAGTCGCCCTGGATAAGGGCGTCTGCTAAGAAATAAATAATAATAATTTATTAAAGTGAATCTCCCAGAAAGGGTCCTAACTTCTCCTTTTTCTATTGCTGTTTCCACATTTCCCTTGACCTAGTGAAGTGACCCAGCAGTTTTCAGACCGATTTGTTCCTGGCTGTGAGCTTTCACTGTGAAGCCGTGCCAGTCAGTGGCACACAATAACACTACTATCCCCAACACAGCTCAAGAAACAATTCTGAGAATTAAGACATTTTCGCTGAGTTTTAATGTGGTTTTTATAGCGAACAAAAATATTGTAAATAAAATCAGAATATGTAACTAGAAATGGGTGTTTTTGTGACACCAAAAAGCTTCCTCCAGGGGTGTAATAATGTGCCAACCGGTGGTATAAAGTTATAATGCTCAAAAGGGACAACCAAATCATTCCACATCATATCTTTGTGCCCAACTCACAATGACAATATTTAATTTCTGTTGCACCACTCAAAATTCACACTGATCTATTACCGGTGCGTACAAATGTGAACAGCACAGAATCAAACCTTTGATCCCATTTGTACCGTAAAAATGACTTTAACACATCTTTACAGTGGATATCTTCTTGCCGGTGAAGGCTTTGCAAATGCCAGAAGACCTGAAACGTTATTCTACCATCAAATTAGTGTGATGGTCTATTGCAAGCTTGTGTAATGCTGCTCTTTATCTTTACACTCCAGAGACTGCACATTCATCCCTGTAGGTGGGGTGGGGACACAGATGGGGGTGGGAATGGAGCTCACATTTAACAGTTCTGTTATGCTACTTCCAAAAGAAAAGCCTAATTTCTTATATGTTAAATGAGTCCACATCACAAAAAGCTACATGTATTTTCATTAACAATGCCTTCTCTGTTCAGTTCTCTGTTACTCTTAGCAGTTTTCCAGTGAAAGATTTAACTGTGCTAATTGCGCTATCTTGTAACATTCACACTCTTAGCTAGCGGAGTCGGGAGATCCTGGTTTTGCATAACAGTTCAGTGAGTGAATTATTGTGTAATTAATCAAGACATTGCACCGGAGATACATAACCATTCCCTTTAACATCATCTGGAATTTCCAGGGCTCTACTGCAAGTCTGTACTGTATGAGGGAGGTAAATTATTGCTTCTCCTTTCCTATAACTATTTTAATTATTTATTAATAAAAATGTAATTATTGTTTATCATCATCACAGATTTAAAATCTCAAACATGATCCAAATAGCATCGATTGAATAACTTCCCCTTTAAAAAAATACTCATGTGACATCAGTTTCATCACTCTTGTGGTGACTTTTTTTGGATACGCAGTGAAAACAAGACACTATCGCTGCCCTCAAGACTGCCCGAGTAACGCGAGTGCTCAAAAAACCCTCCCTTGACCCGGCTCTCTTATCCAACTTCCATCCCATATCCAATCTTCCTTTTTCTCTCCAAAACCCTTGAAAGGGCTGCAGCCAGCCAGCTGACGAAACATCTCACAGAAAACAATCTGCTTGAATCTCTGCAGTCTGGCTTCCGGCCACATCACAGTACTGAAACTGCTCTGCTCCGGATTGTAAATGATCTCCTGCTTAATGCTGATGCTGCTGCTCCCTCTGTCCTTGTCCTCCTTGACCTGACAGCCGCTTTTGATACCATAGATCATACCATTCTTCTTGACCACTTTCAGAAGTATGCTGGGATCTCTGGAACCTGTCTCTCCTGGCTGTTCTCCTACCTGTCTGGACGCATGCAGTCTGTTTTTCTTGGTGGAAGCAATGCTGATGCAACCCGGTCACGGTCTGTTCTCAGGCCTCTTCTCTTCAACATCTACATGCTTCCCTTGGGTCACCTTGCCCGCCAACATAGCCTCATGTTTCACTCCTAGGCTGATGACACCCAACTCTACGTAAAACTAGACCCTGGATGTCCCTCTGCCATGGTCCGGCTCTCAGCTTGCATCCAAGACATTGAGGCCTGGATGTCTGCCAATTTTCTTCAGCTAAACACCAACAAATCTGAACTACTTCTAGTAGGATCGAAAACTCAACTCAAGAATCTCAATATTGCTGCCTTGAACCTCGGAAACTGTCTGCTGCTGCCTTCCCCCACTGTACAAAGCCTTGGTGTACTTTTGGATAGTAACCTTTGATGCCCAAATCTCCTCTGTAGTCAAATCCTCCTTCTACCACCTCTGAAACATCTCAAAGGTCCGTCCTTATCTTTCCCTCCCAGGTGCAGAGATACTCTGTCATGTATTCATCTCCTCTCGAATCGACTACTGCAGCTCACTCTACGGTGGTCTTTCGTCACATTCCATAAACAGACTGTAGCTGGTTCAAAATGCCGCTGCTAGGATCCTTACCAGATGTAAAAACATGACCACATTACCCCCTGTCTTGCCCAGCTGCACTGGCTACCTGTTAAGTTCAGGATTATTTTCAGAATTCTCCTGTTTGCCTACAACCTGCTGACCCGCTATGTCCCTGCACGCAAGCTGAGGTCCTCTGACTCAGGCCTGCTGGTTATACCCAAGCAAAAGTGCACCACACTCAGAGAGCGCTCTTTTAGCTTCATGGCCCCGACTCTCTGGAACTCTCTCCCAGCTTTAGTGCGTGCAGCTCCCACAATCGCTCGCTTCAAATCAACTCTCAAGACCAACTTGTTCTCTCTTGCTTTTAATGCTCTCTAAGCCTAGTATCTGTTATTAGCCGTTGTCTAAATTGCTATTTCGGTTTTTCACTCCATCTTATTCGTACGATTCTGCTTAACACACGCATCCACAATGTTTAGAATTCACATCCTAGCCTTTTATTTAATGTATTATGCCTGTATTTAATGTGTTTGCATTGATTTTGGATGTTGTATTTAATGTACTATGCCCTGTATTTCACTGTATTTAATGTATTATGCATTGTTCCTCACTATCTTGTAAAGCGCTTTGTGATGGTGGTCCACTATGAAAGGCACTATATAAAATAAATATTGATTGATATTGATTATTGAAGGATACTATAATGCTTTTAGTACCAGTACCAACCACCACAACATGATACCTGGACCTTATAAATTAATCCACAGCTAGGCTTAACATATCCCTGAAAAGATGAAAACCATCTTAGTGACTCAAGCCTCCCCAAGGTTATTGTATGGACTGTTACGCCTCTCAGTCGGCACAAACGTGCATCCTGTGAGCTGTGAGTAACTAAACATTGTGGATCACAGATTTTCAGTTGACAAAAGCTAAAGCCTGCAATCCCCAAATGACTAAAAGCCAATTCAGGTTTAAAAGAGGCCTTAACACCTTGCATTAGTGTAATTGGATGTCATTTTAGTGAAAGTTCGGTAGAGTTGTATACATCATTTTTTAGACCTGTCATTTTAAAAGGCTTTTCAGGTTCTAACTGTATTGAACAGAAGTTTTGAAGGCGGAGGAGCGATCAATCTTTACAATGCAAGTTGGTTTTAACAGGGAGTGGGCTGTGGCTTCCCATTGTAACAGTCAATGTGAAACACTTTCAACATCTGAACCTTTTTGAGTCTACATTGTTTGGTTGTTTGTTCCTCTGGGTAGAAAACCCCAAGATACTCATTAACTTCTCTTTTAAAAGGCACAATGTTGAATCACTACTGGCTGAAACAAGATGGGCTCCAATAATGGCATTGATGTCGGCATGACTAACACTGTTTTCCCACTGCTATTTTTAGGTACCTTGAGATGACATTGGGACTTTTTAATGGCAACATCAAAAATGACATTTAAATTAGGAGCTTTTGAAATATGTTAACATCAGATTTTCCAATGATAAGTCAAAAACATGACTGGAATCCTTGTTTTATTTAATAACTGCTGTTTTTTTAATTTTTTTTATTTTAGACAATTATGATTATGTTAACGCTTTGTGTATGTACTAATAAACTGCATCTGATTATCCAAGTTCTGTATGTTCAACATTGTCATAAAGCTAGTATTCTACTACAACCTACATTTCTGGAAGTATTTTCCAAGAGAATCACACTAGTATTAATTTAAGATTGAAATGTGTTTGAGATGTGATTTTTTTCTTCACATATACATTATGGTATCAAATTAAAGGACTGTATACATTATGCAAATGTACTTCGTCCCTTAGATTCATGGCTTCATACAGCAATTATCACACACAAAAAAAATCACAATTCACCTTCAAATAACTAGCACCTCACCTGGAAAGGTGACATGAACAGAGTTCAGATTTTATTGAAGTTGCTCTGAAGAACTTCACTAGGGGATGACAATGGTCTCAGGGTAATTGTGAGTCTATCGTCACCCTAAATGTTGTCTGTAAACGACAAAACAAGAAGCTACAGTATTTTATGGCAGTTCATAGTCTTTGGTTGGGGTGAACTGACAGCGCTTTGGCAAAGGATCTTTAATGGCAATGCAGTGGCACTACAGTAGCAATGCAATGGTTCTTTAAAAGGAGCAATGGTAACCCAAGGACAGCAATGGTATGGTTCAGTGGTATCATAATATCATGAACCAATACACACCCCATTAAAGTAAACTAATGCATTACCATGGTACCATTTTGATCCTCTGTCATATGAGGGCAACTGTGCAATATGTATTCCAAGTCCACTGTGTTGCCATTGGCAGTAAATGCTGTGGTATTCTTATATTCCTGATTGAGTTTGTTCAGGGTAAATAAAAGCAGCACAATAATGGTATGCTGATGAATCTTTTGATAAAAAAGGCTTGTTGTTTACCTGACCAGATGTCTGTAACAATGTCAAGAGAAAATAGTACTGTATGTTTTACTAAATAAAACCCAGACAAACCCAACAGACTATTTAATAACTATTGCTAAATGTTCTTCCGCGATCAATTGCATCTATTGAGATGATATAACATGGTTACCAATTCTTGAACTGTATGCTTGACCTTAATGACACTAGATAAATATCTCTCCAAACTTACAAATAGAGTGTAGAAATAATATAGCTTACCTAGGTTTATATGGGGAAATACAATACTTTCTAACATTCTTTCTCTAAACCTCTTTTAGGAAAATAAACAAGTTCAGATTAATAGAATATAGGATGTATAATTCCCCATCCTTTCTGTATGATGTTACAAATAAAGTTTCTGCTATTTCTTAATCATTTTAAAATTTTCATATCAGACATCATCTTATTGAGATCTGAGCCTGCAATTAAAGCAGCTTCTGCTGTTACTCTGCTTCAAACAGTTTTAAACCACACCTCACATGTTTACAGAATACTTTAGTGACATTGGAGCAGATCTTAAATAAATATATGACTAGGGGCATTTAATATTAATAAAGTATATACATATTTGTCACAGGGGTGACTATGCAAAGGAGCATTAATGAAAGGCAACTGTAACATTACTGTATTGTCTGTGGTTTTGAGTTATCCTATTGTGAGATTAGTAGATTTGACAGGGAATGAGTATCATGATAAAACGTGATGTGCTCAAAGCAATTGCTAATTATGCTTGCATGAGGTGTTTTATGTTTCTTTTTTCTAGTTGCTCGACTTTACTGTCATTTTCCGCTGCCAAATATGCGTCATCCAAGGACCAGGCAGTGGTAGAAATTGACATCTGCAGCTCGAAGGAGCGGTTTGCCCCTGTTAACTCACTAAATGACCAAGCCGTGCAAACTGTTTGGACACTGCTGTGAACATATGCTTTGGTACAGAGGGAACAGAAGGGACTGCCAGTTTCCTTTGGAATAGTGGGTTGAGCACACTAAACTTGTGCTGAAGGCCCAAATGTTTTGACTCCCTGTATGCCACTATAAATATTTTCTGTCTAACATCTGCATCAATTTGAAGTTAACTTGTGCGCACAGCAGGTTCTTTTGTTGTGGTTCTAACTCTCTGTCTTTCTGCAATGATTCCAATGGAGAATTATATAAAGAGAAAAAAGTGCTGTCCTTGTATTTGTTTCAGAAGGAAATTTAAAAAGGCAGTGTGCAGAGGGTCAAAAACTGACCACAGCTGGCACCAGCTGGATAGAAATTGGGCACAGATAGGGAGGGCCAATGCCTGTAGAAATGCAAGATATATGTATTTGTTCCAGCTCAAAAAACAGTAAGTCCTTTGGGAAATGTCAGTATGTAGGTGCACCAGACTTCATTTAATGCTCCCAGTCATTTTCATTCTTACACTAGTTAGGGATTTCCAATGGCCTAATTAAAAACTGTATACATGGTGTTTTTAACTATAATAATAAATACATTTATATTAAAAAAAACAAAACATAAAATAAGGAATGATAACAATAATAATATTATGTTCACAGTGTTTGCAATTATATCATTAGAAAATCAAATTACTTTGGCAGTCGTATCCAGTAGTGTATCTAGATAGCCGAACATGGCAGCAGTGAAGTGCCCCAAGCCCAGGTGAAGGCACTTAATGAATGACAAGGTTAATTATCTAGAGCTAACTCAAGAGGAAACTGGTTCAACATGAACACTTATCTACAAAAAGGAACTTCTAATTTTAGATATTTTACCCACTACCAGTTATAGCATCTGTTTCAACTATTTTCACTTGCACTGTTTTGAACTAAAAAAAAAGGCAAAATTAACAAACCGTAAACTGATAAACAATAACAATATAAATTTGGGAAACTCCATCAAGCATCATCATTATAATTCCAGCTTTGTTTTGAACATCACAACCAAATTCAAATAAATCTTTCTTCAAATATAAGTTGACATACACAGCTATCTGCTTCTTCTTTTGTGCATCTGGTTATTCTAATCAAATCCCAACCTGTAGCTTAAACAAAAAAAACTGTTCTTTGTGTTCTAGTGAGCAATCTTAGGAAAGAAAATCAATATTGCTAAATGAATCCATTAATTAATGTATGTATGAAACATGTCACCCAGATAATCCCAATTAAGACACGATATCTCAATTCTGACGGTGTACTGAAACTGTCAAATTGGCAGCCGACCATCCACACAGTGCTCACGCTCACAGTTACTGCACAGCAAACTGTCGTCTATTCAATTCTTCTTTA